>NC_057811.1:255882646-256200430 GCF_018294505.1 Triticum aestivum
GCCGCCGTCCGCCGGCGACCGCGCCCCCGCCTCCGGCCGCTCCTCCTCGCCGTCTCCCTCCTCTCCTCCGCCGGCCGCTGCCTCTGCTCCGGCGCGAGCTCCGGCGAGCCCGATCTCCGGCGGCCCGATCCAGATCTGATCCGCGAAGGTTGACTTTCCCCCTCCCAAAATTCTCTAAGTGCTGGAGATATTGCATTCTGTGGCTCTGTTCATTGCATCATAACTCCGTGCATACTGCTCCGTTTCGTGCGTGTAATATATCTAAATGTTCTTCTCAAGATGCTCTTCATTTTGTTCCATTGTGCCATGCTCGTTTGAGTCCATCTTGATGCCCAAATCTCTGGTGCAAAAGTGCTTTATGCTGTTAACTGCTGTTACTTATCAGAACTTGGTGATTTGTTATTTTTGTTGCAATTGATGTGTGCATCTTATGGGCATGAGCTCTAAAGATGTTTTGATCTATGCCATGCCATCTCTAAGAGGTGTATGCCATGTATTTTTGTGATCTATGTGGTGACTAGCACAAGCATGCAAACTAGGCTTCGTGTGGTTTCTGTTTTCAGGGACTTCGAATTTTGCCAAGTCTGTGACTGCTGTTATTTTGTTGCTATGTATCCATGTGGTTACAGAGAGATCCATGCTTATTTTGAGTATATTCAGTAAGGATGTTTTGTAGATGTAGTTTTGCTCTATCCATCCATGCTCCTGTTTGCAATTATGGAGTGACCTAGCATGACTCAAACTTGCTCTACTTTTGCTATAAAATATTCCTGGCAGATTTTTAACATGATATTCAATTTTGCCAAGGTTGTTGTAGTAGATCCATTCATGATATGTATTTTCTCTTGCCATGGATAGCTTCATAAACATGCCATCTTGCTGTAGGTATGCTTGTTTTGTCATGCATTGCTTTGTGTTGAGTGATTCAAGCTCACCAAGATGCCCTCATAATTTCTGTTACTGCCATGCTCTGTTTTCTGCCAAGTCTGAAACCTGTTAACGAAACTTGCTATGTTTACATGGTTGCCATCATATCTTCTTATCCTTTTTGGCTCATGGTCAGTAAGGGACTTTTGTTCTATGCATTTAGTGGATTCATGCCATGCCTTGTTTTGCTATGTTAAGTTCCTGTAGTATGTGTTTTGCTTACTCTGAACATTGCTACCTGATGCTGTTTCTGCCATGTCTAGTATTTTCACCAAGTCTGTGAACCTGATATCTTTTGCACTTTTGCCATGCTTGTTTGAACCTTTTATTGTGTGATCTAGCCGTAGATCAGTGTTCATATTTTGTCAAGCATCTCTGTAGATTACTGCCATATGCTTTGTTGCTATGTTGGGATGCTGTAGCTTAGTTGCTTGATGTATTCTAAGTGCTATCATGCTGTTAATCGCAAATTCGTGTCATTCTTGTTTTGCTTGCCATTTGCAAACCGTGCATCCGTTTCCGGTGATCTTTATATCCGAAATTATCTCATCTTTCCAGTGGCATACTTGGTTTGCCAAGTTACTGCCTTGTTCATTCTTTTTCTTCCGGAGCACGCATATGCATCACATATCATATCTCGCATATCATGCATGTTTTGCATCATGTTGCTTGTGCATTTACCGTGTTTGATTGTGGTTCCATTGCTTGTGTTCTTGCTGTGGGTAGAGCCGGGAGATGAGTTCGTGAACGAGGAACCTGTTGAGTACGCTTACGAGGATCAAGCTTTCGACAACTCTGAGAACCTTGCAGGCAAGATGACCATACCCTCGAAATCACTTCTATCTTTGCTTTGCTAGTTGTTCGTTCTATTGCCATGCTGAGCTACCTATCACTTGCTATATCATGCCTCACATGCCACGTCAAGCCTCTAACCATCCTTTCCTAGCAAACCGTTGTTTGGCTAAGTTACCGCTTTTGCTCAGCCCTTTTTATAGCGTTGCTAGTTGCAGGTGAAGTTGAAGTTGGTTCCATGTTGGAACATGGATATTTTGGAATATCACAATATCTCTTATTTAATTAATGCATCTATATATTTGGTAAAGGGTGGAAGGCTCGGCCTTATGCCTGGTGTTTTGTTCCACTCTTGCCGCCCTAGTTTCCGTCATACCGGTATTATGTTCCTTGAGTTTGCGTTCCTTACGCGGTTGGGTGATTTATGGGACCCCTTGACAGTTCGCCTTGAATAAAACTCCTCCAGCAAGGCCCAACATTGGTTTTACCATTTGCCACCTAAGCCTTTTCCCCTTGGGTTTTTGCGAGCCCGAGGGTCATCTTTACTTAAACCCCGGGCCAGTGTTCCTCTGAGTGCTGGTCTAAACTAGAGCACCGTGCGGGACCGTCCCTTGGCAACTTGGGTTACGTTGGTACCTGTACGCTTAGCTTATCCGGTGTGCGCTGAGAACGAGATATGTGCAGCTCCTATCAGGATTTGTCGGCACAGCGGGTGGTCTTACTGGTCTTGTTTTACCATTGTCGAAATGTCTTGTAAACCGGGATTCCGAGACTGATCGGGTCTTCCCGGGAGAAGGTTTATCCTTCGTTGACCGTGAGAGCTTATAATGGGCTAAGTTGGGACACCCCTGCAGGGTATTATCTTTCGAAAGCCGTGCCCGCGGTTATGAGGCAGATGGGAATTTGTTAATGTCCGGTTGTAGAGAACTTGTCACTTGACTTAATTAAAATACATCAACTGTCTGTGTAGCCGTGATGGTCTCTGCTCGGAGGAGTCCGGGAAGTGATCACGGTTTGAGTTATGCATGAACGTAAGTAGTTTCAGGATCACTTCTTGATCATTTCTAGCTTCGCGACCGTTGCGTTGCTTCTCTTCTTGCTCTCATTTGCGTATGTTAGCCACCATATATGCTTAGTGCCTGCTGCAGCTCCACCTCATTACACCATCCTTTCCTATGAGCTTAAATAGTCTTGATCTCGCGGGTGTGAGATTGCTGAGTCCTCGTGACTCACAGATTCTACCAAAACAGTTGCAGGTGCCGACGATGCCAGTGCAGGTGACGCAACCGAGCTCAAGTGGGAGTTCGACGAGGAACGTGGTCGTTACTATGTTTCTTTTCCTAATGATCAGTAGTGGAGCCCAGTTGGGACGATCGGGGATCTAGCATTTGGGGTTACCTTATTTTCTTTTGGATTTGACCGTAGTCGGTCTATGTGTGGATTCTGGATGATGTATGAATTATATTTATGTATTGTGTGAAGTGGCGATTGTAAGCCAACTCTCGTTATCCCATTCTTGTTCATTACATGGGATTGTGTGAAGATGACCCTTCTTGCGACAAAACGACAATGCGGTTATGCCGCTAAGTCGTGCCTCGACACGTGGGAGATATAGCTGCATCGTGGGCGTTACAATTATAGATACGTTGGAGACGTATCAACATCCCCAAGCTTAATTCCTACTCGTCCTCGAGTAGGTAAATGATAAAAGAAATAGTTTATGAAGTGTGAATGTTAGCAAAGTGCATAAGTTTGATCAGTGATAATTTCAATCACTTTTCCTAGCATCATAACAACAATTCTTTCTCATAAAACTTATCATGAGAAAGTAGCAATTGAAAATGGAATATTTGTTGTGGAAAGCTACCTACCATATTCATCACATATTCTTTCTTTTGTAGAATGGACATTTGGACTTTTATATTGTTCAAAGCAATAGTCTAGTTTTGACATGAGACTTAAACTATCAAGCATATCAACAAGCAACCATGTCTTTCAAAATATCAACGCTAAAATAAGTTATCCCTAGCCCATCATGCTCAATCATTGATCCATTCATGAAACACACTCGCATATATGCTACAGCCAATGCTCAAGTACGATCATAGTGTCTCCTAGTTGGTGCTTTATAAGAGAAGATGGAGACTCAAATTAAAAACAAAAATTGCATAAAGTAAAAGAAAGGCCCTTCGCAGAGGGAAGTAGGGATTTGTAGAGGTGCCAGAGCTCAAAGCAAAAACTGAGAGATAAAAACATTTTGAGAGTCATACTTTTCCCACCCACGAAAACGACTTAGAGCTCCCAACACTTTCCATGCTAGATATATCATAGGCGGTTCCCAAACAGAAAATAAAGTTTATTCCTTTTTCAACCATACTTTCACTTTCCATGGCTAACCATATCCATGGGTGCCCTCCATACTAACAATTTCCAAGGAATTTATTATTGACAACATAAAGTAAATTCATTTTTCATTTCGGGACTGGGCATCCCTAATACCTTTGGCTTACTCTCGTGCAATGACAAGTGAATAAACACTCATCATGAGAATAACACATCTAGCATGGAAAATATTGGCAACCCCTCACCGCCCCACGAGCGGTACGAGCACAGAAAAGAGAAATTTATTTTGAAATTTAGAGATGGCACATACAAATTTGCTTAGAACGGCAAAATAATACCGCATATAGGTAGGTATAGTGGACTCATGTGGCAAAACTAGTTTAAAGGATTTTGGATGCACAAGTAGTGATCATACTTAGTACAAAATGAATGCTAGAAAAAGATTGAGAAGCGACCAACCAAGAAACGAATAATCACATAAGCGATCATTGAGCATAATTAACACCAAATAATGCACCACAAGTAGGATGTAATTTCATTGCATAACTATTGACTTTTGTTCTTGCATAGGGAATCACAAACCTTAACACCAATATTCTTACTGAAGCATAATTACTCATCAACATGACTCACATATCACATCATCATATCTCAAAACTATTACAAGGAATCAAGTTTATTTTGTCCAATGATCTTCATGAAAGTTTTTATTATATCCTTCTTGGAGATCTATCACTGTGGAACAAATTTTCATTTGTTGCTTTTGATAAGCTCAAACAAATATAAGTGAAGATCATGAGCATAATATTTCTTTCTCTCAAATTAATTTAAGTGAAGCAAGAGAGAATTTATTCAATAATAATAAAGCACACCATGCTCAAAAAGATATAAGTGAAGCACTAGAGCAATTCCATAGAAAAGAGCTTCGTTGACGGGATGTGCGTGCCGCTTACCTAGCCTCCCTGGCAACTATTTGAGCACTCTATTTTATTTAAAAACTTTCATATCTAAGTACTTTATTAAAACAACAAGCAAAATAAAAAAAATGACATTCCAAGGATAGCACACATCATGTGAAGAAGCAAAAACTTAGGCTTAACCGATACTAACCGATAATTGTTGAAGAAGAAAGGTGGGATGCATACCGGGGCATCCCCAAGCTTAGATGCTTGAGACTTATTGAAATATTATCTTGGGGTGCCTTGGGCATCCCCAAGCTTGAGATTTTGTGTCTCCATAATTCCTCTCATATCACGGTTTTCCTAAATCTCAAAAGCTTCATCCACACAAAACTCAACAAGAACTCGTGAGATAAGTTAGTATAAACCAATGCAAAAACCTTATCATTCTCTACTGTAGCAAATCACTAAAATTATCATTCATCATTGCATACTAAATGCCTCTGCATATTTAATACTCCTATCCTCAAATAGAATCATTAAACAAGCAAACATATGCAAACAATGCAACCATAACAGCAATCTGCCAAAACAGTACAGTCTGTAAAGAATGCAAGAGTATCAATACTTATTAAACTCCAAAAATTATGAAAATTTTACCACACTGTAAAAAAATTTACCAGAGCTTATTTTGCAAAAAGTTTCAATATTTTATCACATTCTTAATTTTCTAGGGAATTTTTGCAACAGCAGTAAACTTTCTGTTTTCAAGCAACAACATGTAGACTTGCCAAATAAGCATAGTAAAGGCTATCAATGCCGCTTTTATTGAAATAAAAGATGCAAAACATTATTCTAAATTACAGCAAGAAAATACTAACAAAATAAATTGACGCTCCAAGCAAAACACAAATCATGTGACGAATGAAAAGATAGCTCCAAATGAGGTTACCGATAATGTTGGAGATGAAAGAGGGGATGCCTTCTGGGGCATCCCCGAGCTTAGTTGCTTGGATATTCCTTGAATATTACCCTGCGGTGCCTTGGGAATACCCAATCTTAGGGTCTTGTCACTCCTTATTCTCCTCATATCGATATCTCACCCAAAACTTGAAAACTTCAATCACACAAAACTTAACGGAACTTCGTGAGAGAGGTTAGTATGATAAAGAGCAAAACATTTCACTTTTGGTACTGTCAAAGACAAGATTCATAATTGTTTACACACAATGCCTACTGTATCATATCATTTCCAATATTTATATTGAGCAATATAAGCCATAGAAACTAGAAAACAAGCAAACTATGCATTGAAAACAGAATCTGTCAAAAACAGAACATGCTGTAATGATCTGGAGAATAACCATACTTCTGCTACTCCAAAAATTCTGAAAAAATAGGTCAACGTAGAAAATTTGTATATCAATCATCTGTAAAAATTTCAGAATTTAATCACGTTCCAGTGAATTTAAACAATTCTGTTTCTGGAAGCAAAAGTTTCTGTTTTTGCACAGATTCAAGTCAACTATCATCCACACTATCTCAAAGGCTTTACTTGGCAGTTTATTGAAACAAAAGCTATAAAACATGAATACTACAGTAGCATAATCATGTAAACACACAAAAACAGTAGGTAAAAGTGTTGGGTTGTCTCCAAACAAGCGCTTTTTTTAATGCCTTTTTAGCTAGGCGTGATGATTTCAATGATGCTCGCATAAAAGATAAGAACTGAAACATAACGCGGGAGCATCATGAAGCATATGACTAGCACATTTAATCCTAACCCACTTCCTATGCATAGGGATTTTGCGAGCAAACAACTTATGGGAACAAGAATCAACTAGCATAGGAATGCAAAACAAGCATAACTTCAAAACTTTCAACACATAGAGAGGAAACTTGATATTATTGCAATTCCTACAAGCATAAGTTCCTCCCTCATAATAATTTTCAGTAGCATCATGAAGAAATTCAACAATATAACCATCACATAAAGCATTCTTTTCATGACACAAAAGCATAGAAAACTTATTACTCTCCACATAAGCAAATTTCTTCTCATCAATAGTAGTGGGAGCAAACTCAACAAAATAACTATCATGAGAGTGAAAATTAAAATCATGATGAAAAGTTTCATGGTTATCATTATTCTTTATATCATACGTGTCATCACCATAATCATCATAGATAGCAACCTTGTTCTCATAGTCAATTGAAGCCTCATCCAAAATGGTGGATTCATCATTAAATAAAGTCATGACCTCTCCAAGTCCACTTTCATCAATATAATCATCATAAATAGGAGGCATTCTTTCATCATAATAAATTTTCTCATCAAAACTTGGGGGAGTAAAAGTATCATCTTCATCAAACATAGCATCCCCAAGCTTATGGCTTTGCATATCATTAGCATCATGGATATTCAAAGAA
Source organism: Triticum aestivum (assembly GCF_018294505.1). Taxonomy (NCBI): domain Eukaryota; kingdom Viridiplantae; phylum Streptophyta; class Magnoliopsida; order Poales; family Poaceae; genus Triticum; species Triticum aestivum. The sequence goes on from NC_057811.1 coordinate 255,890,038, forward strand.
CTCATACTAACAACATTGCAATCATGCTCATCATTTGAATATTTTGTGCCAAACATTTTATTGACTCCTTCTAACAGTTGAGCACAATTTTCTGATCCATCATTTTCAAGAAAGATATTATAAAGATGATCAATAATATGGTGCAACCTCAATTCCATTTTCTAGTTTTCTTTTATAAACCAAACTAGTGATAAAACAAGAAACTAAAAGATTCAATTACAAGATCTAAAGATATACCTTCATGCACTCACCTCCCCGGCAACGGCGCCAGAAAAGAGGTTGATGTCCACTACGCAACTTTATTCTTATATACTCGTGCTGGGCCTCCAAGCGCAGAGTTTTGTAGGACAGTAGCAATTTTCCCTCAAGTGGATGACCTAAGGTTTATCAATTCGTGGGAGGCTTAGGATGAAGATGATCTCTCTCAAACGACCCTGCAACCAAATACAAGAAATCTCTTGTCCCCAACACACCCAATACAATGGCAAATTGTATAGGTGCACTAGTTAGGTGAAGAGATGGTGATAAAAATGTAATATTGATGGTAGAAATATTTTTTTATAATCTGAATAAATAAAAACAGCAATGTAGCAAATAGTAAACGGGCACAAAAACGGTATTGCAATGCTGGAAAATGAGGCCTAGGGTGCGTACTTTCGCTAGTGCAATCTCTCAACAGTGCAAATATAATTGGATCACATAACCACCCCTCAAAGTGCGATCAATAATCACTCCAAAGTTCCTATCTAGCGGAGAACATAAGAATAAATTGTTTGTAGGGTACGAAACCACCTCAAAGCTATTCTTTCTGTTCAATCTATTCAAGAGTTCGTACTAAAATAACACAAAGCTATTCTTTCCGTTTGATCTATCCTAGAGTTCGTACTAAAAGAACACCAAAGCAAATTCATATTCATAATACTCAATCCAACACGAAGAACTTCAAAGAGTGCCCCAAGATTTCTACCAGAGAAACAAAGACAAGAATGTGCATCAACCCCTATGCATAGATTACCCCAATGTCACCTCGGGAATCCGCGAGTTGAGTGACAAAACATATATCAAGTGAATCAATATGATACCCCATTCTCACCATGAGTATTCAATTGTAATACATATATGAAGTGTTCTCAAATCCATAAAAGTATTCAATCCGATAATAACGAAATCTCAAAGGGAAAAACTCAATTCATCACAACACGATAGAGAGGGGAAAACACCATATGATCCGACTATATTTACAAAGCCCGCGATACATCAAGATCGTGACATCTCAAGAACACGAGAGAGAGAGAGAGAGAGAGATTGGACACATAGCTACTGGTACAAACCCTCAGCCCCAAGGGTGGACTACTCCCTCTTCATCATGGTGGCCGCTGGGATGATGAAGATGGCCACCGAAGATGATTCCCCCCTCCGGCAGGGTGCCCGAAAGGGTCTAGATTGGTTTTCAGTGGCTACAGAGCCTTGCGGCGGTGGAACTTCTAATCTAGGTTAACCCATGATGGTTTCTCTATTTATAGGAATTTTTGGCGTTGGTTTCATGGTAAGATGGGCCTCGAGGTGAGCACAACCCACCGGGGCACGAGCAAGGGCCCAGGCGCACCCCGGTGTCTTGTGCCCTACTCCTTCACCTTCTGGTCCTTCCACGAAGCTTCAGGGGTCTCTTTTTTTCCAAAAAAATGTCAAAAAGTTTCAGCTCATTTGGAGAAAATTCATTTCTGCACAAAAAACAACACCACGGTAGTTCTGCTGAAAATAGCGTCAGTCCGGGTTAGTTCCATACAAATTATACCAAAACCATATAAAATTGTTGTAAATATGGCATGAATACTTCATAAATTATAGATACATTGGAGATGTATCAGTGGCTAGTCTCAATAATTAGTATGTAACCTTCCTCACTGCCACAAAAAGTTTGGGAGTGATTCGAAGTTGTTTGAATTTTCCATAAATGAATAAGTATGTAAATATGCTGACTTGGCACTATTTTAATTGCTGGAGCCCATTTTAGTATTGAGGTGATGTTGTTTTCCTTAACAATAATTGTTATGGAATATTCACTAAATGATGGACTATTTTGCAACCAAGTTAGTGAAACTTTAAATTTCACTTGCAATTGAATTTTGGTTTGAAATGTAATTTGAAATAAGATATGAAATCGAATGTTGACCAGGCACGTTAATCATGGTGACTTGGCATTATCAGAGGGTAATCACTGTAGCATGACACTGGTGGTGTTACAACTCTCTAAGACGACATGGCTCCCAGCATTTCCCGGATATTATGGTAGACCATCTAGAATAGTTGAAAGCATCCATCTGAAGCGACACAATAGACCTGTTGATTGCAAATGTCCCTGCTCCACTTCTTGACAAGGAACATACTGCACTAGTCCCTCCGTTCCTAAATATAAGTCTCTTAGATATTCGAATGCGGACTACATACGGAGCAAAATGAGTGAATGTATGCTCTAAAATATGTCTATATACATCCGTATGTAGTTCTTATTAGAATATCTAAAAAGACTTATGTTTTACCGAAAAAGGCTTTCGCCCCACTTTATGAATAAAGCAATGACGAACAACACCCGGCACGCACGCACGCCACCACAACACACGCACGCACCCAAGGCAGTTTAGGAACGGATGAAGTAATATACTTATTAAGAAGAACCGAAGAGGAACATGATAACAAAGAGCAAGCAGATTTTAGATAATACAATGTGTGTTGCCCACCCATGATGGACCAGAGCGTATAAAGAAATGCAAATCCTTGTTGTCTCTCTATATGTGGCGCACATGCTTTTCGAAAAGAATATAGGAGCATTAGCTGACCAATTAAGCATTCTCTGTTTTAGTAATATCAGCATCATATCAAATCTGTATTTCAACAACTAAGCTTTGGAATTATGAGTGGCATGTTGTTTCGCTTGTTGGGTTGAGGTATTGAGGAGGAGTGCTAGCACGACACGAAGCACCTACGATGATGGTAGTGAATATAAAGTGGGAAAACCATAAGCTTTACGAGTATAGTGACTGTACCATGGCGGAGCTGAAGGTGCAAACCGGACAAAGGCTACTTCGCAACCAATGTTTGCTTTCAACTAGCCACTACGATTTGGTATGGACAAGACAAGTACAGTAAACAACTGATGATCTATTTTCTGGGTGAGATCAGTAGCTTAAGCAGATATGAAAGAGTACCACCTCTCTTGCGATGCCGTGTAGGCCCCTGCTGATACATTGAGGGTGATGCAGGTGCGATGGCTATGAGCGTCGTGGAAGAAGACTTGAGACAACAGAAGGTGGCATCGGGGGATAAGTCATGTTGCCATGGACGAGGTGGTCGTAGGAGCGGCGACGACAATGTGGAAGACGGCACCGATGAAGCAAGAGGACGCGATGAAAGGATCCTGGTCCAACACTGTGGATGAGAGACGTCCATCTCTTGAAGTTGACAAAGGAGTAGGGGTAGCGGCTCCGGCAAGGTGGAGGATGGGGTGGTCGACGGAGGAGGCTGGCCGGTGTGGGAAGGCTATTGTGGCGCTGACGGTGTATGAATGGGGAAATGGAGGAGGAGGGGATCTCAAACTTTGGGACACGCTTGTCTGAAATGTGGGAAAGTTACGAACTTAACCCCCGTTTAAAATTTCAGGCATCTCGTCGGTTGGAGATAGGACGGTAATCTCGCATCTCCCTAATATTTGCCGAGAGTGATTTCGGGCGAGGAGAGGGTGTTTTGCCGCCGACGGTGTATGAACGGGGCTGACAGGTAGGGCGGTTGTGTCACGTCTGAGTGAAGTTACACACCTGCCCCTATTTAAAATATTTGCCTACAACGATTTCAGCTGAGAAGAGTTTGTTTTGCCGCCCATCGTGTATGATGGGAAAATGGAGGGAGAGAGAGGTCTTACAGATGAGTTTGAATCAAATGTGTGTTTGCTGCCCGTGTTTGGTGCCCACCATGTCTGAATGGGGGACAGGTGGTCATCTCACATTTGATTGAAGTTACTAACCTACCCCTATCGACAGCAGTGGAAATCGGGCCGATTAGAATGTAAAGTGTCAAGGGTAGATAGTAATTTCCATCTCGCAAACATTGCCTTTCGGTAGCCGACAAAAGAGAGTGAGTGTTTTGCCGCTTCATTCAAAATTTGGGATAATTAGCATTCACGTTTGCCCTGGGCCCTGGTAATGAAATTCAAATCCAATTTGTATTCGATTATGAATATCCATACATCATTCTATGTTTTGTTATTTATTTCTTCTTGACCACAACAAAGATTTATTCCACCTTCATATATGAACATGATTTAGAAATGTTGTGATCTTCGAATTCAGTAGGTTGGATACACTTTGAGTCAAACAGTTATTTCATCCAATACAATCTCCTCACACGAAAAATAGTTCACCTTATGTCCACTAATACAAGTACTAAGGATTACCTCCCCTAAAAAATTAGATCATTACAACGCATGGACAAACAAAAATGGGGTCTGATACGTCTCTAATGTATCTATAATTTATGAGTATTCATGCCATGTTTAGAACAATTTTATATGAGTTTGGTATGATTTGGATGGAACTAACCCAGACTGACGCTGTTTTCAGCAGAACTACCGTGGTGTTGTTTTTTGTGCAGAAATAAAAGTTCTCCAAATGCAACGAAACTTTTTGACCATTTTTTGGAACAAAAGAGGCACTAGAAACTTAATGGTAGGGCCAGAAGAGCCACGAGGAGGGCACAATCCACCAGGGTGCGCCAGAGGGGCCTGGCTTGCCCCGGTGGGTTGTGCTCACCTCGAGGCCCATCTCCGCGTGAAACCAACGCCAAAAAATCCTATAAATACATAAACCCCAGAAATAACCCTAGATAAGAAATTCCGTCGCCGCAAACCTCTGTATCCATGAAAAACCAATCTAGACCCTGTTCTAGCACCCTATTGGAGGGGGAAATCATCACCGGTGGCTATCTTCATCATCCCGACAGCCACCATGATGAGGAGGGAGTACTCCACCCTCGGGGCTGAGGGTCTGTACTAGTAGCTATGTGTTTAATATCACTATATCTCGTGTTCTTCAGATGTCACGATCTTGATGTATCACGAACTTTGTTAATATAGTTGGATCATATGGTGTTTCCCCCTCTCTATCTTCTTGTTAATTGAGGTTTCCCTTTGAGATTACGTTCTTATCGGATTGAATACTTTTATGTATTTGAGAACACTTGATGTATGTCTTGCTATGAATACCCATGGTGAAAATGGAGGTATCATATTAATTCACTTGATATGTGTTTTGGCACTCAACTCGCGGATTCCCAAGGTGACATTGGGGTAATCTATGCATACGGGTTGATGCACATTCTCGTCTTTGTTTCTCCAGTAGAAATGTTGGGCCACTCTTGGAGGTTCTTTGTGTTGGTTTGAGTATTATGAAACTCAAATTGTTTGATTCATATCGTATAATCAACTCACGGATACTCGCGGTGACATTGGAGTATCTAGGTGACATTAGAGTTGGTTGATGTGTATCATATGGTGTTATTTTAGTACGAACTCTTGGTTAGATCGATCGGAAGGAATAGCTTGGTGTTATTTTAGTACAAACTCTAGGATATATTGATCGGAAAGAATAGCTTTAAGGTGGTTTTGTACCCTACAAACAATTTCTTCTTATGTTCTCCGCTAGATAGGAACTTTGGAGTGATTCTTCATCGCTTGGTGAGGGATGGTTATATGATACAATTATATTAGCATGGTTGAGAGATTGCACTAGCGAAAGTACGGACCCTAGGCCTCATTTTCAAGGATTGCAATACTGTTTGTACTCACTTTTGTTACTTGCTACCTTGCTGTTTTTTATTGTTACCATCACAAAAATCAATATCTACAATCATTACTACACTTGTACCACCATCTCTTCGCCGAACTAGTGCATCTATACAAATTACCATTGTATTTGGTGTGTTGGGGACACAAGAGACTTTTTATTAGTTGCAGGGTTGTTTGAGAGAGACCATCTTCATCCTACGCCTCCCACAGATTGATAAACCTTAGGTCATCCACTTGAGGGAAAATTTCTACTATCCTACAGAACTCTATGCCTGGAGGCCCAACATGAGTCTACAATAATAAAGTTGCATAGTAGACATCAAGCTCTTTTGTGGCACCATTGCCTGGGAGGTGAGTGCTTGAAGGTATATCTTTAGATCTTGCAATCGAATCTTTTAGTTTCTTGTTTTATCACTAGTTTGGTTTATAAAAGAAAACTACAAAAAAAATGGAATTGAGGTGGTCGCATATTGTTCATTGTCGGCGGAAATGACACCTATGGGATCACGGGGAATCCCTTCTACGGTTGGCGGGCACGGGGCTGCGGAAAGAGCGGGTTTAGAAGATCAACGCGGGGGTTTATCCAGGTTCGGGCCGCGAGTGACGCGTAATACCCTACTCCTGCAGGTTTGTGTTTATCTTATGTTCTTGGACTAGCTACAAAGCGTGCAGGGTCCAAAAAGTCCGAATCCTCTCTCAGTACGCCGCGGGCCTCCTTTTATAGTCAAAGGGGCTACCACAATGGCACACAGGAGGTGGAAAGTTGTACAGTGTACAAGCTTATCGCCTGACATCACAGGACAAAACGCATTAAATGTGCTACTTAGGTGTCCTCTTGCTTTATTGGGGACGGCAACGAAACCCGTCCCATCCGTCGCCGCTTCGCCTTGCTCCGACATGCCTCGAGGCCAACGAGGCATGCAACGCCATGTAGGCTGGCAGGCTGCTGAGCTGGTGTGGTGGCAGGGTCTTCACGAAGATCTGCATGCCACCACGCAGGTCCTTGACTAGTTGGCTTAGGAGCCATGTACTGCCACGTGGGTACTTGCTTAGATGGTGGGTCGGCCGTTGAGCTGGGGCGGTGACGGGGCGGCAAGGCCTTGCCGCGGTCTTGCTGATATTCCCGGCAAGGGTCTTGCCGGTGCCTTGCGGGCGCCCTTGGCAAGAGTCTTGCCGGGGCCTCATGGGTATCTTCGGCAGGAGCCTTGTCGGGGCCTCGTGGGCATCCTCGGCAAGGAGCCTCGTTGTTGTCTTGTTTTCTGGTTCCTATCTAGGCCTCGCAGGCCCTTTGTCTTCACAAAGATCTGCATGCCACCATACAGGCGCCTCCCGAGCCTTGGTTCCAATGTCGTTGATGGTGTTGGAACCCTTAGGCTCAAGGGTGGCGGCCTCGCTGGTGTTGGGCAAGTTGCCCCAGCAAGGCTCTTGCCAGGGCTACGTAAGCTGCCCCGGCAAGGATCTTTCCGGGGAAAGCCCATCTTGTCCCTTTGCTCGTCGCGCCTCTAGCTTGGCCCTGCTCTGGTGGTCTTGTACTTTTGCTTGCTTCCTCTGCCCTGCTAAGTGTGGCCGTAGGCGCGGCTCTAACTGCCCGTGCACAAGTAAAGGGGTACAAAGAGGGCCCCTACTTTTGTACACCGACAGGAGCCCCCGGGCCTGGGCCACATATAAGCGCGGAGCGTTAGTGGGCCAGGCCCAGAACAGTGCGCGGGCAGCGCGAGGCAGAGTTTTTACTGCAGTAACTCCCCTGCTCGTTGTGCTTCCCCATGACCCGCATTGAATGCGTGACGTGGGGGTCATGCGTGGGATGACCGCAGCATGCTTGCGTCATCCCGTAGCGAATAGTAAAGAGGCGGCCTGCGTTTTCCCTAAAAAGAGGGAAAACTATAGGGCCACTGCTCATTTACTCTCTCAGCCTTGGAACTGCCGTTCCACGTTTCCCATTGCGCCCGCCTTCCTCGCCACGTACGCCGCATGCATGGTGCGGGGTAGGTGACGGATGCACGGGATATGAGGAGATGCGCGATGGCTGATACTTATGCGCCTTTGATTGGGCAGGGAGGGCGGTCGATGACCCTGCTCGCTGCCAACTTAATGAGCCGGATTTGAACGGGCTCTTTAGAGGCGTAGAGCCGGTCTTTACCCTTCCCCGCTTGGCTATAAAAAGGGGCTTGGGAGGAGGAGGGGAGGCATCGTCTCGTGCCTTCCCTTCACCTCCATCTTCCATTCACTGCCATGGCGAGAGGGCATGGTCGCGGCCGTTCTCCCGCGGAGGCGACTAGGTCTTCCTCGTGCCAGAGAACGGCGGCGGTCAAGGAAGACCCAGCCGTCCAAGGCGAAGGCCATGCTTGAGGTGGAGGTGCCGGACGGGGCCGCGGTCGGCGAGACGGGTCGAGGCAGAGGCGGTCGCGGGAGGGGAACACCTGCGTCATCGCCATCTCCGTCACCATCTCCGCCACCGTCTCCTCCTGCTTCGTCGAGCGGCCATGTCGGGGACACGGCGCTGGAATTCATCCTGCAGCTACATGAACCACCGCGTAGCCGCCTTCGCCTTCCCGAGGCGTTCGCGAGGGTGCTGGAGATCGACCAACGGCCAAGTATAAGGCTTCACATGAAGGGGTGTTGCAATGGTGATATGTGGGTGAACACGGGGTTCCCCGCCCCTCATGTGATGTACCTTCGTCGGGGTTGGAAGACCTTCGCACGTGTCCACTGCTTGATGAAGTGGCACGTTCTCCTCTTCAAATTAGTGGAGAGCGACTTGCTCTCCGTCAAGGTCTTCGGTCGCTCGGGACACAGGCTAGGGTGCTGCACGGAGATCTCGACCGACGACGAGAGCTCCTCCTCGAACGGCGACGAGGAGGGAACCGGCGGGGAGGACAACGGGGACGGGTCCGACTAGGCGTCGGATGCCCCGTCCCTAGGCGGAGCCGACAATAGGACCATCTGCACCTGGCCCTCTAGCTCCTTGAACTTCTCGGGGCCGTCGCTCTGGCGGCTGGCGCTGGAGGGCTGGAGAAGACGAAGAAGACGGGTGGCGGGCCGTCAAGTCGGAGTACGATGGCGTCGACGCCTTCGTCGCGTATTGCTGGCCCGCTGCCTCATCTTTCGGCCTCTTCCCCGGCACCGTCATCACCAACCTTCTTCTGGGCGGCCGCGGGGACGTTCTCTTGGTGTCTTCTGCTGCTCATACCTCGCCTAGGCGCACCTTTTGCCCCCCTACTATCCCGATCCACTTCCTGAGCAGAGGGACAAGAAAGGGATTACGAGCATCTTATCATTTTTTTAGATGTTAAGCCTGCGGGCACTTGTTGGATTTAAAACTTGTAATCCCCTTGCTCAAGCTCACACTCCGTATGAATTGTACTTGTTAACAACGTATTAATGAAGAAAAGGGGTGTTTGCTAGGTTATTTTGTGCGCGAGTGAGGCCCACACCAAGGTTCGAATCCTTGTTATTTTAAAATAAACATCGTTACCCGACAACTGACCTTGCCGTCCTCCTACTCTATAGCTCGACTACACTCACGCCCTCGGCGGAGGTAGGGGCAAAGTAGGTTTAGGCCCTTCATTTGTTCCCTTTCCATCGCACTACAACCAAGTTCCGGCCCAAAGAAAGGTTCTTGGGCACGGGAAAGAGGGAGCACGGCAGTATAAGAGTGAGCGAAGCTTCGTACGTTCAAGTTCCATACGGAAGTGTAGAGTGGGGGATGAAAGACTTATCTGATTCTGTAGCCCCCAACAACCTTGGCTTGCCGTGGTCGGACCTCTGGATTCTGCAGCCCCCAGCAACCTTGGCTTGCCGGGGTTGGGGCATCGGCCTGTTTCCTTTCCACCAAACAGCTCAGCAGAAACGCCTGCGCATCCTGCAAACCAAAAGAAAGGACGGGAAGGAACAGAGATACGCACACTCACCCTCTATGCTAGGGGTTAGCTGCCGCTAAGCACTATCGACCCTAACAAAGAGAGAGATTCAACCTAGCATGCATGCTAAAACTTAGGGCACCAGCGCTTCATTTATTTATTCTCAGGGTCTGCGCCTGGCTCTATACATAGGGTTACATGCCTTGCCGGCAAGGCTAGTACAAAATGGGGGTTGCCGGGGCTCCCGGCAACCGCGCCTTAGGGGTAAAACTTGCGAAGATGTTCGATATTCCAGGAATTGCTCATCGGAATGCCATCTTCGGTCTCCAGGCGGACTGCGTCGGGCCTGGTGACTCGTATTGCCCGGTAAGGGCCTTCCCACTTCGGCGTCAACTTGTTTGAATTCTTTGCGGATTGAATTCGCCGAAGAACAAGGTCGCCTTCCTCAAGGCTTCGGGCGTGAACCTTGCGGCTATGATAGCGGCGCAAGGCTTGCTGGTAGCGAGCGGCTCGCACAGCAGCCCGAAGACGATCTTCCTCAAGGAGCGTCGCATCCTCTTGACGCAACTGCTCTTGCTCAAGCTCATCATAAGCGAGCACTCGAGGTGACTCGTATATGAGTTCCATGGGGAGAACTGCTTCTGCCCCATATACCAGGGCAAAGGGTGTCTGGCTAGTGGCTCAATTTGGTGTCGTTCTCATCGACCAAAGAACCGTTGGCAATTCATCAATCCAGCGCCTTTCGCACTTGTGCAGCTTGTCAAAAGTTCTGGTCTTGAGGCCCTGCAACACTTCTGTATTTGCTCTCTCAGCCTGGCCGTTACTTCTGGGATGAGCAATAGAAGCAAAACAAACCTTGTTGCCGAGATCCTGAATGTACTGCATGAAAGTGCGGCTTGTGAACTGTGTGCTGTTGTCGGTGATGACCCTATTGGGCACACCAAGATGGCAGACTAGCCCCTTGAAGAACTTGACAGCTGACTGTGTTTTCACCTTTCTCACCGGCTCCACTTCCGGCCACTTTGTGAACTTATCGATTGCGACGTACAAGTACTCAAAGCCCCCGACAACCGGGAAAGGGGCCTAGTATATCGAGCCCCCAGACCGAAAATGGCCTGGAAAGAGGGATGGTCTGAAGAGCTTGAGCCGGTTGATGAAGCTTCTTTGAATGGAACTGGCATGGTTCACACTTGGTTACTAGTGCCGTCGCATCCTGGAGAGCGGTGGGCCAGAAGAAACCTTGCCGGAATGCCTTGCCGGCAAGGGCTCTCGACCGTATGTGGGAGCCACACATGCCTCCATGTATCTCTGCCAGCAGCCTTAGTCCGTCTTCCTGAGGAATGCACTTCAACTTCACACCATTCGGTCTCCTTCTGTATAGGGCATCATCCACAAACTGGTACATGTTGGACTGACGGGCTACTTTCTCTGCTTCTTCCTGATCCTCGGGGAGCTCTCCTGTTTGGAGGAAACGGACGGTGGACTGCGCCCATGCCGGAGCCTGGGGCTCGACGGCAAGGACTAAAGGCACATCTTCGACCATAAAGGCAACTGCCTCTATGGCCAGGGCTTGAGGTCCTGCCGGGGGTTGCTACTCTTCGGCAAGCTTGGGACACCCGGCAACGTCCTTGCCGGCGGCTCCTGGGAGCTCAGTGGGAAAGTACTTCCCGGGGCCTGCCTTCCTTCGTTTGCTCTGTCCTGCTGATGGTTCAACGGATGGCTGAGTTACATGAAGCACAAAGGTACCTGGTTCCACAGGCAACTTGAGAGCAGCGCATTTCGACAGGTCGTCAGCAATGCCGTTCTCTGCTCGGGGAACATGCTCTGCTTGCAATCTGTCAAAGCGCTCTTCCAACTTCCTCACTTCATCCACATAGGCCTCCATCAACGGGCTTTGGTAATCCTTGTTCACTTGCTTGACGACGAGCTATGAATCACCTCTGATGATGAGCTTCCTGATTCCAAGGTCTGCCAAGATCCTGAGACTGGTCAGCAATCCCTCGTACTCCGCCGTGTTCTTCATTGACTTTTCCCGGGGAAAGTGCATCTGGATTACGTACTTGAGGCGCTCCCCGATGGGTGCAACGATTAGTACGCCGGTACCAGCACCTTGGAGTGAGAAAGCTCTGTCAAAGTACATAATCCACTCACTGCTCGTCTCCTTGCCGGGAAGGGTGGTCTCTTGAATCTCCTCGGCGGGCGTTGTGGTCCATTCTGCGATGAATTCTGCCAAGGCTCGGCTCTTGATTGTTGAAGTACTTTCAAACTTGAGGCCAAAGCTCGACAGTTCCAATGCCCACTCCACAATCCTCCCAGTTGCATCTGGGTTTTGCAAGATTCATTGCAATGGGAGGCGGGTGACAACGGTGATCTCATGTGCTTGGAAATAATGGCGCAGCTTTCTCGAGGCCATGAGGAGGCCGGAAAGTAGCTTCTGCATTCCAGAATATCTTGACCTAGTCCCCTGCAAGAGGGAACTGACAAAATAAATCGGGTGCTGCACCATCTTCTTCTGTTCAACTTTGCCCATTTGCGCAGACTCCGCCTTGCCGGGACCGGGCCTTGCCGGGGGTTCCACCTTGCCGGCGTCAAGCCCCGCCGGGGAGGGCCCCGACCCATCATCTGATGGCTCCACTACTACTGCTGCTTCTCCCTCGAGTTCCCTCTGCGTGACTAGCGCAGCACTGACCACTTGATTTGTTGCCGCTAAGTATAGCAGCAATGGCTCTTGTGGTTTAGGTGCGACTAGTATCGGCGTGGAGGAAAGGTACCTCTTCAAATCTTGCAGCGCTACCTCTGCCTCCGGAGTCCATTTTACTGGACCCGCCTTCTTCAGAACTTTGAAAAAGGGGAGGGCGCGCTCAACAGATTTGGAGATGAACCTACTCAGGGCAGTAACCCAGCCGGCGAGCCTGCGGACGTCCCTAACTTGTTTCGGCGCCTCAATCTGCTCAATGGCTTTGATCTTGTCGGGATTTGCTTCGATTCCGCAGTGAGACACAAAGAACCAAAGAAGTTTGCCGGACGGGACACCGAACACACACTTCTCTGGGTTGAGCTTGAGGTTGATCTTGCGCAGATTTGCAAATGTTACTTCTAGATCTTGTACGAGCGTGGCCCTGTCCTTGGTCTTGACTACTATTTCATCCATATAGGCTTCCATATTTCTATGCATCTGGGCTCAAAACCAATTTGGATCGCCCGAGCAAATGTCGAACCAACGCTTTTCAACCCGAATGGCATTCGTACATAATAGTATGTACCACATGGGGTGATGAAGGCGGTCTTCTCTTCGCCTTCCTTCTTCATGAAGATCTGGTGGTATCCTGAATAGGCGTCGAGGAATGACAGCAGGTCACACCCGGCAGTGGAGTCTGCAATCTGGTCGATGCATTACAGAGGGAAAGGATCCTTTAGACAGGCTTTATTGATATCTGTGTAGTCAATACACAGCCTCCAGTTCCCATTCGCTTTACGCACCACCACCGTATTGGCCAACCACGAGGGGTGGAGGACTCCTCTAACCAGGCCTCACTACAAAAAAAGACACATCCGTGACATTTTGAGCCGAACGAAATTTTTTTATGTCATACTTATGACACTTCTATGACGATAATTATGACAAAACCCGGTATCATCATAGATGTGGTGGGCTCCTACTTCTATGACAAAAAACCATGACAGAAAATGGGCTTTTCATCCTGGGCGGGCCGGAGACGCAGCTGCACGACATTCTTTGGGCTGTCCATGACGAGAAAACCATGGTAGAAGCAAGGGCAAGGAAAATATCGGGGGAGTTCCCGGTTACGGTGGGTGGTCGGGGGCCGAGCAATGCGCGTTTCTCTCGTACGTACGCGCGTGTGTGCGAGGCGTTGCGCTCTAACTGAACCCGAGCGAGGCGTTGGGCTCTAACTGAACCCGAGCGATTGCACTGCAGGCTACGTGTTACTGAACTTGAGCGATCGATCGATGGCTGTTAACTGAACCCGATCGAGCGATTCCTTCGCTACTGCTGCTAACTGAAGCCGATCAATGCTGCCTCTGGACGAACAGTGAGCGATGTTGGGGGGTTTGGATGAACAGTTCCCGGTGGGGGTTGGATGAACAGGAACCCGTGGTCGTAGAGGCCGTTGCTGCTGGATGAACATTACCCCGATTGATCGAGCCGGTGGATGAACACGACCCCGTGGAGGGCTGGATGAACATGACCCCATGGAGGGCTGGTTGAACAGTAGCCGGTGGAGGGCTGGTTGAACAGTAGCCGGTGGAGGGCTAGATGAACAGTAGCCCGTGGAGGGGTGGTTGAATAGGACCCCCGTGGAGAGGGCTGGATGAACAGTAGCCGGTGGAGGAGCGCGCGGTGGAGGCTGGATGAACAGGAGCCCGTGGATGAACAGTCGCAGGTGGAGGCTGGAGGAGGGGGACAGTGGATGAACAGTAGCCCGTGGAGGCTGTAGGAGGTCAATGGTGGAGATGAACAGTATCCCGTGGAGTCCTGTTTTTGCGGTACGCCACACCCCTCACGATGAACAGGGCCCCCGTTTCGACCGTAGCACTCCAACACAAGTTCGTTTCCTCCGTTTTGCGGTACGCCACACCCCTCCCGATCAACAGGACCCCGTTTCGACCGTAGGAGCTCCGTTTCCTCCGTTTTACGGTACACCAGACCCCTCTCGATGAACAGGATCCCGTTTCGACTGTGGCCGGTCGAACACAAGGCCGTTTCCTTCGTTCTGCAGTACGCCAGGCCTCGTTTCCATCGGCTGTTCTGTCCAAGCCGGTTGGCTCCCGATGAACACGACGACGCATTCCGTTCCGACCCAGCCGGTTGGCTCCCCATGAACACGACGACGACGCAGTTTCTCCGTTCCGACCCAGCCATGTACACGAGCCCTGGCCGTACGTATGTGCGAGTAGGCGTTCGAGACCCCGCCGGTATGTACGTACGTTGCTGTATTTAATATCTTGCACCCTAGCCGATGTACGTACGTGTACATGCTACGTGCGCGCCTCTACTACGACACGTGCGCACCCCTACTACGACACGTGCCCTTCCTTACACGGCCATGGTTCATCGCTGCAGCCTGTAGACAGACCAATCGACCAGTATGTACGTACACGTTTGCGACCAGAATGAAAACGCTACGTACGCTTCAACCTGGTGGGTCCCGACTGTCAGGCACTTCCTTGCGTGCGAGGATGTAGCTGGTGGGTCCCAGCAGTCAGGGGGCGAATCAATTTTTTTTGCCTGTAATATGGGCGCACTTCCTTCCATGCGAAGATGTAGCTGCTGGGTCCCAGCAGTCAGGGGGGAAACGTTTTTTTTCGTGAAATACGGTGGCCCGTCCGGTGGGTCCCTACTGTCAGGTGGAGGAATCATTATTTTGCACGTAATAAGGAGGCATTTCCTTGCTGCGGCCATGGACCCAGCTGTCAGCCTCTCCATGTACAGTACTCTTCCGATGGAAGTCGTTCGTTGACCACATTGACCATGCCGCGTCGAGAGCACCATGGCGGTGGACGACGGCGAGGCCTAGGAAGGGGACGATGTGGAGCAGGGGAAGACACGACAGTGGATGCCCACGCGGAGGGGAGTACGTGGGTTGACTGTTTCTGCTGCGGTGTGAGGTTGCCGTCGCCGGAGAATAACAGGAGGCGTGGGTGAGTATAGAGGGATGGCATGGCCAGCAGTGGCAGCACAGCCGGACATGGGAGGCAGGAGCAGGCGGCACGACCGACGCTTGTTTGGGCGGCTGGAGCAAGAAGACCAGAGGTTGAAGAAGCACTACGGCCGTTGGATGGACATCGTACGGTCACTGGAGCTAGAATCGTTCATATTTACTAAGTTGACAAAGCCCTCCGTCCCCATCATCTTAGTAGGCCCACAAGTCAGCCTCCCATATGGTGGGTCCCAGCTAGCAGGGGGTATTCATTTTTTTGTGCGTAATAAGGAAGCAGTTCCTTGCGTGCGAAGATATAGCTGGTGGGTCCAAGCTGTCAGGGGCGGGAACGTTTTTTTCGCGAAATACAGAGGCCCTTTCGGTTGGTCCCAGATGTCAGGTGGAGGAATCATTATTTTGTGCGTAATAAGGAGGCATTTCCTTGTGTGCAGCCGTGGACCCAGCTGTCAGCCTCTCCACATATAGTCCACGTCCGATGGATGTCGTTCGTTGACCATGTTGACCACGCCGCGCCGAGAGCAGCAGGGGGGTTGACGACGGTGAGGCCTAGGAAGGGGATGACATGGAGCCGGGGAAGACGCGACAGTGGATGCCCACGCGGAGAGGAGTACAAGGGTGCACTGGTTCAGCTGCGGTGTGAGACTACCGTCACCGTAGAATAACAGAGGGTGTGGGTGAGGAGAGGGATGGCCTGGCCAGCGGTGGGAGTAGTAGGGGGCGGTGAGGCCTCTACGACAGCATAGCCGGCCACGGGAGGCAGGAGCAGGTGGCACGAACGGTGCTGCTTTGGGCGGCTGGAGCAAGAAGACCAGAGGTTGAAGAAGCACGACGACCGTTGGATGGACATCGTACGGTCACTGCAGCTAGAATCGTTTATAATGACTAAGTTAACAAAGCCCTTGGTACGCGTCAACTTAGTAGGCCCATAGGTCAGCCTCCAAAACGGTGCGCCCCAGATGTCAGGGGGAGGAATCATTTTTTGGGCAGTTGAAGCTAGAATATCCGAGACTGAAGAAGAAGCACGACATCCGTTGGATGGACATCCTACGACCACTGCTGCTAGAACCGTGTGTTGACTATAAGTTGACAAAGTCTTGCATACGCGTCAACTTACTTTTTTTAGGGGACGCGTCAACTTAGTAGGCCCACAAATGTGTGGCAGAGAAGTTATATCCCATTTGCGATTTGTAAGAATGTACAGCCCATTTACAATTTGTTAAAAGTACAGCCCATTTTCTAGCAAGGACAATGATTAATAATTTCAACCAACCGTTCAAAACAGAATTCAAAAAAATTCCCACATTTTGGTGGGATACAAAATATTTTTATCCCGAAATTTCTAGTCAGATTAAATACAATTTCAATATAAATTTGTATACGTAAAAATCCAACAAAACATTGCGCGCGCAACAATTAATGAAATTAAAATTTTCAAAATCCAAAAATAATATTTTATAAACTAATTACGTGTTTGGTGCATTTTTTTATAGTTACTGCCCAGTTTTTATAATTACATCCCATTTAATATTTATTAAAGCCCATTTTTCTGTTAAGCCTAATGGATCCCTCCTAGGAAAGATTTGCTGCCCAGCGGGGCAGAGAATAACGTTGACCTTGCGTGGGTATTCCTACAAAAAAAGTATAGCTGGGCTAGCCATTTTCAGCTTGAAAAAAATTAATATCTGGGCTGGATATCTAGCCTGGGCTAGACAGGCCACAGCCCGCCCAGTTCATACCCAGCTCTCCTCTGAACAACAACGAAAACATCGCTCAAGAAAAACTCAGCAGTGCTCACACCTGAAAAACACAAATACTACTCGAGCTGCTTTGTCCCAGCTGTCGGCCGTTCCTTGTGCAATTCTCTCATTTATTGACTACATTGGTTGACAATGTTGTGGGACCGTGATGTCAGGAAATCAGGAGGAAGCAAAAAAATTATAGTTTTATATACTAATAAGGAGGCACTTGCGTACGTGCGGCTATGGCCTTGGTGGGTCCCCACTATCATCCTCTCCAAGTAAAGTCATCTCCTCATCCTCATGTCCGTTGACCATGTTGACAACGCGAGACGGCGGCGCCACGGAGAGCGCAACAACTCGAAGGACGAAGGAGTGGGCCTCGAGGGCCCTATGACTGGTCTAATACAGCGCCCGCTGCTCATTCGGGAAGCCAGGATCATAGGGCCATACGTCCGCGACGGCATTGTCGTTCGCTTGTTCACCGGTGCTCGTTGAGGAGACGGAGGTTGCAGCACAGGTCCTCCTGCGCTGGTAGCTCTTCCGCAATTAGGGCTTCGAAGTGCGGCCACACCTGCTCTATGGTGTACACGACATGAACCGGCTTGGACAGTGGCGCCGGCTCCTGGTCAGAAGCTATGTCCATCGTCTGATTGTCATCGCACAACTCGGCGAGGTAGCTGGCGACACAGCATGTCCAGCTACTGGACCGACCCACTGCCAAGCACGAGTCTGACTGCCCTGGCCCACCCAGACCGCCTCCCTCGCCCGCGCGCGCTTTCTGCCCGAAACGATCCGCGTCGCTCGCCCCGCTTCCCGGTGCATGCGATTGCTCCGCCTTCAAACAACACAGGTGCCGTCCGTCCGTCCTTCTGCCACCCACATTAATGATACACGGTTGCCGAGGCGGCTACTCCGGCGCCACACGTCCGTCCCTCCGTCGCCCACCATTGCTATATAAACTGCTGCGCCGGCCATAGGCGCAGTCATCCGTATCCGTTCCTATTCTCCTGTCCACACCACTACTGCCCACCATGGCTTCTTTGCGCTCCAACGCTCTACGGGACGGGCGGACGACGGACCACAAGGAGATGGCAACCATTGCTGCCGACTGGCTGGCCGGCAGGCAGCCGGAGGACGACGACGTCCCAATGGAGAACATGGTATTTTACGATCCGGCGCCAACCCCCTCCTCCGCGCCATCCTCGCCGGTGGATTGCACCATGACCATCGGCGAGGCCCGTGCCCAATATATGGACACGGTGAGGCAGAAGCATGAGGAGCAGTTCCGGGAGGCGCAGGCCGACGCCACCTACAACCACCATCTCTTCCAGGAGCACCTGCAGGCAGAGGAGCAGATCGCCGCGGAGCGGGCGGAGCAGGAGGCGCTGCTCGACTCGTACCGCTCCGCCCGCAAGGGCCACCTCGAGTGTTGGCGGTACCGCATGCGGGTGGCGGAGGCTGCGGCCGCCTACAAAGAGGGTGATGAAGCGGGCGAGGCGCTGTTTGGCGAGACTGAGGACGAGGCAGAGGACAATGCCGGCTCCGACAAGTCCCCGCTCCACTGGCATCGACGAGGCCCTGCTCCGCCAAGGCCCCGCGGCGCCAACAATGAGGCAGAGGACACCGCCGGCTCCGCTGAGGCCCAACCCTGCCGACAACGAGGGGGAGGATTTTCCCCGCTCCGCCGAGGCGCCGCCCGCCGGCAGCGAGACAGAGGACATCGCCGGCTCCGCCGAGGCCCCGCCCCGCTGCCAACGAGGCTGCGCCACACAGAAAATGGGGAAGAGTGGAACACGGTAGGTCGCCGCCGCTCGGGTCCAAGTAAGGCCACCGCTGCTACCCTCCGGTTGCTGGCACTGAGATGTACATCATGGAGCAATTCTATGATTACAGGATGATTGAAGAGCGCTCCGTGGTTGAGCAAGCTCATGAGATACAGTCATTTGCTAGAGAACTTGAGCACTTCAGTTGTATGCTACCGGACAAGTTTGTTGCCGGAGGTATCATCACTAAGCTTCCTCCTTCATGGATCTCATTGTCACTCTTGATGTGGAAGAAAAGGCGTGAGCAAAGGACACACGTGCTCGAGGAATTGAGGGAGGATCTAGTGCCAATCTGGTATAGAAGAAGAACTTCCAGCCCCACAAGTTCAAGAACAAGGGCAAGTTTGATGGTAAAGCAAAGTTTGGTGGGAAGAACAAGGCTGTGCAACACACAAACTTCAAGAAGAAGAATGACAAGAAGAAAGGTGTTTGTCATGTGGGGATCCTGATCATTGGGATCCTTGTTGCCCTAATCGCTATGACAAGCTAGGCGGGTTGACCACTGACGGCCGGTTAGCTTCTTGGCGGCGACGTGGAGTCGGAGAGCTATGTTGGAGAAGGACCCTGCTTCTACTTAACTGCTGGTGCAGTTGGGTGACTGACACGTGGGCCCAACAGGCATCTGGGCCACATGTCAGTTACGCAACTGCACCTGCAGTTAAGTCACTGAAGCTTCTGTTCGGCTCAGCCGGACACAGGTGGGTAGCTTCGGTTAATTAATTATACCTCCAGTGCACCCCTTTTTAGTTGAAGAATGTATGAAATGTAATGAAATCTGGCATGTTTATATGAAATCCGACCATGTATGAATGAATTTATTTTGATTAGTTTGAATTCTTGTATCAATGGCATTGGATGAACATGCAGAACAATACGTACTAGCATTATCCCAGGGTGATCACCTCGTTTACAGCAGTTTCACATGTACTCCCTCCGGTCCTTTCTAGTCTGCATACAAGTTTTGTCTGCAGTCAAAGTATCTCTACTTTGACCAATCTTATAAAAAAAGTATGCACTTTCACAATGTGCGAAGTAAAAAGGAACAGAAGGAGTACAAAGAGTTTGAGCAGCTTTTTAGCGTTCCTGTACATTGCGATCAAACACACAGGTCTGGCAATTCATAGAGAACATTCAAAACAATCGATGCTTATGCATCTCAGCGATTCACATGTCAGAGCCAATATTTACTTCACAACTAAAGAATAAAGAAAAAATGGATCGACGCTGCTGATAGCAAAGGGCGTCCCATTCGAAAATATCAAACGCATGTCTTCTTGCTAAAATCAATGAGCAAAATTTGACAAGGTTTTCCCATACCAAAATATCAAATGCCTACAATTGTGGAATGGTCAGGGTTTGCCATCAGTTCAGACATTGACATGGCACCTCGTGGTAAATAAACCAGCTGTTCTTTTTGTGCAGTTCCACCAAAATCAACCAATTTCGCGCGTAGCTTGTATGATTTCGCCCTTATATGTTGCAATGCCTTGAACTTATCGGCACATCCTTTCTTGTGGTGGAAATGAATGATTCGATGTATTCATGAACATTTTTTGCAGTTCCCGTTGAAATCAAGCTAAGCACCACTGTTTGCACAAATACAAAAAAAGTGATTAGTATAAAGCAAACTGTACTATGATTTGATAGTTTAAACATGCACCTACATGGTCCATGTAGAGCACACTTTAAGAAAATGGAACTCACCGGAAGGAATCCTAGAACAACATTGTACTCCCGCATCACAGCAAGAAGATGGAGATTTGTCAGTCCTTCTGAGCTGAAGTTAGTTTGGTCTTGTGGGCGGTAATGTAACCATCCTTCAACTGCTCCTTCTGATGAGAAGATAGACAGGGCTTCTTCATCCTGGCATAATCGGAACTAGTCACTTCACGTACTCCATATTCTTCTTCGGAGGAGGATAATCCTGTTGTGCAAAGACAAGAGGACAACTAAATGCTAGCATCCCTGTTTGCTCGAAAAAAGGAAAGGAAATATTTAAAACAACACAGATGAAGCACTTCTCAAGGACAATACCACTTTTTGATGACAGTATCTAAACAGTAGCACAACACCAATAGAGATGACAAAGCTCAATCATATGGATGAAATCAGTGGGCGAGTACCAACCTTTGTCAGGAGGCTTATTGTGTAGAGCATACAGATGAAGCACTTCTCCAGAACCATCTGTTGCTATCTACTGTGGTGGCCATGCTTACTATATACTCCTCGATTAGTTTAATGTTTCCAACATCTTCTTGTGCAGTTCCACTAAAATATATGGTATCTTCAAAGAAGATCCCTGTTTGCACAAGTAGAGATAATTACGTATCACTGGCAAAACAATTGCTCGTTCCAGCCATAGCAATAAATTAAGATGTAAAACTATATCATTACTTGTGTCATCACAGTTCCAGTGCTTCATTACAGCACCAGGAGTTGATTTTTGTTTTTCTTCCGCTTGTTCTTCCCCTTCATCACTTGGTTCAATAACAGACAAGCTTCACCTTCAATATAAGATTTGGCATGTCAATTAGGTTGCACAAGTATAGCACTAAACAATGACATTAATTTTCTGATGAAAGTGGCAAAATACAGGCCAACAGTTGTGAAATATCCTTATCTTACCTCAATGGGATATTGCGGTGCACATACAGATTGGAAGTCTTGTCTCCATTTGTGCAGTTCACTAAAATCAAGCAACATTACCGTACAAGTAGCACAACATATGAAAGCACACTACAGAATCATGTGAAAGAAGGCTAGTACTGACCTCTCATGATGCGGAATTCAAACAACTCACAAGAAGAAGATCTGAACCAAATTTGCCAACACAGATAGGAAGTAAGATCTCCTCTTGTGCAGTTCCACTAAGATCAAGCAATCAAGCAATGTTGTCGGTGTGAAATTTTGGTTGAACTGCACAAAACACTCTTAAAACAAAAGTGTTTTGTGCAGTGCAACAAAGGTTCACAATGGCAACGAGGTGAAGTAGATAACCCTGTTTACACAGAGGTGCAAAGGAAACAACTAGTGGTCAATAACGGTGGATGACATAGAAGCCAACAAAAAGAAGCATCTACCTTATCTAAATGGGAAAGAAAGCAAGACAGTAGCATTTCCCAAATGGTGGCATTGATTAATATTAACAGAGAGATTATATTAACAATAAAATTCGTTAAACATGTAATTTGCTTTTAACTGTGGCATTGCATCAATTTTCCAGCGGCATTATTAGAGGGTGTTTGTTTACAGGGACATTTTGGTGGAGGGACTAAAAAAACTCCGTGTCAGTCCCATCTAACCAAACAGGAGGGACTTTTAGGGACTAAAAGTGGGCATTTGGGACTAAAGAAAGAAGACCCTGAGGGAGAGTCTTTTTGGGACATTTTCCAACAGTTGCCCCTGCCACGCATCGCACCTTGTCTCTATTAGTTCATTACTAGGGGTAACATGGTCTTTTAGCATGTCATTTAATAACCTCTAGTCCATGTTTAGTCCCTGGAACCAAGCAGGTAGGGACTAGGGAGTTTTTAACCAAATAGGGCCTTAGATTAACAACAGCTAAAGAGTTGCACGGGACAGTGGATGCACTAGCACCATGTGCATCTACCGATGTACTGGGGTGATGCACAGTCTGTTGCAACAAAGAACAAACAACCAAGGAGCATATTTGTGTTGGTCCCAGTTTTGTTATCTTTAGACACCTTTCCCTATGTGAGCGCAGCAAATCTAGTCCTGCTCAAACTCTACAGCCTTGTCCCCCAAAACAAAAGATCGGTTCGTTACAGATGTGCGTACTGCGTTTGTCATTGTTTTCCCTTTTCGACCAACGTAGGTGCTGGATAGCTAGTCTGTACTAGTACTTTCCCCACTTCCTTTCTTCTGTGAACCACGTCCTAGATTTATGCTATACAACTTTCCCCACTACTTTCCCCCATTCCTGTCCTCTTTGAACCACGTCTTAGATTCATGCGATACAACTTTCCCCACAACTTTCCTTTTTGAACCACGTCCTAGATTCATGCTATACAACTTTTCCCACTAATTTCCCCCATTCCTTTCCTATTTGAACCACGTCCTAGATTCACGGTATACAACTTTCCCCACTACTTTCCTGTTTGATCCAACACCTAGATTCGAGTGCAGAAGCGGAAAAAGCCCACATGCAGCTAGAGCAATGCATGTGGAATAAGTAAATTATACCTTAAGGTTCTTGGGGTGTGGTTCGGTGGGCGACCGGAGGCCGTTCGACCCACACTATGTGCGGCGGTGAAGAGGAAGGGGTCGGAGGCCCTCCCGCGCCGCCGCTGGGTGAAAATGAACAGCCGCGCCAGTAGTGGATTCCCTCCCTCACTGACGGCGACAGCGTTAAGCCTCCTTCCCTTCCCGGCGGACGGATCCTGCTGGCTCTTTGACAAGTGATACGTCTCCAATGTATCTATAATTTTTGATTGCTCCATGCTATATTATCTTCTGTTTTGGACATTATTGGGCTTTATTATTCACTTTTATATTATTTTTGGGACTAACCTATTAACCGGAGGCCCAACCCAGAATTGCTGTTTTTTGCCTATTTCAGAGTTTCGCATAAAAAGAATATCAAACGGAGTCCAAACGGAATGAAACCTTCGGGAACGTGATTTTCGGAACGAACATGATCCAGAGGACTGGGACCCTACGTCAAGAAAGCTACCAGGAAGCCACGAGGTAGGGGGCGCGCCCTCCACCCTCGTGGGCCCCACGTTGCTCCACCGACGTACTCCTTCCTCCTATATATACCTACGTACCCCCAAACTACCAGATACGGAGCCAAAAACCTAATTCCACCACCACAACCTTCTGTACCCGTGAGATCCCATCTTGGGGCCTGTTCCGGAGCTCCGCCGGAGGGGGCATCGATCACGGAGGGCTTCTACATCAACACCATAGCCTCTCCGATGATGTGTGAGTAGTTTACCTCAGACCGTCGGGTCCATAGTTATTAGCTAGATGGCTTCCTCTGTCTTTTTGGATCTCAATACAATGTTCTCCCCCTCTCTTGTAGAGATCTATTCGATGTAATCTTCTTTTGCGGTGTGTTTGTTGAGACCGATGAATTGTGGGTTTATGATCAAGTTTATCTATGAACAATATTTGAATCTTTTGAATTCTTTTATGTATGATTGGTTATCTTTGCAAGTCTCTTCGAATTATCAGTTTGGTTTGGCCTACTAGATTGATCTTTCTTGCAAAAGGAGAAGTGCTTAGCTTTGGGTTCAATCTTGAGGTGTCCTTTCCCAGTGACAGTAGGGGCAACAAGGCACGTATTGTATTGTTGCCATCAAGGATAACAAGATGGGGTTTAGATCATATTGCATGAGTTTATACCTCTACATCATGTCATCTTGCTTAAAGCGTTACTCTGTTCTTATGAACTTAATACTCTAGATGCATGCTGGATAGCGATCGATGTGTGGAGTAATAGTAGTAGATGCAGGCAGGAGTCGGTCTACTTGTCTCGGACGTGATGCCTATATACATGATCATACCTAGATATTCTCATAACTATGCTCAATTCTGTCAATTGCTCAACAGTAATTTGTTCACCCACCATAAAATACTTATGCTCTTGAGAGAAGCCACTAGTGAAACCTATGCCCCCCGGGTCTATTTTCCATCATATTAATCTCGCGACAACAAGCTATTTCTGGCGCCGTTTTTATTTTATTTTCTTTACTTTGCATCTTTATCATAAAAAGACCAAAAATATTATCCTATCATATCTATCAGATCTCACTCTCGTAAGTGACCGTGTAGGGATTGACAGCCAATTGTCGTGTTGGTTGCGAGGATTTATTTGTTTGTGTAGGTGTGTGATAACCCACAAGTATAGGGGATCGCAACAGTTTTCGAGGGTAGAGTATTCAACCCAAATTTATTGATTCGACACAAGGGGAGCCAAAGAATATTCTAAAGTATTAACAGCTGAGTTGTCAATTCAACCACACCTAGATAACTTAGTATTTGTAGCAAAGTGTTTAGTAGCAAAGTAATATGATAGTAGTGGCAACGGTAACAAAAGTAAGGGAAGCAAAAGTAATATTTTTGGTGTTTTGTAGTGATTGTAACGGTAGCAACGGAAAAGTAAATAAGCGAAGAACAATATGTGAAAAGCTCGTAGGCATTGGATCGGTGATGGAGAATTATGCCGGATGCGGTTCATCATGTAACAATCATAACATAGGGTGACACAGAACTAGCTCCAATTCATCAATGTAATGTAGGCATGTATTCCGAATATAGTCATACGTGCTTATGGAAAAGAACTTGCATGACATCTTTTGTCCTACCCTCCCGTGGCAGCGGGGTCCTAATGGAAACCAAGGGATATTAAGGCCTCCTTTTAATAGAGAACCGGAACAAAGCATTAGCACATAGTGAATACATGAACTCCTCAAACTATGGTCATCACCAGGAGTGGTCCCGATTATTGTCACTTCGGGGTTGCCGGATCATAACACATAGTAGGTGACTATAGACTTGCAAGATAGGATCAAGAACACACATATATTCATGAAAACATAATAGGTTCAGATCTGAAATCATGGCACTCGGGCCCTAGTGACAAGCATTAAGCATAGAAAAGTCATAGCAACATCAATCTCAGAACATAGTGGATACTAGGGATCACACCCTAACAAAACTAACTCGATTATATGATAGATCTCATCCAACCCATCACCGTCCAGCAAGCCTACGATGGAATTACTCACGCACGGCGGTGAGCATCATGAAATTGGTGTTGGAGGATGGTTGATGATGACGACGGCGACGAATCCCCCTCTCCGGAGCCCCGAACGGACTCCAGATCAGCCCTCCCGAGAGGTTTTAGGGCTTGCCGGCGGCTACGTATCGTAAAACGTGATGAGTTCTTCTCTCTGATTTTTTTCTCCCCGAAAGCAAATATATAGAGTTGGAGTTGAGGTCGGAGGAGCTCCAGGGGGCCCACGAGGTAGGGGGCGCGCCCTAGGGGGGAGGGCGCGCTCCCCACCCTCGTGGACAGGGTGTGGCCCCCCTGGTCTTCATCTTTTGCAAGGATTTTATTATTATTTCCAAATAGACATTCTGTCAGGACCCCGATTCTAAATCACACCGATCTAGCCTGTAGCACCTCATATCACATTGCGGCCTCACGCACGGTACTCCCACGGGTGTCGCCTTACCATGGCCCGGGACCGTTTGTGCCTTTTGGCTCACGTATATGACAATGTCGCTAGCATCCATATGACAGAGAACCAGGCCCGGGCCGACATGGCTAGTCGTGAACCCAAGGTGGCACTAACGTATGGGGACAGGCATACATGAATCAACATCGAACGTGTCGGTCAGCAGCGTGTGAATCCGGGCTGTAGCACTGGGCTAACAGGACTCTGGGAACCCGGGCTGTAGCAGACTATGCAGGACTCCGGATGTCACCGCGTGACATTTCCCCGAAGGGACAGACACAGGAACGATATGAATCACATGCCGGCCAGTCAGTGTCCAGAGCAGTAGTGCTGGGCTAGCAGGACTCCGGTGAACCGGGCTGTAGCGGACTACTATGGCTCAAGGAGGCACTAGACTACATTTCCCCATAAGAGAGGCTGCCAAGGATAGACAACTAGGTTGTCGGATCCTACACATACCAAGCATCTCAATCATACACACAATATGCTCGATATGTGCAAATACAACATGGCATCACAACAAAACTCTACAACTCAAAGTACTTTATTTAAAGGGCTCTGGAGAGCCTTACATAACTTGTTCATACAGATAGGGGTCACATGACCCGACACTCAAGTCATACAATCATACAAGCACATGCGGAAGCAAACTGTCTGGGACAGACACTAGAAAGAAAGAGGGCTTGACGAAGCCTGTCTATCTACGTAGGCCCTTCACAAGCCTAGATCACCACCTGGGTGGCAAGTCACTCGTCGTCGTCGAGTTCTACATAGAACCCATCAGAAGGGGCGGTGTTGTCGTCTGAAAACAGTAATTGAAGCAACATGAGTACAAAGGTACTCAGCAAGTCTTACAACAGATCCTACTATACATGTTCATTCTCAAGAAGGTAGTGGAGTTATTGCAGCAAGCCAGCTTTGACTCTTGGCTAAGCTATCCTACGAGACACCACTTGTGAAATAGTTTTCGCACACGAGTCCACTAATCACCATCTCAATACTCCACCGTGGATCCTCCCTCGTCATCCCACGAGAGGGCCATCCGCGGTACTCACACTTATCTTGAGGCTTTTAGTAGTATCCATTTACTTGTCTATGAACTGCATAAGCGACCAAGTAGTCCTTTACCGCGGACGCGGCTATTCGAATAGTTTCATACCCTGCAGGGGTGTACTTCGTCACACACGCTCTCACCACTTATCGTCGCTACACGACGTGTACTCGGCAACCTTCAAGCGGAAGCCCAACGTGGGTGTCGGCCACAGCCTACCTAAACACTCGAGTCTCTAGTCCAGGTTTATCGCCTATTTAGGTTCCATCCGCAGGGAGTCCGGCCGAGGTTTCCACATACGGCCCCAAACGATGTGTGCAGGGTTCCCGGACACCAAACGGGCGACTCGGTACACCGTGCCACGAGCCTACCGCATCACAGCCCACCCCTTGGTCAGCGCTGTCCACGGCCTCCAGCTTACTACAAACACCAGAAACTACGTGCAACTCCTGGACAGAGGACAAGGGTGATTAAGAAGCCGAGGGGGTCCATTGGTTTCGGGCCCAATGCGTGGTAGTAGCTGAATCTTAAATCACGCATACAGATCTCAGTTCTTAGGGACGGTCTCAATGAAACAACCCACCATGTACTCCTACATGGCCTCCCATCGATACCTTTACCAAATCGTATTCAACACCTCACTCTCATTACCGACACACACTTTCACTCTAGTTCATCACCCTGATGAGCCAGACCTGACACGACTCTAAGCGTAGCAAGCATAGCATTGTAGGAACACAACATGGCTCAATCAACTCCTACACATGCTAGTGGGTTTCATCTAGTTACTGTGGCAATGACAGGTCATGCAAAGGAAAGTGGGTTCAACTACCGCAACACACAGCAGTTTGAATCGCGTTGTCTTAATGCAGTAAATGAGAGCAGAAGCGAGAAGATGGGTTTGTATCGAAATGATCAATGGGTTGCTTGCCTGACGGAGTGGTGGTGGGATACTGCCCTTCAGTTGGATACTCGTGAATATCCTCGGAGGCAGAACCTACCACAATGAACACATCGAAGCACAATCAACACCAAGCAAGTGCAACAATATGATGCATGCATGAGACATGGCAAAATGGATGTATTGGGCTAATGCAACTAAGGCCAGATGGGTTTGGACTATTTTGAATCAAAGATTCAAATTCCAAGTTCATAAATGGCCCATGTTAGTGCTTTATCTTGTTCTGCAATAAACAGTAGGTTAACTTGCTTAAACATGCATGAAACCAGTACAGATGGATAGAATGGATTTTTCTGATCATTTTTCATATATAAATCTTTTCATTCTGAGCTATAGATTATTTTCTATGATTTTTTGAAGTTTGTGATAATTTCTGGAATTTCCAATATAAGAATAATTCCAGTATAATGCTTTACTGCGTCAGCCTGACGTCAGTGTGACGTCAGCAGGTCAACGGGGTCGTCCAGGTCAAACCTGACGTGTGGGTCCCCTGTGTCAGTGTCACTGTTAGGTAATTAGCTAATTAGGATTAATTTTAATCTCTAACTCAGATTAATTAGCAGGCGGGCCCCACTTGTCAGTGACTCTGGGGGGTCAACCCGTGGTCAAACCACGCTGACTCGCCGGCGTTTAGCCGCCGGCGACGTCCAGACGCGGCGGTGGAGTGCGGGATCCCTCCTCCGGCGACCAAATGGACGGCGGAGAGTACCTACGTGTAGCTGGGAGCAAACCGCGTCGACTGGTGGTGGTGGTGGAGCTCGGGGTCGCCGGAATCGACGCCGGCGACGAGCCGTGCGGCTGCCGGGGTACGGGCGTAGTTGAATCCGTTGCTAGAGAGCACGGCGAGGGACGTGCGATGGTGCTACGGGTTCCTGGCGTTGCGGTGGAGCTAATGGCCATGGTGGTGCGGCCGTTGGATGGCCGGAGCCTCGTCGGCGACGAGCTCGTGCGGCGGCGCGTACGGGTGAGCTACGTGCAGTGGCTACGGAGCTCGAGAGGGAGAAAGGAGAGGATGGGAAGGTGGCCAGGCTCACGGTGGTTGCGACGGAGCGGACGGCGAGGTCGGGGGCGACTGTTGCAGTGGTGACGGCGGAGGGGATCTCCGACGGTGAGCGGCGAAGGCGAGGTCGGAGGCGAGGCTTCGGGGCAAGCGAGGCGCTCGGGGCTCGACCTGCTCGAAGGAGTGGGCGACGGCGGAGCTGTTGGACACGGTGGGACGGCGCGAGGTCGACGGTGGGCGCGGCTACTCCGGCGAGGTGGCAGCGGCTGCGTCGGCCATGGTGGAGGAAGGCGAGGGAGAGGCGATGGGGGAGAATGGGGGTGTCCAGAGGCTCGGGGGCGCGTCGAGGGGTCGTCCAGCGCATCCACGGGCGAGGCGGCAAGCAGGTGGCGCCGTGGCGAGCTCGCGCTCGCCGGCGTCACCTCTCTGCCTGCTCTGGCGAGAGCAGGCAGCTGACTGGCGCGGGCCAGCACAGTGCTGGGCCGCCAGGTGGGCTGCCAGGTAAGTCCTTCTGCTTTCTGTTTTCTCTTTTTTATTTATTTCTGTTCTGTGTTTTGAAATAGTAAAAATACTATTTCATTTGGAAAATCCTGAAAATATTCTGAGGCACCTTTGAAATTATTCTCAACAGCCTAAAAATACCTTCAAGATTATTTGGGCATTTGAAAATATTTATAGGATTTAAAATGCCCAAATGCAAATACTTATGGCTTGTGCAAAAATCCAAGATGGCCTCCAAAAATATGAAACCATTTTTGGCAGAGGTTTTAGCCAGGACCAAAGATGGTGAACATTTATGGAGGGCATTTCAGGTTCATTGAAAAGGATTTTAGTAAACCCTAGTTGTTTCAGGGGGGGTGCTGGGGGTTTCTGGCATCCCCATTTCAAGTTTCTGTGAAAAATAGACATGATGCAACACTCTAATGCATGAACTAGCTAGGATGTGACAACTCACCCCCACTCAAAAGAATCTCGTCCCGAGATTTAGGATCCGTTGGGAAGAAGGTGGGGTACTCAAGTCGAAGACGATCCTCCCTTTCCCAAGTAGCTTCTTTCTCGGAATGGTGTGACCATTGAACCTTGAGAAAATTGATGTTTTGGCGTCGAGTGGTACGCTCGGCTTGATCAAGGATTCGAACGGGATATTCCCGATATGTGAGATTATCTTGGAGATCAAGCGTTTCGTGGTCCACTCCACGGATAGGATCCGAGAAGCAACGCCTGAGTTGGGAAACGTGGAAGACGTCATGAACCTTGGAAAGATGCGGAGGTAGTTCCAATTGGTAGGCAACTTCTCCTCGCTTGGCAAGAATGCGAAAGGGTCCAATGTAACGAGGAGCCAATTTGCCTTTGATACCGAATCGATGGGTTCCCTTTAAAGGAGTCACCCGAAGGTAAGCCTTCTCGTCAACCTCAAAAGTCATAGCCTTATGTTTGCGATCATAATGGCTCTTTTGGCGAGATTGGGCTGTTTTCAATTTCTCACGAATAATGCGAACCTGCTCTTCTGCTTCCTGAATCATATCCGGGCCAAAGAGTTGTCTTTCCCCGGTTTCTGACCAGTTAAGAGGCGTTCGACATTTTCGTCCATAGAGAACCTCGAAAGGGGCTTTGCCCAAGCTAGCTTGATAACTATTGTTATAAGCGAACTCGGCGAATGGAAGGCATTTCTCCCAATCCATGCCAAACGAGATGACAGAAGCTCGGAGCATATCCTCCAGAATTTGATTAACTCGTTCTACCTGACCACTTGATTGAGGGTGAAAGGCGGTGCTAAAAGAGAGACGAGTTCCCATAGCATTTTGGAAACTTTCCCAAAATCGAGAGGTGAAGAGACTTCCACGGTCTGAATTAATTTCCAATGGAACACCATGAAGAGACACTATTCGGGAGATGTACAAGTCTGCTAGCTGGCTAGCGGTTATACTCTCACGAACAGGTAGGAAGTGGGCTACTTTGGAAAGACGATCGACAACAACGAAGATAGCATTATTCCCTCTCTTGGTCCTGGGAAACCCGGTAATGAAATCCATACCGATTTTATCCCATTTCCATTCAGGAATAGCCAGAGGCTGAAGGGTGCCAGCAGGCCGTTGATGCTCTGCTTTAACACGACGGCAGACGTCGCAATTAGCAATGTATTGAGCAATTTCTCTCTTCATCCTAGTCCACCAAAACCTCTGGCGTAGGTCTTGATACATTTTAGTACTACCGGGATGAATGGTGAGAGGAGATTCATGAGCTTCCTTAAGGATCAATCGCCTCAGGTTGCGTACCTTGGGAACCACTAGGCGGTCTCCAAAGAACACAACACCTTGGTCATCAACGGAGAAACAATCCGCAACTCCTTTCTTGATGTTTCTCTTAATACGGGAGATTCCCGGATCTACCTTCTGAGCTTTGATGATCTGATCCGTAAGGGTAGGTTTCGCCACCAGGGTGGATAGAAAACCTCGAGGAACAATGTGAAGGTTAAGCTTACAGAATTCCTCGTGGAGAAGTGGTTGACTTTGTTGTAACATCAAGTTGTTACAATAGGATTTACGGCTTAGCGCATCAGCCATGACGTTGGCTTTGCCCGGGGTGTAAGTTATTCCTAAGTCGTAATCTGTGATCAACTCGACCCAACGTCTTTGCCTGAGATTCAAATCCGGTTGGGTGAAAATGTATTTCAGACTCTGGTGGTCGGTGAAAATCTCGCAACGATTACCGAGAAGGTAATGTCGCCATGTTTTGAGTGCATGGACTACGGCTGCAAGCTCTAGATCATGTGTGGGATAATTATCCTCATGTGGACGCAACTGTCGGGAAGCGTAGGCAATCACATGACGATCTTGCATGAGTATGCAACCTAGTCCTTGTCGCGAGGCGTCGCAATAGATAACAAAGTCCTTAGAAAAATCTGGTGGTACGAGTACGGGGGCAGATGTCAGGCGTCTTTTCAGTTCCTGAAAGCTGAACTCGCACTGTGGGGTCCACTCGAACTTTTTATCTTTCTTGAGGAGTTCGGTTAGAGGTTTAGCAACCTTGGAGAAATTCTCGACGAAGCGGCGACAGTAGCTCGCTAAGCCAAGGAAACTCCGAACTTGCTTGACCGATTCAGGTGGAGTCCAGTCAAGGATGGCTTGAACTCGCTCGGGATTGACAGCAATACCTTACCAGAGATTACATGGCCTAGATAGGTCACTTCTGGCAACCAGAATTCACACTTAGAGAATTTAGCATAAAGGCGATGCTCTCGAAGTTTCGTCAGTACTAGCCTTAGATGCTCGGCATGTTCTGCCTCGTTCTTGGAGTAGATGAGTATATCATCGAGGTATACTACGACGAATTTATCCAAATACTCCATGAAGATTGAGTTCATTAACCGAGAGAAGGTGGCTGGAGCATTGGTTAAACCGAAGGACATGACAGTATACTCGTATTGGCCATAACGAGTAACAAAGGCCGTTTTAGGAATGTCCCCGTTCTTGATTTTGATTTGATGGTAGCCCAACCTCAAATCCATTTTAGAGAAGACTGAGGATCCAGCGAGCTGATCATACAGGTCGTTGATCCTGGGAAGCGGATACTTGTTCTTGATAGTGACTAGGTTGACAGGTCGGTAATCTACAACCATCCGATCCGTACCATCCTTCTTCTTGACGAAGAGGACGGGGCAAGCCCACGGAGAAGAACTAGGACGGATGAAACCCTTTTTCAAGGACTCATCGAGTTGTTTCTTAAGCTCGGCTAGCTCTAGGGGTGCCATCTTATAGGGTCTTCTAGAGATTGGGACGGTTCCTGGAACAAGGTCTATCACGAACTCAACATCCCTGTCAGGTGGAATACCTGGCAGTTCTTCAGGGAAGACATCCGGGAAGTCACGGACTACCGGCACATCTTCGAGGTCTGGAAGAGGGTTGGCATTTAATGAGTAAAGCTGACGCTTAGACACTCGGGTCAAAACATTGACTGTCTTGCCCGACGGATGGGTGAGTTGAACAGTTCTAGTAGAGCAATCAATCTTAGCATAATGAGCTGACATCCAGTCCATACCCAAGATGATGTTTATGTCCGAGGACTTGAGAGCTATTAGTGATGCAAGGAAGACCAATCTGTCGACAAGAATTTCATTTCCATGGCTTATCCTAGAGGTTTGCCACTTAGAACCAGGAGTTTGAATTACCATGGAGGTGGGCATGTCACAAAATGTGGTGTTGTGCAATCGAGCATAGCTCTCAGAGATAAATGAATGAGATGCTCCAGTATCGAAAAGAACAGTTGCCGGATGGCAATTAACAAGGAGCGTACCAAGGACGACGTTGGGATCCTCATGGGTTTCTTCAGCTGAAACGTAGTTGACATGGCCACGTGCAGTGGTGGCTGGCTTGGCGTAGTAAGTCTTTCCTGCTGGCTTACCACGGCCAACGGACTGTCCAGGTTGATTGAGGTTGTTTCGGGGGCACTCGCGCAAATAGTGACCCGTTTCTCCACACTTGAAGCATGTCACAATATTGGGGCGTGGAGCAGCATTAGCAGCGGGGCCACCATAGACCTTGGGCGGTGCATGCTGCTGGTTGGGGCGAGGCGCCTCGAAGGATGGCCTCGGAGTGAACCTGGGTGGCAGAGCAGTGTTTGGAATCCAGACCCGGCGCTTCTGGGATCCGGAGCCGGATGAGGAACCAAAATCGCGAGAGTGCTTGCGTGTAGCGTCATAGTCAGTCTGTCCTGTCTCGGCACTGATGGCCTTATTGACCAACTTCTGGAAGGAGGTGCACTCATGCAGACGAAGATCACGGCGAAGCTCGGGGCTAAGTCCCTTGCGGAACCTTGCCTGCTTCTTGGCGTCGGTGGATACCTCTTCAGGAGCATAGCGTGCTAGATTTCCAAACTCACGGCTGTATGCATCCACGGTCAGTCTGCCTTGGGTGAAGTTGCAGAATTCTTCCCGCTTACGATCTATGAGACCCTCCGGAATGTGATGCTCACGGAAAGCCTCACTGAATTCAGCCCAAGTAGTGATTTGGCCAGCTGGGCGCATAGCCTCAAAGTTTTCCCACCAAAGGCTAGCAGGGCCTTCGAGGTGATAGGCAGCGTAGGTAACCTTATCAGCTTCGGCTACGTTGGCAGAACGTAGCTTATGGGTGATGCTGCGAAGCCAATCATCCGCATCAAGGGGCTCGACGGAATGGTTAAACTTCGGTGGGTACAACTTGATAAAGTCATTGATGGACACCAGGTCGTTCCTCTGGTGACGTGCAGTATTCTGCTCAATTCGCTCTAGCAAGCGGTTAGTCTCACGCTTGTTTCTTTCTGCCTCCAGCATAACTTCGGCCAGTGAAGGCGGTTGGGGCAGATTCTCCCCCCTGGCTGCATTGGCTTCACCCTGCGCCTGGACAGCAGGGTTGTTGCGGGTGTTAACCATCCTAGGAGAAACAAAACAACGGTTTAGACGAGGATGGCTAAATCTTGGTAGGGAAATGCGGAATGTAATGGATAACACGGAATGCAGAGATGATCATCAGTATGACATGGTAACATAGCAACATACATATACCAACGGTCATACACGCCATACATAGTTTAGTACAAGCCCAGGCTAAGGTACAACTACGATGAAAGACGATACATCTCATCAGAGGCATTCCAAGCTCCTATACATTATTTTTCTACACCTCCGGAACGTGATACACACCAAGTCGTATCCCACAAGACACGCAGGACTGTGGAGATTACAACTGTTACAATACTAGTGGAACTACTACCAACTCAGACGTCTCCGTAGTAATCTTCATAGAAGTCACCACCATGTCCTGGGAGCTGAACATGATCATCTGGAAACAGTCGGTCCTGTGGAGCTTGCGGTCCATAAGGACTCGGGTGTGGCCTTGGTCCAACAAACGGTGGCAGACGGGGTCCACGAGGAGGGGTGATGCCTCCTACATCACGCCATTCCATACATTCTGGCAGACCAGATCGCACGGGGTACAAGTCCCTCATGTCCATAAACCCAGCTTGCACGGCAGGTGCAAACCGTGTCAGAGTGGCCCAGTGATCAGCACGAGCATTAAAGAGCTCCATTCGCAAGGCACGATTCTCACGGTCCTTGTCCTCAAGCATCTCGGTGGTGGTGCGGAGTAGTGAGTCCTCATGGGTAGAATCACAGTAAGTAGCCTGATAGTACCCCTGTGCCCCAGGGAGTGCTACTGGCATATAGCGGAAGTCAGTGTTCTGAAGCAAGGCAGTTCTGGCTCGCATGATAGTCATCATTGAGTAAGCTGCGTCCTGCACGGACATCTCGATGGTAACCCCAAGTCCATAAGAGCAATGGAGGGGTTCAGTGGCTCCAGGATAGGATGGGTAAATCCTGACTGTGCAAAGATATTGACTTTGATTAAAGTCTCGAAACTGCTCCTCGACGGTATACTCGGGATACCAACGATAGCCTGTCTCAACCATCACTCGGACCAGCATGGCCGTGTGACCAGGTACGCCGATGCACCGGGTCAGACGAACCACTTGATTCTGGGAACGGGTGGCCATCTGAAAGCACGAAATAATGCAAGGCATTAGTATTTCTAGGAGAATTCGGACAGCATAACGGCTGTAAATGCTCGAAAAAGGATTTGAGACATTCGCAACAGTTTTGCAATACCACTCAACAACATCATGTCAAGGTTCTGGTTCAACCGACAACATACTAGGATAGTAGAGACTGAACCGAAGCATGGAACCAACCATCCTATAAGTTACTACGGATTAGTAACACGTGAACCTGATAGAGAGGAGAGAGCCTAGTCCTTAACCCACGTAGAATGAGAAGAGAATGACTCAGATCAGAGGGCATGAGGTAAAGGAGTAAAAGCACCTTACGTTCCCTCCCACAATCAATTCCCCTACATATAACTAAAGCATTTCTAGACTCGACATCGACCAGTTTGGCTTATCGCACCTACAGGCAGTCCGGCTCTGATGCCAACGCTGTCAGGACCCCGATTCCAAGTCACACCGATCTAGCCTGTAACACCTCATATCACATTGCGGCCTCACGCACGGTACTCCCACGGGTGTCGCCTTACCATGGCCCGGGACCGTTTGCGCCTTTTGGCTCACGTATATGACAATGTCGCTAGCATCCATATGACAGAGAACCCGGGCCGACATGGCTAGTCGTGAACCCAAAGCGGCACTAACGTATGGGGACAGGCATACATGAATCAACATCGAACGTGTCGGTCAGCAGCGTGTGAATCCGGGCTGTAGCACTGGGCTAACAGGACTCCGGGAACCCGGGCTGTAGCAGGCTAGGCAGGACTCCGGATGTCACCGCGTGACATTTCCCCGAAGGGACAGACACAGGAACGATATGAATCACATGCCGGCCAGTCAGGTGTCCAGAGCAGTAGTGCTGGGCTAGCAGGACTCCGGTGAACCGGGCTGTAGCGGACTACTATGGCTCAAGGAGGCACTAGACTACATTTCCCCATAAGAGAGGCTGCCAAGGATAAACAACTAGATTGTCGGATCCCACACATACCAAGCATTTCAATCATACACACAATATGCTCGATATGTGCAAATACAACATGGCATCACAACAAAACTCTACAACTCAAAGTACTTTATTTAAAGGGCTCCGGAGAGCCTTACATAACTTGTTCATACAGATAGGGGTCACATGACCCGACACTCAAGTCATACAATCATACAAGCACATGCGGAAGCAAACTGTCTGGGTACAGACACTAGAAAGAAAGAAGGCTTGACGAAGCCTGTCTATCTACATAGGCCCTTCACAAGCCTAGATCACCACCTGGGTGGCAAGTCACTCGTCGTCGTCGAGTTCTACGTAGAACCCATCAGAAGGGGCGGTGTTGTCGTCTGAAAACAGTAATTGAAGCAACATGAGTACAAAGGTACTCAGCAAGTCTTACAACAGATCCTACTATACATGTTCATTCTCAAGAAGGTAGTGGGGTTATTGCAGCAAGCCAGCTTTGACTCTTGGCTAAGCTATCCTACGATACACCACTTGTGAAATAGTTTTCGCACACGAGTCCACTAATCACCATCTCAATACTCCACCGTGGATCCTCCCTCGTCATCCCACGAGAGGGCCATCCGCGGTACTCACACTTATCTTGAGGCTTTTAGTAGTATCCATTTACTTGTCTATGAACTGCATAAGCGACCAAGTAGTCCTTTACCGCGGACGCGGCTATTCGAATAGTTTTATACCCTGCAGGGGTGTACTTCGTCACACACGCTCTCACCACTTATCGTCGCTACACGACGTGTACTCGGCAACCTTCAAGCGGAAGCCCAACGTGGGTGTCGGCCACAGCCTACCTAAACACTCGAGTCTCTAGTCCAGGTTTATCGCCTATTTAGGTTCCATCCGCAGGGAGTCCGGCCGAGGTTTCCACATACGGCCCCAAACGATGTGTGCAGGGTTCCCGGACACCAAACGGGCGACTCGGTACACCGTGCCACGAGCCTACCGCATCACAGCCCACCCCTTGGTCAGCGCTGTCCACGGCCTCCAGCTTACTACAAACACCAGAAACTACGTGCAACTCCTGGACAGAGGACAAGGGTGATTAAGAAGCCGAGGGGGTCCATTGGTTTCGG
This sequence comes from Triticum aestivum, assembly GCF_018294505.1. Taxonomy (NCBI): domain Eukaryota; kingdom Viridiplantae; phylum Streptophyta; class Magnoliopsida; order Poales; family Poaceae; genus Triticum; species Triticum aestivum. Next base: position 255,927,807 of record NC_057811.1, read on the forward strand.
GCCCAATGCGTGGTAGTAGCTGAATCTTAAATCACGCATACAGATCTCAGTTCTTAGGGACGGTCTCAATGAAACAACCCACCATGTACTCCTACATGGCCTCCCATCGATACCTTTACCAAATCGTATTCAACACCTCACTCTCATTACCGACACACACTTTCACTCTAGTTCATCACCCTGATGAGCCAGACCTGACACGACTCTAAGCGTAGCAAGCATAGCATTGTAGGAACACAACATGGCTCAATCAACTCCTACACATGCTAGTGGGTTTCATCTAGTTACTGTGGCAATGACAGGTCATGCAAAGGAAAGTGGGTTCAACTACCGCAACACACAGCAGTTTGAATCGCGTTGTCTTAATGCAGTAAATGAGAGCAGAAGCGAGAAGATGGGTTTGTATCGAAATGATCAACGGGTTGCTTGCCTGACAGAGTGGTGGTGGGATACTGCCTTTCAGTTGGATACTCGTGAATATCCTCGGAGGCAGAACCTACCACAATGAACACATCGAAGCACAATCAACACCAAGCAAGTGCAACAATATGATGCATGCATGAGACATGGCAAAATGGATGTATTGGGCTAATGCAACTAAGACCAGATGGGTTTGGACTATTTTGAATCAAAGATTCAAATTCCAAGTTCATAAATGGCCCATGTTAGTGCTTTATCTTGTTCTGCATTAAACAGTAGGTTAAATTGCTTAAACATGCATGAAACCAGTACAGATGGATAGAATGGATTTTTCTGATTATTTTTCATATATAAATCTTTTCATTCTGAGCTATAGATTATTTTCTATGATTTTTTGAAGTTTGTGATAATTTCTGGAATTTCCAATATAAGAATAATTCCAGTAATTAAGTTACTTTATGTCAGCAGTGTGTCATGATGACGTCAGCGGTCAACGGGGTCGTCCAGGTCAAGCCTAACGTGTGGGTCCCCTGTGTCAGTGTCACTGTTAGGTAATTAAACTAATTAGAATTAACTTAACCTAACCAAGGTTAATTAGCAGGCGGGCCCCACTTGTCAGTGACTCTGGGGGGTCGACCCGTGGTCAAACCACGCTGACTCGCCGGCGTTTAGCCGCCAGCGACGTCCAGACGCGGCGGTGGGGTGCGGGATCCGTGCTCCGGCGACCAAATGGGCGGCGGAGAGCACCTACGCGTAGCTGGGAGCAAGCCGCATCGACTGGTGGTGGTGGTGGAGCTCGGGGTCGCCGGAATCGACGCCGGCGACGAGCCGTGCGGCTGCCGGGGTACGGGTGTAGTCGAACCCGTCGCTAGAGAGCACGGCGAGGGGCGTGCGATGGTGCTACGGGCTCCTGGCGATGCAGTGGAGCTAACGGCCATGGTGGTGCGACCGTTGGATGGTCGGAGCCTCGTCGGCGGCGAGCTCGGCGGCGACGCGTGCGGGTGAGCTACGTGCAGTTGCTACGGAGCTCGAGAGGGAGAAAGGAGAGGATAGAGAGGTGGCTAGGCTCACGGTGGTTGCGACGGAGCGGACGGCGAGGCCGGGGGCGAACTGCTGCGGTGGTGACGGCGGAGGGGATCTCCGACGGTGGGCGGCGAAGGCGAGGTCGAAGCAGTGGCTTCGGGGCAAGCGAGCGCTCGGGGCTCGACCTGCTCGAAGGAGAAGGCGACGGCGGAGCTGCTAGACACAGTGGGGCGGCGCGAGGACGACGGTCGCTACGGCTACTCCGGCGAGGTGGCAGCGGCTGCGTCGGCCATGGTGGAGGAAGGCGAGGCAGAGGCGATGGGGGAGAAAGGGGGTGTCCAGGGGCTCGGGGGCGCGTCGTGGAGGTCGTCCAGCTCGTCCACGGGCGAGGCGGCAAGCAGGTGGCGCCGTGGTGAGCTCGCGCACACCGGCGTCACCTCTCTGCCTGCTCTGGCGAGAGCAAGCAGCTGACTGGCCATGGGCCAGCACAGTGCTGGGCCGCCAGGTGGGCTGCCAGGTAAGTCCTTCTCTGCTTTCTGTTTTTCCTCTTTTTATTTATTTCTGTTCTGTCTTTTGAAATAGTAGAAATACAATTTCATTTAGGAAAATCCTGGAAATATTCAGAGGCACATTTGAAATTATTCTCAACAGCCTAAAAATACCTTCAAGATTATTTGGGCATTTTAAAATATTTATAGGATTAAAATTGCCCAAATGCAAATACTTATGGCTTGGTGCAAAAATCCAGAATGGCCTCCAAAAATATGAAACCATTTTTGGCAGAGGTTTTAGGCAGGACCAAAGATGGTGAACATTTATGGAGGGCATTTCAGGTTCATTGAAAAGGATTTTAGTAAACCCTAGTTGTGTTCAGGGGGGGTGCTAGGGGTTTCTGGCATCCCCATTTCAAGTTTCTGTGAAAAGTAGACATGATGCAACACTCTAATGCATGAACTAGCTAGGATGTGACACATTCCGGGGAGTTTTGTTTGCAATTATTTCGATTTAGTTTGCATAAAGCATGGGGCTGGGCATCCCGGTGACCAGCCATTTTCTCGTGAGTGAGGATCCACTCCTCTTGAGAATAACCCACCTAACATGGAAGATAAGGGCAGCCCTAGTTGATACATGAGCTATTCGAGCATACAAAACATAATTTTTATTTGAAGGTTTAGAGTTTGGCACATACAAATTTACTTGGAACGGCAGGTAGATACCGCATATAGGAAGGTATAGTGGACTCATATGGAATAACTTTGGGGTTTAAGGGATTGGATGCACAAGCAGTATTCCCGCTTAGTACCAGTGAAGGCTAGCAAAAGACTGGGAAGCGACCAACTAGAGAGCGACAGCAGTCATGAACATGCATTAAAATTAGTAAACATTGGATGCAAGCATGAGTAAGATATAACCCACCATGAACATAAATATCGTGAAGGCTATGTTGATTTTGTTTCAACTACATGTGTGAACATGTGCCAAGTCAAGTCACTTAAATCATTCAAAGGAGGATACCACCCCATCATACCACATCACAACCATTTTAATAGCATGTTGGCACGCAAGGTAAACCATTATAACTCATAGCTAATCAAGCATGGCACGAGCAACTATGATCTCTAATTGTCATTGCAAACATGTTTATTCATAATAGGCTGAATCAGGAATGATGCACTAATCATATTTACAAAAACAAGAGAGGTCGAGTTCATACCAGCTTTTCTCATCTCAGTCAGTCCATCATATATCATCATAATTGCCTTTCACTTGCACGACCGAACGATGTGAATAATAATAAGAGTGCACGTGCATTGGACTAAGCTGGAATCTGCGAGCATTCAATAAACAGGAGAAGACAAGGCAATATGGGCTTTTGGTTAAATCAACAATAATGCATATAAGAGCCACTTCAACAATTTAATCATGGTCTTCTCCTATCGACCCCAAAGAAAAGAAGAAAAAATAAAAACTATTTACACGGGAAAGCTCCAACCAAGCAAAAGAAGAACCGGAAATCTTTTTGGGTTTTCTTTTAATTATTACTACTACGGCAAGAAAAGTAAACTAACTAGAAGCTATTACTATTTTTTTGGTTTTTCTTCAGGTTTAACAAACACACAAGAAGAAAGCAAGAAAAAGAAAATAAACTAGCATGGATATTACAGTGAAAAGTATGAGCACCGATATCTAGCAATGAGTGTGCATAAACATAAATGTAATGTTAGTGGGAAATACGTACTCCCCCAAGCTTAGGCTTTTGGCCTAAGTTGGTTCATTGCCACGGATGGCCTGGTGGATACCCATAGGTGTAGCTGGGGTCGTACTGCAATGCAGCGGTTATCGCCTCCTGAGCTGCAGCATGGCGGCGAGCTGCCTCCGCCCTCCTCTCGTACTCATCTGCCTCCTCTCTGGTGATAAAATGTCTTCCTTTTTCCTGATAATCAAAGAAGGCAGGAGCAGGAAGAGTAATACAGAAAGCATGACGTCTGTCAAAGATTAAGCGATATCGGAGAGGTGATTCATTCCTCTGGACAAACTGGTGATAGACCATAGAATTGTAGTCTAAATAAGTAGGAGGCAACTCAATGTCATCCTCACGAACGTCCACACCAAGAAAATCAGCTAAGCAGGTTGCATAAATTCCACCACAGAAATCTCCATTAAATCTATTATTATGCAACCTACGTGCAACAATGGCTCCCAAATTATAAGATTTGTCTCCTAACATAGCACTCCTAAGAATACTGAGGTCAGGCACACACATATGACATGCTTCATCTTTACCATTTATGCACCTACCTATGAAGAGAGCAAAATAATGTATAGCAGGAAAATGAATGCTCCCTATGGTAGCTTGTGCTATATCTCTAGATTCCCCAATGGTTATACCAGCAAGAGAGTTTCTAAATTCAGATTTACGGGGTTCACTAACACTACCCCATTGTGGAAGTTTGCAAGCAGAAGTAAAATCCTCTAAGTCCATGGTATAAGGTTTTTCATAAAGATCAAACATGACAGTTGGAGAATTATGTGAAGATGAAAATTCAAACCTCCTCACAAATGAAATAGTGAGATGATGGTATTGGCTGCACTTCTCTGCCTCAAAGCTCACAAGATCAGCGTTACGCAAATATGCGTTAAATTCTTCCTTGATTCCCACTCGATCCATAAAATTTTCTGAAGGCCATTCGCAGGGCCGCACAGGAGCGTCCCTTGGTGGCTCCTCATCAGCATCACGCATTGCAAGCCTGGGTCCTTGCTTCCTTGAAGAACCACCTTGGAACATTTTCCTAAGCATATTTCTTCCTCTGAAAAATTTCTGAAATTTTTAGTAACTTCAAACAAAAGTGAACCAACCTCAATAAAATTGATAGCAACTACTCCTATAGGTGCCTAGAGACTATATCATGCATTAGAACTACTTGGAACCATATAAATTTGACATGCAAGCTCAAGAACATGGTCACCTAGGCAACACAAATTTGCAATGAATAAAGCACTAGAGCAAAAACTAATTGGACCAATGGAGGAGTCACATACCAAGGAACAATCTCCCCAAGCAGTTTTGTGAGAGGTGCTTTGAGTAAGGAGATCAGAAATCGCAGCAAAATGAGCTAGAACTCGTGCTTGAGCTGGATATTGGTGTTTGTGGGAGGAAGGAGTGTCTGGGTGCAGGAATAAGTGGAGGAGGGCCACCGTGGGCCCACGAGGCAGGGGGGCATGCCCTGGGGGGTAGGGCGCCCCCTCCACCCTCGTGGCCAGGTGCTTGCCCCTCCTGCTGTGTTCTCAGTGCCAGAGATTCTCAAATATTCTAAAAAAATCATATTCCATTTTCAGGGCATTTGGAGAACTTTTATTTTCGGGGTATTTTTATATTGCACGGATAAATCAGAAAACAGACAGAAAAATACTATTTTTACTTTATTTAAACTAAATAATAGAAAGTAGAAAGAGGGTGCAGAAGGTTGTTCCTTCTAGTTTCATCCATCTCATGCTCATCAAAAGGAATCCACTAACAAGGTTGATCAAGTCTTGTTAACAAACTCATTCCGAATAATCATGGAACCGGAGAAATTTCGAATAACACTATGTTACCTCAACGGGGATATGCACATCCCCAATAATAAGAATATCATATTTCTTCTTGACAGTAGGAAGAGGAAATTCAAAACCTCCAAATATAATCGATGGAATTTTTCCAATAGAGTTGATACTATGAACTTGAGGTTGTTTCCTCGGAAAGTGTACCGTATGCTCATTACCATTAACATGAAAAGTGACATTGCCTTTGTTGCAATCAATAACAGCCCCTGCAGTATTCAAAAAGGGTCTTCCAAGAATAATAGACATACTATCGCCCTCGGGAATATCAAGAATAACAAAGTCCGTTAAAATAGTAACGTTTGCAACCACAACAGGCACGTCCTCACAAATACCGACAGGTATAGCAGTTGATTTATCAGCCATTTGCAAAGATATTGCAGTAGGTGTCAACTTATTCAAATCAAATCTACGATATAAAGAGAGAGGCATAACACTAACACCAGCTCCAAGATCACATAAAGCAGTTTTAACATAGTTTCTTTTAATGGAGCATGGTATAGTGGGTACTCCTGGATCTCCAAGTTTCTTTGGTATTCCACCCTTAAAAGTATAACTAGCAAGCATGGTGGAAATTTCAGCTTCCGGTATCTTTCTTTTATTAGTGACCATTTCTTTCATATACTTAGCATAAGGATTCATTTTGAGCATATCAGTTAATCGCATACGCAAAAAGATAGGTCTAATCATTTCAGCAAAGCTCTCAAAATCCTCATCATCCTTTTTCTTGGATGGTTTGGGAGGAAAAGGCATGGGTTTCTCTTTCTTTACCATGTTTTCTAGCAACAAAGTCTCTCTTATCATAACATTGATTCTTTGATTGTGGGTTATCAAGATCAACAGCAGGTTCAATTTCTACATCATTATCATTACTAGGTTGAGCATCATCATGAACATCATCATTAACATTTTCACTAGGTTCATGTTCATTACCAGATTGTGTTTCAGCATCAGAATAGAGATATCATTTGGATTCTCAGGTGGTTCAGCAATAGGTTCACTAGAAGCATGCAAAGTTCTATCATTTTTCTTTTTCATGTTTTTAGAAGAACTAGGTGCATCAATATTATTTCTCTGAGAATCTTGCTCAATTCTCTTAGGGTGGCCTTCAGGATACAAAGGTTCCTGAGTCATTCTACTAGTTCTAGTAGCCACTCTAACAGCATAATCATTTTTCTTACTATTCATTTCATTGAGCAAATCATTTTGAGCTTTAAGCATTTGTTCTACTTGAGTGGTAACCATAGAAGCATGTTTAGTAATGAGTTTAAGTTCACCTCTAACATCAGCCATGTAATTACCCAAGTGTTCAATCATATAAGCATTTTGTTTTAATTGTCTACCAAAATAAGCATTGAAATATTCTTGCTTAACCATAAAGTTATCAAACTCATCCAAGCATTGGCTAGCAATTTTATTAGGAGGGATTTCAGCTCTATCATATCTATAGAGAGAATTTACCTTTACTACCTGTGTCGGGTTATTAAGACCATGAGGTTCTTCAATAGGTAATGGATTAAGACCATATGTTTCTTCAACAGGCGGTAGATTAAGACCATGTATTTCTTCAATAGGAGGTAAATTCTTAACATCTTCAGCTTTAATACCTTTTTCTTTCATAGATTTCTTTGCCTCTTGCATATCTTCAGGACTGAGAAATAGAACACCTCTCTTCTTCAGAGTTGGTTTAGGAATAGGCTCAGGAACTGGCTCAGGAGCTGGCTCAGGAAGTGTCCAATTATTTTCATTTGTCAACATATTATTCAATTGGATTTCAGCTTCATCCGGTGTTCTTTCCTTGAAAACAGAACCAGCACAACTATCCAGGTAATCTCTGGAAGCATCGGTTTGTCCATTATAAAAGATATCAAGTATTTCATTTTTCTTGAGAGGATGATCAGGCAAAGCATTAAGTAACTTGAGAAGCCTCCCCCAAGCTTGTGGGAGACTCTCTTCTTCAATTTGCACAAAGTTGTATATTTCCCTCAAAGCAGCTTGTTTCTTATGGGCAGGGAAATATTTAGCAGAGAAGTAATAAATCATATCCTGGGGACTACACACACAACCAGGATCAAGGGAATTAAACCATATCTTAGCATCACCCTTTAATGAGAACGGAAATATTGTAAGGATATAAAAGTAGCGAGATCTCTCATCATTAGTGAACAGGGTGGCTATATCATTTAATTTAGTAAGATGTGCCACAAAAGTTTCAGATTGATAGCCATGAAAAGGATCAGATTCAACCAAAGTAATTATATCAGGATCAACAGAGAATTCATAATCCTTATCGGTAACACAGATAGGTGAAGTTGCAAAAGCAGGGTCAGGTCTCATTCTATCATTAAGAGATTGCTGATTCCATTTAGCTAATAATCTCTTGAGCTCATATCTATCTTTGCAAGCTAAAATAGCTAAAGAAGCTTCTTTATCAAAAACATAACCCTCAGGAATAACAGGCAAGTTTTCATCATCACTTTCATCAATATAATCAGTTTCAATAATTTCTTTCTCTCTAGCCCTAGCAATTTGTTCATCAAGAAATTCACCAAGGGGTACAGTAGTATCAAGCATAGAAGTAGTTTCATCATAAGTATGATGCATAGCAGACGTGGCATCATCAATAACATGCGACATATCAGAACGAATAGCAGAAGCAGGTTTAGGTGTCGCAAGCTTACTCAAAACAGAAGGTAAATCAAGTGCAGATCTAGATGGCAGTTCCTTACCTCCCCTCGTAGTTGAGGGATAAATTGTTGTCTTAGCTTCTTTCAAGTTCTTCATAGTGACCAGCAGATATAAATCCCAAGTGACTCAAAGAATAGAGCTATGCTCCCCGGCAACGGCGCCAGAAAATAGTCTTGATAACCCACAAGTATAGGGGATCGCAACAGTTTTCGAGGGTAGAGTATTCAACCCAAATTTATTGATTTGACACAAGGGGAGCCAAAGAATATTCTCAAGTATTAGCAGCTGAGTTGTCAATTCAATCACACCTGGATAACTTAGTATCTGTAGCAAGGTGTTTAGTAGCAAAGTAATATGATAGTAGTGGCAATGGTAACAAAAGTATCGGAAGCAAAAGTAATATTTTTGGTGTTTTGTAGTGATTGTAACAATAGCAACGGAAAAGTAAATAAGCGAAGAACAATATGTGAAAAGCTCGTAGATATTGGATCAGTGATGGAGAATTATGCCGGATGCGGTTCATGATGTAACAATCATAGCATAGGGTGACACAGAACTAGCTCCAATTCATCAATGTAATGTAGACATGTATTCCGAATATAGTCATACATGCTTATGGAAAAGAACTTGCATGGCATCTTTTGTCCTACCCTCCCGTGGCAGCGGGGTCCTAATGGAAACTAAGGGATATTAAGGCCTCCTTTTAATAGAGAACCGGAACAAAGCATTAGCACATAGTGAATACATGAACTCCTCAAACTATGGTCATCACCGGGAGTGGTCCCGATTATTATCACTTCGGGGTTGCTGGATCATAACACATAGTAGGTGACTATAGACTTGCAAGATAGGATCAAGAACACACATATATTCATGAAAACATAATAGGTTCAGATCTGAAATCATGGCACTCGGGCCCTAGTGACAAGCATTAAGCATAGCAAAGTCATAGCAACATCAATCTCAGAACATAGTGGATACTAGGGATCAAACCCTAACAAAACTAACTCGATTACATGATAGATATCATCCAACCCATCACCGTCCAGCAAGCCTACGATGTAATTACTCATGCACGGCGGTGAGCATCATGAAATTGGTGATGGAGGATGGTTGATGATGACGACGACGACGAATCCCCCTCTCCGGAGCCCCGAACGGACTCCAGATCAGCCCTCCCGAGAGGTTTTAGGGCTTGGTGGCGGCTCCGTATCGCAAAACGCGATGAATTCTTCTCTCTGATTTTTTCTCCCCGAAAGCAAATATATAGAGTTGGAGTTGAGGTCGGAGGAGCTCCAAGGGGCCCACGAGGTAGGGGGGCGCGCCCTAGGGGGGAGGGCGCGCCCCCACCCTCGTGGACAGGGTGTGGGCCCCTGGTCTTCATCTTTTGCAAGGATTTTTTATTATTTCCAAATAGACGTTCTGTGGAGTTTCCATTCATTCCAAGAACTTTTGTTTCTGCACATAAATAACACCATGGAAAGTCTGCTGAAAACAGCGTTAGTCCGGGTCAGTTCCATTCAAATCATGCAAGTTAGAGTCCAAAACAAGGGCAAAAGTGTTTGGAAAAGTAGATACGACGGAGACGTATCAGTGCGAGGGACTCGTGCGTAGCCTCGTACTGGATTGATACCTTGGTTCTCAAAAACTGAGGGAAATACTTACGCTACTTTGCTTCATCACCCTTTCCTCTTCAAGGGAAAACCAACGCAGTGCTCAAGAGGTAGCAAGAAGGATTTCTGGCTCCGTTGACGGGCAGGCTTACGCAAGGTCAAGTCAAGATTTGGACTCCCGACAATGAGACATTTTTGGCGCCGTTGCCGGGGAGTCTACGCAAAAGTCAACATACCAAGTACCCATCACAAACCCTTATCTCCCGCATTACATTATTTGCCATTTGCCTCTCGTTTTCCTCTCCCTCACTTTACCCTTGCCGTTGTATTCACCCTCTCTTTTCCGTTCGCCTCTTTTTCGCTTGCTTCTTGTTTGCTCGTGTGTTGGATTGCTTGTTTGTCACGATGGCTCTGCCTAAATTTGGTGATCTTCACCTTAAAAGGTTGGAAGAGATCGAAGGCAATGTCGGGAGTTTTATGGTCTTACAATTTGAGCATAATAATTTCTTTAGAAACGAGCTTAAGGAACAAAAAAGCTTTATGAGTTATATGAATAAAGAGCTCGATGATATGTCTAAAGAATTTGATGGTTTGAGATCCCAAATTGCTCATCTTGAGAAGTTAATAGCTGAAATATCGGATAAGCAGGCTACCTTAGTTAATAAGATGGCCGCTAAGCCGGAAAACTTTGAAAATAAAGATGAAGATCTAAAAGTTATTGATGTGTCCCCTATTAAATCTTTGTTTTGCAATATGAATCTTGATAATGATGGGACTGAATATGATCCACCTTTACCTAGAAGGCGTTCCAAAAATTCGGAGTTTTTAGATCTTGATGCTAAAATTGGTAAAAGTGGGATTGAAGAGATCAAAACATTAGATATTAATGAACCCACTATTTTGGATTTCAAGGAATTTAATTATGATAATTGCTCTTTGATAGATTGTATTTCCTTGTTGCAATCCGTGCTAAATTCTCCTCATGCTTATAGTCAAAATAAAGCCTTTACCAAACATATCGTTGATGCTTTGATGCAATCTTATGAAGAAAAACTTGAGTTGGAAGTTTCTATCCCTAGAAAACTTTATGATGAGTGGGAACCTACTATTAAAATTAAGATTAAAGATCATGAATGCTATGCTTTGTGTGATTTGGGTGCTAGTGTTTCCACGATTCCAAAAACTCGGTGTCATTTGCTAGGTTTCCGTGATTTTGATGATTGTTCTTTAAACTTGCACCTTGCGGATTCCACTATTAAGAAACCTATGGGAAGAATTAATGATGTTCTTATTGTTGCAAATAGGAACTATGTGCCTGTAGATTTTATCGCTCTTGAGATAGACTGCAATCCTTCATGTCCTATTATTCTTGGTAGACCCTTCCTTAGAATGATTGGTGCAATTATTGATATGAAGGAAGGGAATATTAGATTCCAATTTCCATTAAAGAAAGGCATGGAACACTTCCCTAGGAAGAAAATAAAATTACCATATGAATCTATTATGAGAGCCACTTATGGATTGCCTACCAAAGATGGCAATACCTAGATCTATGCTTGCTTTTATGCCTAGATAGGGGCGTTCAACAATAGCGCTTGTTGGGAGGCAACCCAATTTTATTTTTAGTTTTTTTGCTTTTTGCTTCTGTTTAGGAATAAATATTTGTTCTAGCCTATGGTTAGATGTGTTTTTATGTTTTAATTAGTGTTTGTGCCAAGTTTAACCTATAGGATCTTCTTGGATGCTAGTTATTTGATCTTGCAGAAAATTCCAGAAACTTTCTGTTCATGACAATAATTGTTAAAAATCACCAGAACGTGATAAAATATTGATTCCAATTGCTTCTGATCAATAAACAAATTGTCTAGGTCTTCCTATTTTGGATGATTTTTTGGAGTTCCAGAAGTTTGCGTTAGTTACGGATTACTACAGACTGTTCTGTTTTTGACAGATTCTGTTTTTCGTGTGTTGTTTGCTTATTTTGATGAATCTATGGCTAGTAAAATAGTTTATAAACCATAGAGAAGTTGGAATACAGTAGGTTTAACACCAATATAAATAAAGAACGAGTTCATTACAGTACCTTGAAGTGGTCTGTTGTTTTCTTTCGCTAACGGAGCTCACGAGATTTTCTGCTGAGTTTTGTGTTGTGAAGTTTTCAAGTTTTGGGTGAAAGATTTGATGGATTATGGAACAAGGAGTGGCAAGAGCCTAAGCTTGGGGATGCCCATGGCACCCCCAAGATAATCTAAGGACACCTAAAAGCCAAAGCTTGGGGATGCCCCGGAAGGCATCCCCTCTTTTTTCTACTTCCATCGGTAACTTTACTTGGAGCTATATTTTTATTCACCACATGATATGTGTTTTGCTTGGAACGTCTTGTATGATTTGAGTCTTTGCTTTTTAGTTTACCACAATCATCTTTGCTTTACACACCTTTTGAGAGAGACGCACATAATTAGGAAATTATTAGAATACTCTATGTGCTTCACTTATATCTTTTGAGTTATATAGTTTTTGCTCTAGTACTTCACTTATATCTTTTAGAGCACGGTGGTGGATTTGTTTTATAGAAACTATTGATCTCTCATGCTTCACTTAGATTATTTTGAGAGTCTTAAATAGCATGGTAATTTGCTTAAATAATCCTAATATGCTAGGTATTCAAGATTAGTAAAAATTTCTTATGAGTGTTTTGAATACTAAGAGAAGTTTGATGCTTGATGATTGTTTTGAGACATGGAGGTAGTGATATCAAAGTTGTGCTAGTTGAGTAGTTGTGAATTTGAGAAATACTTGTGTTGAAGTTTGCAAGTCCCGTGGCATTCACTTGCGTCGCCTCCTACTGGATTGATACCTTGGTTCTCAAAAACTGAGGGAAATACTTACGCTACTTTGCTGCATCACCCTTTCCTCTTCAAGGGAAAACCAACGCAGTGCTCAAGAGGTAGCAACCAGCAGTGAGGGGAGAGAGAGAGAGGCCAACGAAGTCTTGTTTAGATCTGGAGAGGGTGAGAGAGTGTGAAGAGAGAAACTACAAGCAGACCAGCAGTGAGGGGAGAGAGGGAGGCCAACAAAGTCTTGTTTAGATCTGGAGAGGGTGAGAGAGTGTGAAGAGAGCAACTACAAGCGCTGAGGCTCCAGCGTGTATATATATACTGGAGAGAGTGTGAAGAGTGCAAACCCTAGAAAACAAGTGCCGAGGCTGTAGCTTATACGTGATGAGGTGATTATACGGTCACTACGAGATCGTATAGCTCCGTATCCATCCATTTTGACCAGTCAAAGAATCCTCCTGGCATGAATTATGCTCAAGTGTAGTTATCGAACCCGAGACCTCAAGTTTGATGAGCGAACATGCTAACCAGCTACACAACCCTCCCGTTATGTTTAATGAGAGGAAAATAACCTTTTATACATTCCTGCATTCGTGTGACAAGCATGTCGTGTTTTTTTGTGTGTGGGAGTCATTGGGATTTAAATCATAATCGTGTCATGTGGCTTTGGTGGTAAGACTATCCACAGTGGTGCAGAAATAATGCAGCCTTAGTCACCGTACCTCTCTCCACGTAGTACGTTGGGTCCCACCAGTCAGAGGGTGAAACAAACAAATTAATAAGAAAAATTAAAAGCGCCAGCGGTGTATCTTACCTCACACATCTCGCTACTGCTCGGGAACACTGTCCAATTGACCCCTCTGTTCTCTCACGTACTATTTTAAGTGAATCCTTATTATAACATGCACACAATTTTGGGCACTTGTATTCGACCTAAGTCAGTGTGCCACCGTATCTCATACGACTCCCTCCGTCTAGGTGTAATAAGTCACGTTAGAAGGTGCAGCGGGACCAAGGTGCAAGCAGATTGGAGGAGAAGGAGAAACTTGACCGGTCATTCCTCCAATCAAAGCCCTGATTTCTGTCTCTAAACACAACAATTAATCCAAACAACTAAGAGATGCCATTTTAGCTACCATGCAGGGCCACGTATTAACTCGCATGCAAGCCGACTTTGATTTCTTGACTAATCAACGCATAGTTGCGCTCCATGCATTGGGTTTCCAGGGGAGATAACAAGGCAGAGTAAGAAGCGTTTGGTTACATTGCTTAGGCTGGTCATAGTGGTGAGTAACTTGGACTAGTAAAATGCATATGTTACTAGTCTATGTTACTACTACGCGAAGTTTGCCGTCGGAAGCGAGCCGATCTGGTCCTGAGCTAGCAAGGTTTTTCTAGCCCACCCAAGCTAGCTGGCCCACAACATATTTTAACAGTTCCAAACACCTAACCTTGCCTGGCTATGCTATAAGCTGTCCTTGCTAAGGATCCAAACGCTCCCTAAGTAACAACGCTCGCTAGCAACGAGGCCAGGAGGGGATTGAGATGCGAAGTTAATGGACGACGCCTAAACATTTTGGGAATATCTGATTTCCGTAGGATGACTTAACACCTAGACGGAGGGAGTACTACTCCTCAGTCCAGGTTTGATGGAATATTCGTCACCTCTTCTCTTCTTGTACGTACTCCATCTGTATCTCACTTCCTGTGGCTTCGCACTCACACGATTTTCCTATTCTATGAACCTGTGTGTGCGTGTGCGTGTGCGTGTGCATGTGTGTGTTTAACAGCATGTGTGTGTTAGAGAGTGCGACAAATCGACCTACTCCTACAGAGAGATGGTGTGTAGTGTACGATTTTAGCCGCGAGAGTCGGTGCATCCTCTCATTTCAGGGCGTCCGGTAGGGACAGGCGGACAGCTGCCACGCCCGCTCCTGACCAGCCTGGCCCACCCAAAGCCCCTCCATCGCCCCCGCGCGCTTCCCACCTGAAATGGTCAGCGCCGCTCCAAAGAATCGGTGCCGCATTCATGCCCGGGCAGAGTGGACGCGACCTCTCACTGGCGCCTGCATTGAAGGGAGAAGCGGATTCAAGAGTGATGGTTGCTTCGTCCGTCCAACTTACTGCTGGGTCTATGTGATTTGATGGTCATTGGTCATTATTACTGAGGTGGTAGGACTGCTCGATGTCCCACGCTTTCGGCGAAAGGAGGTACTACTAGATTACAATTTTCTTCATTCTTATGGCGGAGGAGTGCAAGAGCAGTGAAAACACGCACGCTCAGTGATTACATGGCCCACCTCACACTATCACCATATTTTCTGGACACCGTGCGACACCTAACTCTTTACATAGCACTCCCTCCGTTCCTAAATATAAGTCTTTGTAGATATTCCACTAGGTGGACTACATACGGAACAAAATGAATGAATCTACACTTAAAATGCATCTATATACATTCGTATGTGGTTCATGGTGAAATATCTACAAAGACTTATATTTAGGAACGGAGGAAGTACTTGTATAGTACGTACTGTAAATTATCAGCGAGATAGTACAATGCTATGAAGCCTCCAGCTTCTGTTACATGTATCTTGCATCCAAGTCAAATACAAAGGAGACTAACATGCATGCTATTGCATATCAATGATTGACAGATCATAGCAAATATGTACTCCCTCCGTTCCAAAATAAGTGTCTCAACTTTATGCTACATACGGAGCAAAATGAGTGAATCTACACTCTAAAATACGTCTATATACATCAGTGTTTGGAGTATGTACTTCATATTGAAATCTACTAAAGGACATATATATTCCAAACAATACGATAATCTCTCTAACCAAGGTAGTAGGGACGAGTAGTAAACGGAGGGAGTAGTAAAATTTTCCTCGTCCTACGAGCCACCGCGCGCGTGGGCGAGGGAGCGGGCGTAAGGCGTACAGTACTATACTACTAGTAAGCAAGCTTCACCTCATCCTGCGAGGCACCGCGCCCGTGGGCGGGGGAGACAGTGTACTAAGCAAGCTTCTCCTCATTCTGCGAGTTGACGGGACACATCAAAAGTACTTCAGTGTATAGAGCCTTGCCTCTAAGGTAGGCCCCACATGGTTTGCCTCTTTTTTAACATAACGCGTCAAGTCACAATTTGTTTGTTCACCCGTGGTAGACGATCCTCCCTCGATCTAGTGGAAAATCAGTACACGTGTCAAATTACCACGTGGGCTGCCTTTTCGTACAGAAATGAGCTCCACCGTGTACCCACGCGGGTGTGATTGGGAAAGAGACGGGAGTACGTGCGCCATGCGTGCACCTCTTCTCTTCGTGCACGTCCCCCACCTATGTGGGTGTGTGTGAGAGATACAAACCTAGACAAACGACTTGTGCGTTCGTGAGTGTTTTTTGTTTTTTGGGGGGGGGGGGAGGTTGATTTCGTGAATGTATTTGTGGGAATATGTGTCGATGACATCTCAAACAAAATTTTGCATGCAATGTGTGTGAAATGGAGGCCTATCCATATCATATATTAAGGGTGGGGCGATCCACGAGAAGAGAGGGAGGGGTCATAGATATCGATAGAGGCGAAGAGAGGATCAAGTGGGTGGGTGCGAGATCGATGAAGAGAACCATCGAAATTGTGTGTGTGTGTGCAAGTCAAAGATATAGGGCGACTGACCTAGCTACCGGAACGTCAGAGGGCACAACTCAAGTTTGTGTGTGGCAGGGAGACATGACTAGAGCGTGTGCATGCTAAGGGCGGGGGAGGGCGAGGAGGGCGTGTGCATGCTACAAAGGTTAGAGGATTGTTTGGGTGTAAGAGACTAACAAAGATCATAATTTGATATGAAAGTGGATTCATATATTTGAATAGGAGATCATAGTCTTTTAAACATATGCATGCATGAATATAGCGGTGATACGCGTGTTGTGGTTTTGCACATGTTATACCATAATGTGATAATGCATGGCATTTGCAACTCACAGCTAAATGTCGAACAATCTAAACCATACTATACATCGAACAATCTCACATTTTATTTGAATTTGTGATAATGTGTGGCGTTTGAAGCTTACAACTAAATATCGAACAATCTAAACAATACTATATATCAAACATTCTCACATTTTATTTGAATTTGTGGTAATGTGTGGTGTTTGCAACTCACATCTAAATACTTGTAGGCGTAGGGGGCGGGGCACCATACATAATGTGATAAACACATTATACATATGAGATATGGTTTAGTTTGTGAAGATCTAGCTAGAGCTTGAAATGTACTATGATTTGAAATCAACATAAAGTGGATTCAAAAAATCGAGTTCGAGTTCATATAGTACACATAGTTCATATGTAACTCGAGACTAATCATGTGGTGTGCTGTGAAGATAATAGACAAACGATGGTTTAACTTGACAATAATGATGATTGTAGATCTTATTAAAACAGAGAAACGAATTCAAATGCTTTGACTTCACAACAATCATTATTGTAGATCTTATTCAAATAGAGAAACAAATTCAAATGTAGTTCATATTGAAGCGGTAGCATATACGTTTGGAATGCACTAAAACGTTCATTTGAGTACTTGGTTGCATGCATTATACACGTAGCGAAATATTTTAATTGAACATAACATGAATTCAAAGTTTTGAATGACATTTGTAGTGCGAATTTATTTGGTACAGTACATGTTAGGCTTGTCCGGAAATTTCAACCCGCGCCTTGTTAGCCCGAAATATTTAAGATATATCTTTGTCTTGTTGGGCTCCGACAACTCCCTCCATCTCAACCCGCGCCTTGCTATTCCAAAATTACAACGCGTACGAAAACTCCCACCTCCTGTGAAATCCCGACACGCGAAATGCCCGTGATACCCGTGAACCGAATGAACCGCCTCAAATCGGTGGGGGTACTTTCGTAACTTACCCCACATTTCGGACAAGCGCGTCCCTAAGCCATGGTTCCCCACTCCCATCCCATACGCCCACCCATTCGTACACCGAGGCCGGGAAAACCCGCAAAGCCCCACACCCTCCTCCTTCCGCTACCCAGCCGGAGCCTCTTCCCCGACGACGTCGTCCACAGCAACACCTCGACTTCCCTCATCCACCGTACCAGATGAGGATACGTCGTCGATCTGGTCGTCCCGCTGGTTCAGCCACCCCGTCCTCCACCTCCAAGGAGCTGCCCCGACGTTCCCCTCGTCTTTCGCGCCACCTCCATTCCCACGCCGCCGTCTTCACCTGCACCACCGGAAGAGCATCATCATCACTGTTTCCTCGAATGAAGCTGCGGCCTAATCGGCGCCACCAAAGAGGTTGTACACTAATCGCCGCATTTTCTTCTTGATTCGATCTCACGGTGTTGCCGGCACTCGGTCCCGAGCCAACACGGCGCGGCTCCATCCACGGCTACGTCGCCGACCACTTCCTCCACGGCGTCGCTCCCTCGGTGGCGACGTCCACATTAGTAGGAGCTGCTGCTGCTTTAGCTCTCCCTCGCGCTGCTGCTCTGCTCTTGCTCTCGGTCCCCTGCCTGGTCTGCTCTTGCTCTTGCTCTTGCTCACGCTGCTGCTCTCGCTCTTGCTCTTGGTTGCGATGCTGCTCCGATTTAGCTACACTTTAGTCGACTGAATCGACTTTTGGGTCAGTCGATTTTCAGGGGGTGGGGGGGGGGGGCTCGCCGGAGTTAAGGAAGAACCAGCCGCAGCGGGGAGGGGGCTCGCTAGAGAGGTACTCCACTATCTATCTTACGGTTCAGGTTGGGGGCGGTGGTCGCCGGCAGTGGTGGGGCGGTGGCGTGGAGATCGCCGGAGAAAAAGCTCGGCACGGGGGTGCCTACAGGGATGGTCGGGGCGGCGGCGGACCGGCGGTGGGGAGTGTTTACGGGGTGGGCGGGGCGGCGCACCGCCGGCCGCGGGCGGCGGGGGGTGGCTGTTTGGCCAGTGGTGGCTGGCGGCTCAGGGGGTGGAGGTTGAAGATGAACTGCAGGCCCTTGATTTCGTATCCAACGGCTGCAAAATCGACTGACTAGACATGAAAAAGTCAGTCGACTGACATGTAGCCTCACCTCTAGTGCGTTCAGTTTCGACAGTAAAATTCAATTTCGACAGCAAAATTCAGTTTCGACAGTTAAGTTCAGTTTCGACAGTTAAGTTCAGAGATGAGCGGCTGATGTATACATCTAGTACTTTGTGGTTATGTATTTTATGTCATCTATTGGAGATGCTATTAGAATTCCACTCAGGTTAACGTTGTCTCTCTTGTCCTGCTTTAGCCTCAGCATCGTACAACTCACCAGAGCTGCTCCAACGAGGAAACCCTCCATCACAGCGGATCAATACCTCGGGCTTCATCTCCAGACGCCTAAGATCTTCTTCCCCTCCTCCGACAGCCAAGTCAGCCGGAGCATCCTCATCGGCCAACCCAATCATGCTGAGATCGACATGGCTTCGCCAAGGAGGTTGTACACTTCTTGTGGTTTGACTTAATCTCACCATGCTTCTTTGCATCTTGTGATCTTCCAATTCTTGTGAACCAAACACCCAGATTGGCAGAAATCCTGTGTTTTTAAATTCTCTGTTTTGCACGTACATTCCTATCCTATTCCTGTCTATTTCCTATCCCTGCATTGTTAGAATCCTCAAATTCAAACAAGCCCTTACACAATTACTTCTGTTATAGATATGTGTCAAAGAAAACCTTGCGTGGTTTGTCCTGCTCCCGCGGTGCTGTGTTCCACCCCAGCTCAGCTGCTCCAACAACGGAAGGGTTCACCGCAGCAGGGATCCGCTCTCCAGACTGTCTTTCGCCGCCTCAGATCTTCTTCCCCGCCACCGGCAGCCACGACAACTGCATTACCATCATCAACTGAGCAGATGACCTTGAGGACTACACGGGTCCGCAAGAGAGGTCGCACTCTTCCGTGTCTACTTACGTATGCTGAAACATGAGTTTTTAAATGGTTGTGGGGTACATATTGGGGCAACAATCAGTACTATCTGTCTACTATCTGGTTAATCTCGGGTGTCTACTATGAGTTTCATGTTGGGTGCAAACAAACATTAAAGGAGCCATTATCTGTAACTTTTAACTAAAGCTATTATCTGCCTGCTATCATTGGTTTTGGGTCTATCCACAGTTTGCTACCTTCACTCTGGATTTGTGCATGCACTCCTTACATAATCTCACTATGTTTTATTCCTATGCATGTCAGTTATTGTACACAATGGAACTGAACATGTAGAGCAAAAGAGACGAGCCTTGCGTGGCAATAAAATTTCATGCAGACGTCGCTCCATAGTGGGCGCAAAGGCAGCCCCCCTCCACCCATTTCGGATCGTAATCAAGAGGAAGATAACTGTTCTGAGGGGGATTTAGAAGTAGAAGACCACTCCTATTTACCCCATGAGGTCTTCGCTCTAACTTGGCATGCTGATGTTGGTAATATCATGCATATGGTGCCTTGCATTGCTTACTGTATACATCAAAGATGTCATCTGCTTAGTTTAGACATGCTTTGTGTCAATGCCATCTGTTTAGTTTCTTTATCATATATGTGAATCATGCAATGCCATCTTGTTTAGCCAGGCATCATATATGTGAATTTTGCAATGCCACCCTGGTTACCCAGCCATCTTATATGTGAATTATATCATGACATCATTTTTTATTACGTGTTAAATTTGTGAACAATTTTAGTACATTCAATTACTCTTCCTGTGCATCAGCAATTCGGCACGGTCATGGAAAAATCTGGAGTGGAAACAAGGTCTTCAGAGCAGACAATGCTATCTGACGAAGCGCATGTCTTGCTGGTTACAGATAGCTCCTCAGAGGAGGATTCAGAGACAGATGACCCCCCCCCCCCCCCGAGGTGCATGCTCTAACTTGGCAGGGTTATGTTGCTCATATCATGCGTATGGTATCTTGCATTGCTATGTCATTTGCTTAGTTTAGACATGATTTGTGTGAATGCCACCTGTTTAGTGTCTAATTACCATATATGTGAATTATGCAATGCCATCTTGTTGCAAGACATTATATATGTGAATTATGCAATGCTATCTTGTTGCGAGGCATTATATATGTGAATTATGCAATGCCATGCTGCTTAGCCAAGTGTCATATATGTGAATTATATCATGCCGTCCTTTTTTGTATTTCTCATTGATTTTGTCGACAATGTTTGTATATTCAACTGCTCTTCTTGTGCATCAGCCATTTGAATTGGTGATGGAGAAATCTGGAGTGAAAACAAGGTCTTCAAAGCAGACAATGCTACCTGCTGAAGCAGATATCTTGCTGGTTACAGATAGCTCTTCAGAGGAGGATTCAGAGGCAGATGACCAGTCCTATTATCCCCCTGAGGTGTATGCTCAAACTTGGCAGGGTTATATTACTCATATCATGCATATGTTGTATTGCAATGCTTAGTTTTTACATCATATACACGATATTGAATGCCATCTCCTTAGTTGGCACATCATATATGCGATTGCCCTCTGCTCACTTCCGTAGTATATAAATCATATATTTGAATTATATCATGCCATGATGTTTACATAGACAGCATGTATCTGAATTATGGCATGCCAACCCATTTTCTAAAGACATAATATAGTTATATCATCTCATCCTGTTTACATAGTCATCATATTTTGAATTATGTCATTCTATCCGTGAATTATATCATGCCATCATGTTTCCATCGAAGGCATGTTTGTGATTTATGGCATGCCAACCACTTTAATAGACACATCGTATAGTTATATCATGTCATCCTGTTTACATAGTCATCATATTTCGAAGTATGTCATTCTATCCTGTTTAGTTAGCCATCATACATGTGAAATTGTGTCATGATATCCTGTTTAGTTAGCCATCATATATGTGAAATTATGTCCTATTATTCTATTTGGTTAGACAACATAAATGTGAATTATTTCATGCCCTGTTTTCTTCCCTACTATCCATTACACCTGTCTATCTTACAATGTCTGTACATTCAATTACTTTTCTTGTTTATCAACCATTTCAATTGGAGGGGGTGATGGCAGTATCTGTGGGAGTAAAAACACGGTCTTCAGAAAAGATCGTGCTACCTGTCGATGGAGATAGAACCACGATTGTACTTGCCCAAGAACCAGCCCCACCACACATAACCCAGACTCACGCAGATTGTACCCCTACCCAATTGGACAGAGAACCAGCTACACCCCTTCTAACCCCAACCCCAGCAGATAGTAACCCAGTTCCCGTTGACACAACACCGTCTCCACCACAGAGCACCCAAACACGATCAGTTAGTAAGGCAACTGCAGTGCCCAAAGCACGAGGACCACCACTCCGAACCCCAAGTCAACGCTTAAAGCAGAAGAAGAATTGTTCTCAGGTCAGGTTCCGTAGCTATGGTCCATACTACTTTGCTCTTGCATCACTGTATTTACTCATACCAACTAATTTCAAATTTGAGGATGCAATTGAAACTCCAATGGCGCAACAGGTATGTTTTAAACCTGTTTATTTAACGTGTTTGTTGTTGTAACTAGCTCTATGTTGATTCCAGTTTCAATTGAATAAACAGTTATGTTCTCATGCCATGCACATTACAAGTGTTGTTATTGCTGTGTAGTTTCCCACACTTATATTCTGTCTATGCTTCTTTGTCTTGAATAGATATGATTCGAACTGTATGTATCTTGATTTGGCAACATAAACTAGAATGATATAGACCATACAGTGACCATACTACATAGATATATGTTTGTTTCATGCTGTTATCCTGTCCACCTTACTACTGAACTGGTTTACCAAAATGAGTTTCATATACTACATTGTAAACCTATGATGTGTTTCTTTGTTTCTCTTTTAGAACGCGGATAAAATATTGGAGAAGAGTACCCCGTTATGCAATGGTAAAGGAAATAATGCAGATAAGGTTCAAGATAGTGAGACATCCCTATTGTTCTCCAAGAAAGCTGATAAAAACTATATTGAAGACACTGAGACAACCCCAAAGTCCTGTCTTGATGTAGTGTTCGAGTTACTGGCTACTACTGCTGGCACCAGCTCTTCGAACTTGCTGCCTGAATCAGTTCGGCTTCTTGAGTCTCAACTTCAAGTTGAAAGACATCGATCAGATGTTATGCGACAGGAAGCCGAAGGACTGAGGAAGTCCCTGCAGAATTCAGATGCATACTTTCTAGTGCAACAACAATTGATGGAGGATTTAAGCACCAAACAAGAGAAAGTTAATAACTTGCTAAGCATCTTGCCAACATTATGGGTACCCAGGATATTGTTTCCTGAGCTCTTTTGAAGTGGTTTCAGTTCTGGACTTGTTTTGCTGCGGCGTTTATATGCTGCTTTGTTCCCTATATTTGCACTTGTGGCGAACTTTGATGCCCAGTGGATGTAATATGTGTAATAGCCGTGATAGCCTAGCATAAGTTGCTTGCTTATTTATTTCCTTATTATCTTGTTTATTTGTTTTCTTGTAGTCAGTGCAGTTCTTTTTCCGTGGTTTGCTAGTGGCCGCAATAACCTATTTTTTGAAATTAGCCCACATTAACAATGGGCTACATATTTACTATAGTTAACATTGGCCTCCTATGTCCCATCCCTAGCTTCTGGCAATGCACTAGGCTAGCTTCATGTGTGCATCTTGTTTAATATTTGAAAGAAACTTGAAATGGGGATGTTCAAACCCTAGCATTAAATCAACTCAACTAGGATGGATTAAAATCTTTTCAATAAACCCAAAATGTCCCTAAGAAAAGTTCATGATTTCTGGTTAAGGTGGAAACCTCTGCCAAAAATGATGAATATATCCTTAGATCATTTTTGGATTTTTGAATTAAATCATATTTTATTTGACTTTGGGCATTTAAATACTATAAATATTTAAGTGCTCAAATGATTCTGAAACTAAATGTGGGTCACTGGAATAATCCAGAGAGAGTCCACAAATTATTTCAGGAGTTTCCAAAGTGATTTAGTATTTTTACTAAATCAAAACAGAGCAAATAAATAGAAAACAGGAAGAAAAATAGGAAAATAGAGAAACTTACCTGGCGCTCACCTGTAGCTTACCAGCCCAGCTGTGGCCCAGCACTGTGCGGCCCAGCCCAGCTGGCCGACGCCAGTCGTCGTCTCCACCGCGCCAGAAGGTCGCCGAGCGCGTGCTCGCCGCGCGCAGCCACACGCCGTGGCCACCTCCTGCTTCCGCCGACACGGGAGAGGCTCCTGGAGCCGCCACGTACCTCCCCGACCCTCTCTCACTCTCTCCCGTGCTTCTCCCCTCCTCTGCTCTCTCTCCCTCTCGCACCCGAGCGCCGCTGTCGCCGCCGCTCATCGTTGCCGTGGCCACAGCCACTGCCTCGCCTCTCCGACGCGCCCCCGAGCCCCGCCGTGCCGCCCTCGTCCTCTCTGTCGTCCCAGGCAAGCAGAAGATCCCCGGCGCGTCGTCCCCGCCCCCTTCTTCCTCCTCCGGCCACGGAGATCGCCGGCGACTTTCCGTCGTCAACAAGCCATCCCCGGGCACGCCGAGCTGCTCTGCGACCTCGCCGTGAGCTCCTCTACCCAACCCCTCTCTCCCCGCCGTCGATTTCTTCCTCGAGCTCCACTAACCACCGCGGCCGAAGCTCGCCGCCGCCGTGCCTCGTCGCCAACGTGGCTAGAGTCACAGTGGCTCGAAGCCAAGCTCACCGCTATGCCCAACACAGCACCAGGAGCCCGTAGCCGCCACCAGCTCCTCCTCCCGTGCACCGTAGCACCTAACCCGCCGATGCCCGTACTCCGGCCGCCGCCATGAGCTCGACTCCGGCGAGCTCGCTCCATCCCAGCCCCTCCCGTCTGCCCTAGCAGATGCGCGCGAACGCCAGCTCGCCGTAGAGCCAAACCCCGCCCAAACCGCTGTCTGTAGCGCGAGCCCGAGCAATTCCGGCGACCCTCCGCCATCGGCTTTGGTCGCCGGCATTAAGCCGCCGACGTGGCACACTTAATTAGCCTAATGACAATCTAATTGACCTCTTAGGTCGCTGACACCGGGCCCCATGACGGGTCAAAGCTGAGTTAACGCGGGGTTAAACCGGAGTATAACACTGTCTCAATGACATGCGGGTCCCAGCCGTCAGGTTTGACCTGGGCTGGCGCCTTTGACCTGCTGACATCACCATGACGTCATGCTGACGCAGCAAAGCATTTTCTGGATTTAAGTTTATTCAGGAAATTCCAGAAAATACTACAAACTTCAAAAATTCATAGCAATTCAACCATAACTCCAAATGAAACAAATTATATATGAAAAATGATCAGAAAAATCGAATCTATCCATCTGTACCTTTTTCATGCATGTTAGAACAACTTATAGCTACTGTTTAGGACAAATCATGTAAATGGCATTTGAATTTCCACATATGGAGTTTGAATTTGAATCTTGGATTCAAACCAACTTCATTTAACCTGTTGCTAGTTGCATTAGCTCAAAACACATTCATATTGCCATGTAATAGCATGCATCATATTGTGCATTGCATTGATTGTGTTTCTTCTCTGTTTGCCGGTGTTGTCCCCCCCTCAGTAGACGTTGCTTCGATGATGCGATCGATGACACCGATGAAGAGCTATACTATCTTCGGAAGTGTCAGGCTAGCAAAACCCCCTTATTCATTCCGATACAATCCCACTCTCTCGCTCCTGCTCTCTTTTACTGCATTAGGACAACAACGTTTCATCTGTTACTTGCTACGGTAGTTGAACCCCTTTCCTCTGCATGACCTGTCATTGTCACAGTAAATAGATGAAACCCACTAGCATGAGTAGGAGTTGTTTGAGCCCTGATGTGCCTACTCATTCATGCTTGTTTGTCATGCCTGCTATTGCTTAGAGTTGTGTCAGGTCTGATTCATCGGGAATGAATTGGAAAGTTGTGAACATGTCCTAGAGTTGAGAGCTAAGTGTGTGAACACGATTTGGTAAAGGTAGCGGTGAGAGGCCATGTAGGAGTACATGGTGGGTTGTCCCATTGAAACCGTCCTCAGGAATTGAGTTCTGTGTTTGTGATCCATGAACAACTACTACCACGCATTGGAATGCTTAAGTGCCCCTCTCGACTTATTAATCAACATGATCTCTGTCCAGGAGTTGCAACTAGTTTCTGGTGTTTGTAGGTAGTGTTAGTAGTCTACCAAGTGGTACCCGGTACAGGTGGGCTTGGGACAGACTAGGCACCGTGGCACGGTGTACCAAGCGTAGATCCATCCGTCGAGGTGGGCTTGGGAACCCTGCACACATCGTTTGGGGCCGTGAGCGACACCCCGGCCTGATCTCCTTGCGGATGGAACCCGAATAGGCGAGAAACCTGGACTAGAGACTTGTGTGGTTAGTCAGGTCGTGGCCGACTCCCTCGCCAGGCTTCCGCTTGAAGGTTGCCGAGGTACACGACGTGTACATGGTGGTAAGTAGCGAGAGCGTGTGTGAAGAAGTACACCCCTGCAGGGTTAACATCATCTATTCGAATAGCCGTGTCCGCGGTAAAGGACTTCTGGGTTGCCGATAACAGTTCATAGACAAGTGAAAGTGGATACTCTAAAATGCGCAAGATAAGCGTGAGTGCTATGGATGGCGTTCTCGTAGGGAGACGAGAGCGGATCCCTAGTGGTGTATTGATATGGTGAATATGTGGACTCGTGTGCGCCACCTCAAAAGAGTTACTTGCAGTCATAGTTTAGGATAGCCACCGAGTCAAAGCTGGCTTGCTGCAGTTAAACTCCATGACCCCCTTTTGATACTGATGCATATGTAGATAGTTCTGATGTAAGTCTTGCTGGGTACATTTGTACTCACGTTTGCCTATTTTATGTTTTGCAGAGAGACGTCAGTCTCGCTAGTAGTTTCGTGTGGACTTCGACGTTTAGCTTGATACCTCAGCTACGATCTTGTGCCCTCGGCAGGATCTGGTAGATAGTCAGGATTCTCAGCCTTTTTCATTTGTAGATGCCTGTACTCAGACATGTTAAGCTTCCGCATGTGCTTTGACTTGTATGCTCTGAATGTTGGGTCATGAGACCCATGTTTGTAATATCTGGCTCTTCGGAGCCTAATGAATAAATACTATGAGTCGTAGAGTCTTGTTGTGATGCCATGTTGTATTTGCACATATCGAGCATATTGTGTGTATGATTGAAATGCTTGGTATGTGTGGGATCCGACAACCTAGTTGTTTATCCTTGGTAGCCTCTCTTATGGGAAATGTAGTCTTGTGCTTCCATGAGCCATAGTAGTCCGCTACAGCCCGGTTCACCGGAGTCCTGCTAGCCCAGCACTACTGCTCCAGAACAGTTGACTGGACGGCATGTGATTCACTTCGTTCCTGTGTCTGTCCCTTCGGGGAAATGTCACGCGGTGACATCCGGAGTCCTGCCTAGCCTGCTACAGCCCGGGTTCCTGGAGTCCTGTTAGCCCCGTGCTACAGCCCGGATTCACACGCTGCTGACCGACATGCTCGATGTTGATTCATGTATTCCTGTCTCCGTAAGTTAGTGCCACTTTGGGTACATGACTAGTGATGTCGGCCCGGGTTCTCTGTCATATGGATGCTAGCGACACTATCATATACGTGAGCCAAAAGGTGCAAACGGTCCCGGGCCATGGTAAGGCGACACCCGTGGGAATACCGTGCGTGAGGCCGCAAAGTGATATGAGGTTTTATCGGCTAGATCGATGTGACTTGGAATCGGGGTCCTGACAGCTTTGGTATCAGAGCCTGACTGCCTGTAGGATTACCAAGCCAAACTGGTCGAAGTTGAGTCTAGAAATGCTGTAGTTATATAAGGGAATTGATTGTGGAAGGGAACGTAAGGCTCTTTTTACTCCTTTACCTTATGCCCTTCTGATCTGAGTCAACCTCTTCTCTTCTACGGGGTTTAAGAACTAGGCTTCTCATCCTTCCATCAGGATCACATGTTACCAATCCGTAGACTCTTAGGATTGATGGATTCAAGCCCCAGTTCAGTTCCTACTACTTCCGTATGTTCATAGCTGGTCTCAGAATCTTGATATTGTGATGTTAAGTGGTTATGCCACCAATTTGCAGGATGTCTCAAATCTTTTTGAGCATTTACAGCCGTTATGCTGTCCGAGTCATCCTAGGTTCCTAAATAGTCTGATGCATTTGCAAATCCTTTCCGTCCGTTCTTGATGTTCCTTTGGGCCAGATTAATCACACTAATTGCTGAGTTGAGGTATTCTATTGCCTCGACATATATGTTGGAGTTATTATTACGACCCTAGGTGTCTTAGAGGATCACCTAACAATCTAGCCATGTTTTGTGTTCCCAGTGTGATGATTTTGGCCACCTTTCTCGAAAGCATCCCGTGATGTTATTAGTTAGTAGGCATTCTATTCCTGGGACTTTGAACCCGAGCTTCACCCTACTTACTTCATGTTGATAGTGTTTGCTAGTTCCTTTAGGATATTAGTAACCTTGCGATAGTCCTCGAGGTTCGTGGTTTATCATTCTTCCAATACCATGAACCAATAGGGTAGAAGTTCCTTTGAACCAAAAGATCACAACCAGAGTGCTCTTGACGAGTTCTCCATTCAAATTGTGAATCTGCCAGTCCTTCTTCTTCTGCATGGGTTATCCGGAAGAAATATGTTGAGCTCGTTTGACATACTAAATCTATGCATCCGCAACTTAGAAAATTATATGTTCCTTTGGATTGTCCCTCTTTAGTTGTATTCCGACCCCCGTCTATCAATTGATAGCCAGGAGTAGTCGTGCACTCGTGTTCATCTATGCCCATTACTCTTGTGGTCTGTCAAGCCATTCTATTTCAGAATGACTAGGAGAAACAAATTCCGGTACCTCGTCCATATCTAGGATTGGGTCAAAGTAGTGGTATTCCACAGATCAAAATGCCAATCCAGTTTTTGTTCTGCTCTACCTTGGAGTGTTACCATCTTTATGTCAAGAGTGTCATGAGAATTGCACCACCTCTTATGAATTCTTGATTAAGTGATACTCCTCGCCATCATCGTTCATTCCTCGGTCCCCGTGTTATTATCACCGGAATACCGGCAAGTGAATCGTGATGTGTGAAGTCAATACTCCTAGCAACTCCGTTGCTTGGTAGTTAATGGACAATACTCTCATCCTTAGTATGCCGGTTATTGAATCGTCATCCTAAGATTTATCGTGCGACCTAGTCCATTTTCCCTGGTGCACTTCTCGATTAATGAGATAGGATTGTGTCAATCCATCACTCTCTTGGTCATATCGTCTTGCCCTGAAAAGCAAGATTGTTCTCGAGCTTAGCAACATATCTGTGGTACGTGATTTTCCGAATATCTTCTCGGAAGTATCACCAGGTCGTCACCTGACCGCTATGTTGAGTTCGTGATCATGTTGGTATTCTTGTAAACCACCCTTTCTCCAAGAATCTATTTTGGATACCCCTGAGCTAGTTGGTTAAGCCAAACAACAACTTGGAGAGTTGGAAGATAAAAGCTTGCCTGGCTTAGTTCATTTTAAGGGATATCTTTTTGTGAGTGTGTTGAAGAAAGATGATATCTTCATTGATTAATCCTCGTGATCAATTGTTGGATCTATTGTCTCGTCCAAACTTTGACTTGAGTATGGGCTATCGTCAAGTCAAATCAGAACCAACGATGTTCGTAATGTTGTCTTACTCGTGGTTGATCCCTCGAGCATACACCATTACATCTTTTGGTCTGACCAATGCTATCACCGTGTTCACATGATGGTGGAAGTCCAGTGATATGAAAATTCCGATGAGTTGCTATTGAGCCCATCAGCAGCATCTCGTCTCCTCCATGATTCATGTTGAACATCAAGCTAGTGTTGGAAACTTTTGTAAGCATTATCTTCATGTCCCGTTCATGAAATACATGTTTGGTGTAAGGAGTGACTTCCTCTAATTCACGTGCATTTGATGTAAGTTGCCGCCGTGAATTTGAGAAAGTTTGTTTTTGCTTCCTCTGGAATCATCCCAAGTTAGTCACGCATATGTGCAAAGTACTCTATGGTTTGATAGGTTGGACGCCTCCATTCTATATGTGTTTCCTAGCACACCAAGCCACTGATTGATTTGTTCAAGGAGAAGAAGTTCCTTCTTAGGATTCAGACTTATGTAAGGACTTCGACATCCTTGTTGATGGTTCCTAACCAGAACTCGGTAGTGTCTTATTATAAGACTACTACGTGGCCATGCTTGTCTGGGACAGCGTGCTCACATGTATGTAGCAGAACCAGCTCATGTTTTGGAGCTTGCTACCGTAGCTCATTTCCCGAGAATCTCGCAACGTCATCTCGTCGATTTGAGGTTCAAACCTTCATTTTCTTCTAGACTCGATGAGTCTGGAATATCCTGTTACCAACTAGATCCGAATCTCAGGCAGATATGACGGTTGGAACTTTTCCAAGATTATGATGTAGGTCCCGACAAGGTTGATGTTCTGGCCGACACACCTAGCCGGAAGATCTATCATTGTAGTATCTTGATTGAGCTATTTAACCATCTTCTCCATGAGGATTTAGTGCAACTTATTCTAGAAGTTGATCCTCAGGGGTCCTTGTGCTCTCGGTTTCCTCGATTATGCTAGAACCGTTCAATGGTGGAATCACTCTCGTTGAGTTATCCCCAGTTACCAGAATCATACCCAGCATTTGCATTTTGTTCCCAGCTTGCACCTCAGTAATTACTGTTTAGGATCATCTTCAAAAGTGGTCCTACTATGGGTCCCATCCATCCCCGATGATAAGCAAAATCATCCATGGTGTTGTCTTCAACATGGTAGTCCACATCATTCCTTCTAGTATGAGTATGCCATTCTTTCGAATTCGTTCACACGATCGTTTGTGATTGCCTTAGGCTGGTATAAAGAGTTTCAACGATCTTTGTATCAAAAGTAATTCTTTTTGCCACTTAAGGGAATAATTCTACGAGTCACCTTTCCTAAGGTGCTCCGTTATGGAGTCATGTCAATTTCTTCTCGCTACTTGAAACCTTTGTCATCTGTTTCTTTCCATCCACTGTCTCAACTCAAGAGTTGTTCCAACGTCTCACTCCATGAGTTGATCTTGAGTGCCCGATCTTCAAGAAGATCGATCCTGTAGAGCTTCCCTCTCTTCCGTCATCATAGTTGGATGAAGCTCTCGAAAGAAAAGATGTCAAGATCAAGATGAGGCAATTAATCAACATCTTCGAGAAGAACAATTAGATCGTGAAGATTATGTTAGTTTGCGTTCCCCTTTCATCTTACCCTACGCTTGAATCTCGAGGTGAGAATTTTGTTTAGTGGGGGTCAGTTGTCACATCCCTAGCTTCTAGCAATGCACTAGGCTAGCTTCATGTGTGCATCTTGTTTAATATTTGAAAGAAACTTGAAATGGGGATGTTCAAACCCTAGCATTAAATCAACTCAACTAGGATGGATTAAAATCTTTTCAATAAACCCAAAATGTCCCTAAGAAAAGTTCATGATTTCTGGTTAAGGTGGAAACCTCTGCCAAAAATGATGAATATATACACGACTAGTCATTTTTGGATTTTTGAATTAAATCATATTTTATTTGACTTTGGGCATTTAAATACTATAAATATTTAAGTGCTCAAATGATTCTGAAACTAAATGTGGGTCACTGGAATAATCCAGAGAGTGTCCACAAATTATTTCAGGAGTTTCCAAAGTGATTTAGTATTTTTACTAAATCAAAACAGAGCAAATAAATAGAAAACATGAAGAAAATTAGGAAAACAGAGAAACTTACCTAGCGCTCACCTGTAGCTTACCAGCCCAGCTGTGGCCCAGCACTGTGCGGCCCAGCCCAGCTGGCCGACGCCAGTCGTCGTCTCCACCGCGCCAGAAGGACGCCGAGCGCGTGCTCGCCGCGTGCAGCCACACGCCGTGGCCACCTCCTGCTTGCGCCGACACGGGAGAGGCTCCTGGAGCCGCCACGTACCTCCCCGACCCTCTCTCACTCTCTCCCGTGCTTCTTCCCTCCTCTGCTCTCTCTCCCTCTCGCGCCCGAGCGCCGCTGTCGCCGCCTCTCATCGTTGCCGTGGCCACAGCCACTGCCTCGCCTCTCCGACGCGCCCCCGAGCCCCGCCGTGCCGCCCTCGTCCTCTCTGTCGTCCCAGGCAAGCAGAAGAGCCCCGACGCATCGTCCCCGCCCCCTTCTTCCTCCTCCGGCCACGGAGATCGCCGGCGACTTTCCGTCGTCAACAAGCCGTCCCCGGGCACGCCGAGCTGCTCTGCGACCTCGCCGTGAGCTCCTCTACCCAACCCCTCTCTCCCCGCCGTCGATTTCTTCCTCGAGCCCCACTAACCACCACGGCCGAAGCTCGCCGCCGCCGTGCCTCGTCACCGACGTGGCTAGAGTCACAGTGGCTCGAAGCCAAGCTCACCGCTATGCTCAACACAGCACCAGGAGCCCGTAGCCGCCACCAGCTCTTCCTCCCGTGCACCGTAGCACCTAACCCGCCGATGCCCGTACTCCGGCCGCCGCCACGAGCTCGACTCCGGCGAGCTCGCTCCATCCAGCCCCTCCCGTCTGCCCTAGTAGATGCGCGCAAACGCCAGCTCGCCGTAGAGCCAAACCCCGCCCCAAACCGCTGTCTATAGCGCGAGCCCGAGCAACTCCGGCGACCCTCCGCCATCGGCTTTGGTCGCCGACATTAAGCCGCCGACGTGGCACACTTAATTAGCCTAATGACAATCTAATTGACCTCTTAGGTCGCTGACACCGGGCCCCACGACGGGTCAAAGCTGAGTCAACGCGGGGTTAAACCGGAGTTTAACACTGTCTCAATGACATGCGGGTCCCAGCCGTCAGGTTTGACCTGGGCTGGCGCCTTTGACCTGCTGACATCACCACGACGTCATGCTGACGCAGCAAAGCATTTTCTAGATTTAAGTTTATTCAGGAAATTCCAAAAAATACTACAAACTTCAAAAATTCATAGCAATTCAACCATAACTCCAAATTAAACAAATTATATATGAAAAATGATCAGAAAAATCCAATCTATCCATCTGTACCTTTTCATGCATGTTAGAACAACTTATAGCTACTGTTTAGGACAAATCATGTAAATGGCATTTGAATTTCACATATGGAGTTTGAATTTGAATCTTGGATTCAAACCAACTTCATTTAGCTCAAAACACATTCATATTGCCATGTAATAGCATGCATCATATTGTGCATTGCATTGATTGTGTTTCTTCTCTGTTTGCCGGTGTTGTCCCCCCTCAGTAGACGTTGCTTCGATGATGCGATCGATGACACCGATGAAGAGCTATACTATCTTCGGAAGTGTCAGGCAAGCAAAACCCCCTTGTTCATTCCGATACAATCCCACTCTCTCGCTCCTGCTCTCTTTTACTGCATTAGGACAACAACGATTCATCTGTTACTTGCTGCGGTAGTTGAACCCCTTTCCTCTGCATGACCTGTCATTGCCACAGTAAATAGATGAAACCCACTAGCATGAGTAGGAGTTGTTTGAGCCCTGATGTGCCTACTCATTCATGCTTGTTTGTCATGCCTGCTATTGCTTAGAGTTGTGTCAGGTCTGATTCATCGGGGATGAATTGGAATGTGTGAACATGTCCTACTGTTGAGAGCTAAGTGTGTGAACATGATTTGGTAAAGGTAGCGGTGAGAGGCCATGTAGGAGTACATGGTGGGTTGTCTCATTGAAACCGTCCTCAGGAACTGAGTTCTGTGTTTGTGATCCATGAACAGCTACTACCACACATTGGAATGCTTAAGTGCCCCTCTCGACTTATTAATCAACTTGATCTCTGTCCAGGAGTTGCAACTAGTTTCTGGTGTTTGTAGGTAGTGTTAGTAGTCTACCAAGTGGCACCCGGTACAGGTGGGCTTGGGACAGACTAGGCACCGTGGCACGGTGTACCAAGCGTAGATCCATCCGTCGAGGTGGGCTTGGGAACCCTGCACACATCGTTTGGGGCCGTGAGCGACACCCCGGCCGGATCTCCTTGCGGATGGAACCCGAATAGGCGATAAACCTGGACTAGAGACTTGTGTGGTTAGTCAGGTCGTGGCCGACTCCCTCGCCAGGCTTCCGCTTGAAGGTTGCCGAGGTACACGACGTGTACATGGTGGTAAGTGGCGAGAGCGTGTGTGAAGAAGTACACCCCTGCAGGGTTAACATCATCTATTCGAATAGCCGTGTCCGCGGTAAAGGACTTCTGGGTTGCCTATAACAGTTCATAGACAAGTGAAAGTGGATACTCTAAAATGCGCAAGATAAGCGTGAGTGCTATGGATGGCGTTCTCGTAGGGAGACGGGAGCGGATCCATAGTGGTGTATTGATATGGTGAATATGTGGACTCGTGTGCGCCACCTCAAAAGAGTTACTTGCAGTCATAGTTTAGGATAGCCACCGAGTCAAAGCTGGCTTGCTGCAGTTAAACTCCACCACCCCCTTTTGATACCGATGCATATGTAGATAGTTCTGATGTAAGTCTTGCTGGGTACATTTGTACTCACGTTTGCCTATTTTATGTTTTGCAGAGAGACGTCAGTCTCGCTAGTAGTTCCGTGTGGACTTCGACGTTTAGCTTGATACCTCAGCTACGATCTTGTGCCCTCGGCAGGATCTGGTAGATAGTCAGGCTTCTCAGCCTTTTTCATTTGTAGATGTCTGTACTCAGACATGTTAAGCTTCCGCATGTGCTTTGACTTGTATGCTCTGAATGTTGTGTCATGAGACCCATGTTTGTAATATCTGGCTCTTCGGAGCCTAATGAATAAATACTATGAGTCGTAGAGTCTTGTTGTGATGCCATGTTGTATTTGCACATATCGAGCATATTGTGTGTATGATTGAAATGCTTGGTATGTGTGGGATCCGACAACCTAGTTGTTTATCCTTGGTAGCCTCTCTTATGGGGAAATGTAGTCTTGTGCTTCCATGAGCCATAGTAGTCCGCTACAGCCCAGTTCACCGGAGTCCTGCTAGCCCAGCACTACTGCTCCGGAACACTTGACTGGCCGGCATGTGATTCACTTCGTTCCTGTGTCTGTCCCTTCGGGGAAATGTCACGCGGTGACATCCGGAGTCCTGCCTAGCCTGCTACAGCCCGGGTTCCCGGAGTCCTGTTAGCCCCGTGCTACAGCCCGGATTCACACGCTGCTGACCGACATGCTCGATGTTGATTCATGTATGCCTGTCTCCGTAAGTTAGTGCCACTTTGGGTTCACGACTAGTCATGTCGGCCCGGGTTCTCTGTCATATGGATGCTAGCGACACTATCATATACGTGAGCCAAAAGGCGCAAACGGTCCCGGGCCATGGTAAGGCGACACCCGTGTGGGAATACCGTGCGTGAGGCCGCAAAGTGATATGAGGTGTTATCGGCTAGATCGATGTGACTTGGAATCGGGGTCCTGACAGCTTTGGTATCAGAGCCTGACTGCCTGTAGGATTACCAAGCCAAACTGGTCGAAGTTGAGTCTAGAAATGCTGTAGTTATATAAGGGAATTGATTGTGGAAGGGAACATAAGGCTCTTTTTACTCCTTTACCTTATGCCCTTCTGATCTGAGTCAACCTCTTCTCTTCTACGGGGTTTAAGAACTAGGCTTCTCATCCTTCCATCAGGATCACATGTTACCAATCCGTAGACTCTTAGGATTGATGGATTCAAGCCCCAGTTCAGTTCCTACTACTTCCGTATGTTCATAGCTGGTCTCAGAATCTTGATATTGTGATGTTAAGTGGTTATGCCACCAATTTGCAGGATGTCTCAAATCTTTTTGAGCATTTACAACCGTTATGCTGTCCGAGTCATCCTAGGTTCCTAAATAGTCTGATGCATTTGCAAATCCTTTCCGTCCGTTCTTGATGTTCCTTTGGGCCAGATTAATCACACTAATTGCTGAGTTGAGGTATTCTATTGCCTCGACATATATGTTGGAGTTATTATTACGACCCTAGGTGTCTTAGAGGATCACCTAATAATCTAGCCATGTTTTGTGTTCCCAGTGTGATGATTTTGGCCACCTTTCTCGAAAGCATCCCGTGATGTTATTAGTTAGTAGGCATTCTATTCCTGGGATTTTGAACCCGAGCTTCACCCTACTTACTTCATGTTGATAGTGTTTGCTAGTTCCTTTAGGATATTAGTAACCTTGCGATAGTCCTCGAGGTTCGTGGTTTATCATTCTTCCAATACCATGAACCAATAGGGTAGAAGTTCCTTTGAACCAAAAGATCACAACCAGAGTGCTCTTGACGAGTTCTCCATTCAAATTGTGAATCTGCCAGTCCTTCTTCTTCTGCATGGGTTATCCGGAAGAAATATGTTGAACTCGTTTGACATACTAAATCTATGCATCCGCAACTTAGAAAATTATATGTTCCTTTGGATTGTCCCTCTTTAGTTGTATACCGACCCCCGTCTATCAATTTATAGCCAGGAGTAGTCGTGCACTCGTGTTCATCTATGCCCATTACTCTTGTGGTCTGTCAAGCCATTCTATTTCAGAATGACTAGGAGAAACAAACTCCGGTACCTCATCCATATCTAGGATTGGGTCAAAGTAGTGGTATTCCACAGATCAAAATGCCAATCCAGTTTTTGTTCTGCCCTACCTTGGAGTGTTACCATCTTTATGTCAAGAGTGTCATGAGAATTGCACCACCTCTTATGAATTCTTGATTAAGTGATACTCCTCGCCATCATCGTTCATTCCTCGGTCCCCGTGTTATTATCACCGGAATACCGGCAAGTGAATTGTGATGTGTGAAGTCCATACTCCTAGCAACTCCGTTGCTTGGTAGTTAATGGACAATACTCTCATCCTTAGTATGCCGGTTATTGAATCGTCATCCTAAGATTTATCGTGCGACCTAGTCCATTTTCCCTGGTGCACTCCTCGATTAATGAGATAGGATTGTGTCAATCCATCACTCTCTTGGTCATATCGTCTTGCCCTGAAAAGCAAGATTGTTCTCGAGCTTAGCAACATATCTGTGGTACGTGATTTTCCGAATATCTTCTCGGAAGTATCACCAGGTCATCACCTGACCGCTATGTTGAGTTCGTGATCATGTTGGTATTCTTGTAAACCACCCTTTCTCCAAGAATCTGTTTTGGATACCCCTGAGCTAGTTGGTTAAGCCAAACAACAACTTGGAGAGTTGGAAGATAAAAGCTTGCCTGGCTTAGTTCATTTTAAGGGATATCTTTTTGTGAGTGTGTTGAAGAAAGATGATATCTTCATTGATTGATCCTCGTGATCAATTGTTGGATCTATTGTCTCGTCCAAACTTTGACTTGAGTATGGGCTATCGTCAAGTCAAATCAGAACCAACGATGTTCGTAATGTTGTCTTACTCGTGGTTGATCCCTCAAGCATACACCATTACATCTTTTGGTCTGACCAATGCTATCACCGTGTTCACATGATGGTGGAAGTCCAGTGATATGAAAATTCCGATGAGTTGCTATTGAGCCCATCAGCAGCATCTCGTCTCCTCCATGATTCATGTTGAACATCAAGCTAGTGTTGGAAACTTTTGTAAGCATTATCTTCATGTCCCGTTCATGAAATACATGTTTGGTGTAAGGAGTGACTTCCTCTAATTCACGTGCATTTGATGTAAGTTGCCGCCGTGAATTTGAGAAAGTTTGTTTTTGCTTCCTCTGGAATCATCCCAAGTTAGTCACGCATATGTGCAAAGTACTCTATGGTTTGATAGGTTGGCCGCCTCCATTCTATATGTGTTTCCTAGCACACCAAGCCACTGATTGATTTGTTCAAGGAGAAGAAGTTCCTTCTTAGGATTCGGACTTATGTAAGGACTTCGACATCCTTGTTGATGGTTCCTAACCAGAACTCGGTAGTGTCTTATTATAAGACTACTACGTGGCCATGCTTGTCCGGGACAGCGTGCTCACATGTATGTAGCAGAACCAGCTCATGTTTTGGAGCTTGCTACCGTAGCTCATTTCCCGAGAATCTCGCAACGTCATCTCGTCGATTTGAGGTTCAAACCTTCATTTTCTTCTAGACTCGATGAGTCTGGAATATCCTGTTACCAACTAGATCCGAATCTCAGGCAGATATGACGGTTGGAACTTTTCCAAGATTATGATGTAGGTCCCGACAAGGTTGATGTTCTGGCCGACACACCTAGCCGGAAGATCTATCATTGTAGTATCTTGATTGAGCTATTTAATCATCTTCTCCATGAGGATTTAGTGCAACTTATTCTAGAAGTTGATCCTCAGGGGTCCTTGTGCTCTCGGTTTCCTCGATTATGCTAGAACCGTTCAATGGTGGAATCACTTTCGTTGAGTTATCCCCAGTTACCAGAATCATACCCAGCATTTGCATTTTGTTCCCAGCTTGCACCTTAGTAATTACTGTTTAGGATCATCTTCAAAAGTGGTCCTACTATGGGTCCCATCCATCCCCGATGATAAGCAAAATCATCCATGGTGTTGTCTTCAACATGGTAGTCCACATCATTCCTTCTAGTATGAGTATGCCATTCTTTCGAATTCGTTCACACGATCGTTTGTGATTGCCTTAGGCTGGTATAAAGAGTTTCAACGATCTTTGTATCAAAAGTAATTCTTTTTGCCACTTAAGGGAATAATTCTACGAGTCACCTTTCCTAAGGTGCTCCGTTATGGTGTCATGTCAACTTCTTCTCGCTACTTGAAACCTTTGTCATCTGTTTCTTTCCATCCACTGTCTCAACTCAAGAGTTGTTCCAACGTCTCACTCCATGAGTTGATCTTGAGTGCCCGATCTTCAAGAAGATCGATCCTGTAGAGCTTCCCTCTCTTCCGTCATCATAGTTGGATGAAGCTCTCGAAAGAAAAGATGTCAAGATCAAGATGAGGCAATGAATCAACATCTTTGAGAAGAACAATTAGATCATGAAGATTATGTTAGTTTGCGTTCCCCTTTCATCTTACCCTACGCTTGAATCTCGAGATGAGAATTTTGTTTAGTGGGGGTCAGTTGTCACATCCCTAGCTTCTGGCAATGCACTAGGCTAGCTTCATGTGTGCATCTTGTTTAATATTTGAAAGAAACTTCAAATGGGGATGTTCAAACCCTAGCATTAAATCAACTCAACTAGGATGGATTAAAATCTTTTCAATAAACCCAAAATGTCCCTAAGAAAAGTTCATGATTTCTGGTTAAGGTGGAAACCTCTGCCAAAAATGATGAATATATCCTTAGATCATTTTTGGATTTTTGAATTAAATCATATTTTATTTGACTTTGGGCATTTAAATACTATAAATATTTAAGTGCTCAAATGATTCTGAAACTAAATGTGGGTCACTGGAATAATCCAGAGAGAGTCCACAAATTATTTCAGGAGTTTCCAAAGTGATTTAGTATTTTTACTAAATCAAAACAGAGCAAATAAATAGAAAACAGGAAGAAAAATAGGAAAACA
Organism: Triticum aestivum; assembly: GCF_018294505.1. NCBI lineage: Eukaryota > Viridiplantae > Streptophyta > Magnoliopsida > Poales > Poaceae > Triticum > Triticum aestivum. Next base: position 255,966,976 of record NC_057811.1, read on the forward strand.
GAGAAACTTACCTAGTGCTCACCTGTAGCTTACCAGCCCAGCTGTGGCCCAGCACTGTGCGGCCCAGCCCAGCTGGCCGACGCCAGTCGTCGTCTCCACCGCGCCAGAAGGACGCCGAGTGCGTGCTCGCCGCGTGCAGCCACACGCCGTGGCCACCTCCTGCTTCCGCCGACACGGGAGAGGCTCCTGGAGCCGCCACGTACCTCCCCGACCCTCTCTCACTCTCTCCCGTGCTTCTCCCCTCCTCTGCTCTCTCTCCCTCTCACGCCCGAGCGCCGCTATAGCCGCCGCTCATCGTTGCCGTGGCCACAGCCACTGCCTCGCCTCTCCGACGCGCCCCCGAGCCCCGCCGTGCCGCCCTCATCCTCTCTGTCGTCCCAGGCAAGCAGAAGAGCCCCGACGCGTCGTCCCCGCGCCCTTCTTCCTCCTCCGGCCACGGAGATCGCCGCGACTTTCTGTCGTCAACAAGCCATCCCCGGGCACGCCGAGCTGCTCTGCGACCTCGCCGTGAGCTCCTCTACCCAACCCCTCTCTCCCCACCGTCGATTTCTTCCTCGAGCCCCACTAACCACCGCGGCCGAAGCTCGCCGCCGCCGTGCCTCGTCGCCGACGTGGCTAGAGTCACAGTGGCTCGAAGCCAAGCTCACCGCTATGCTCAACACAGCACCAGGAGCCCGTAGCCGCCACCAGCTCCTCCTCCCGTGCACCGTAGCGCCTAACCCGCTGATGCCCGTACTCCGGCCGCCGCCACGAGCTCGACTCCGGCGAGCTCGCTCCATCCCAGCCCCTCCCGTCTGCCCTAGCAGATGCGCGCGAACGCCAGCTCGCCGTAGAGCCAAACCCCGCCCCAAACCACTGTCTGTAGCGCGAGCCCGAGCAACTCCGGCGACCCTCCGCCATCGGCTTTGGTCGCCGGCATTAAGCACCAACATGGGACACTTAATTAGCCTAATGACAATCTAATTGACCTCTTAGGTCGCTGACACCGGGCCCCACGACGGGTCAAAGCCGAGCCAACGCGGGGTTAAACCGGAGTTTAACACTGTCTCAATGACATGCGGGTCCCAGCCGTCAGGTTTGACCTGGGCTGGCGCCTTTGACCTGCTGACATCACCACGATGTCATACTGACGCAGCAAAGCATTTTCTGGATTTAAGTTTATTCAGGAAATTCCAGAAAATACTACAAACTTCAAAAATTCATAGCAATTCAACCATAACTCCAAATTAAACAAATTATATATGAAAAATGATCAGAAAAATCCAATCTATCCATCTGTACCTTTTTCATGCATGTTAGAACAACTTATAGCTACTGTTTAGGACAAATCATGTAAATGGCATTTGAATTTCCACATATGGAGTTTGAATTTGAATCTTGGATTCAAACCAACTTCATTTAACCTGTTGCTAGTTGCATTAGCTCAAAACACATTCATATTGCCATGTCATAGCATGCATCATATTGTGCATTGCATTGATCGTGTTTCTTCTCTGTTTGCCGGTGTTGTCCCCCCTCAGTAGACGTTGCTTCGACAATGCGATCGGTGACACCGATGAAGAGCTATACTATCTTCGGAAGTGTCAGGCAAGCAAAACCCCCTTGTTCATTCCGATACAATCCCACTCTCTCGCTCCTGCTCTCTTTTACTGCATTAGGACAACAACGTTTCATCTGTTACTTGCTGCGGTAGTTGAACCCCTTTCCTCTGCATGACCTGTCATTGTCAGAGTAAATAGATGAAACCCACTAGCATGAGTAGGAGTTGTTTGAGCCCTGATGTGCCTACTCATTCATGCTTGTTTGTCATGCCTGCTATTGCTTAGAGTTGTGTCAGGTCTGATTCATCGGGAATGAATTGGAAAGTTGTGAACATGTCCTAGTGTTGAGAGCTAAGTGTGTGAACACGATTTGGTAAAGGTAGCGGTGAGAGGCCATGTAGGAGTACATGATGGGTTGTCCCATTGAAACCGTCCTCAGGAATTGAGTTCTGTGTTTGTGATCCATGAACAACTACTACCACGCATTGGAATGCTTAAGTGCCCCTCTCGACTTATTAATCAACATGATCTCTGTCCAGGAGTTGCAACTAGTTTCTGGTGTTTGTAGGTAGTGTTAGTAGTCTACCAAGTGGCACCCGGTACAGGTGGGCTTGGGACAGACTAGGCACCGTGGCACGGTGTACCAAGCGTAGATCCATCCGTCGAGGTGGGCTTGGGAACCCTGCACACATCGTTTGGGGCCGTGAGCGACAGCCCGGCCGGATCTCCTTGCGGATGGAACCCGAATAGGCGATAAACCTGGACTAGAGACTTGTGTGGTTAGTCAGGTCGTGGCCGACTCCCTCGCCAGGCTTCCGCTTGAAGGTTGCCGAGGTACACGACGTGTACATGGTGGTAAGTGGCGAGAGCGTGTGTGAAGAAGTACACCCCTGCAGGGTTAACATCATCTATTCGAATAGCCGTGTCCGCGGTAAAGGACTTCTGGGTTGCCGATAACAGTTCATAGACAAGTGAAAGTGGATACTCTAAAATGCGCAAGATAAGCGTGAGTGCTATGGATGGCGTTCTCGTAGGGAGACGAGAGCGGATCCCTAGTGGTGTATTGATATGGTGAATATGTGGACTCGTGTGCGCCACCTCAAAAGAGTTACTTGCAGTCATAGTTTAGGATAGCCACCGAGTCAAAGCTGGCTTGCTGCAGTTAAACTCCATGACCCCCTTTTGATACTGATGCATATGTAGATAGTTCTGATGTAAGTCTTGCTGGGTACATTTGTACTCACGTTTGCCTATTTTATGTTTTGCAGAGAGACGTCAGTCTCGCTAGTAGTTTCGTGTGGACTTCGACGTTTAGCTTGATACCTCAGCTACGATCTTGTGCCCTCGGCAGGATCTGGTAGATAGTCAGGCTTCTCAGCCTTTTTCATTTGTAGATGCCTGTACTCAGACATGTTAAGCTTCCGCATGTGCTTTGACTTGTATGCTCTGAATGTTGGGTCATGAGACCCATGTTTGTAATATCTGGCTCTTCGGAGCCTAATGAATAAATACTATGAGTCGTAGAGTCTTGTTGTGATGCCATGTTGTATTTGCACATATCGAGCATATTGTGTGTATGATTGAAATGCTTGGTATGTGTGGGATCCGACAACCTAGTTGTTTATCCTTGGTAGCCTCTCTTATGGGAAATGTAGTCTTGTGCTTCCATGAGCCATAGTAGTCCGCTACAGCCCGGTTCACCGGAGTCCTGCTAGCCCAGCACTACTGCTCCAGAACACTTGACTGGCCGGCATGTGATTCACTTCGTTCCTGTGTCTGTCCCTTCGGGGAAATGTCACACGGTGACATCCGGAGTCCTGCCTAGCCTGCTACAGCCCGGGTTCCCGGAGTCCTGTTAGCCCCGTGCTACAGCCCGGATTCACACGCCGCTGACCGACATGCTCGATGTTGATTCATGGATGCCTGTCCCCGTAAGTTAGTGCCACTTTGGGTACACGACTAGTCATGTCGGCCCGGGTTCTCTGTCATATGGATGCTAGCGACACTATCATATACGTGAGCCAAAAGGCGCAAACGGTCCTGGGCCATGGTAAGGCGACACCCGTGGGAATACCGTGCGTGAGGCCGCAAAGTGATATGAGGTGTTATCGGCTAGATCGATGTGACTTGGAATCGGGGTCCTGACATCCTACGTGCCGTAGAAAAAATGGGCCTTCTAAGGGCTGTATAAACAATGGGCCTTCTACGGGGCGTAGACGCAATGGGCCTTCTACGGGCTGTATCATCAATGGGCCTTCTACGGGCCGTATGATCGGTTGGCCAAAAATGGGCCAATAACAGACCACATTATGGCTGTAAATGGGCTAGAGTTGAAATCGTCCGTTCATGGGCCGACCATAACGGGCCGTCGTTAATCGGCCGTATTTGATGACGCTATGAAAATGGCCCAACGTATTAACATCCACAAACGGGCCGACTGTAACCATGGGCTGTATTTGGCCCACAAGCAAAAAATGACAGTAACGGGCCGAAAGTAAAAGAATGCTGGAAATGAGCCCAAGAATAAATGGGCCCTGAGAAAGCCAAAAGATAACATGGGCTGGAAACGGCCCAACGGAATAATGGCCCGTTAATGGGTATAAAGTGATACACTATTCATTACATGCCAGTTTTACCAACGGCTGTTAATGGGCCGAGGGTTACTAAGGGCCTCATATGGGCCAAAAGACGTCATGGGCCATACATGGGCCGAAAGTTAAAACGGGCTGGAATTATAGTGGACGGCCGAGATGACGCTACTGGGCCTAATTCGGATAGGCCGTAAACGGGCCCTGGGTTAGCGGGCTGTAAATGGGCTATATGCGAACAAGCCGTTAATAGGCTTGCCGTGGGCCGGCCCGCCACCTTTTGACCAAGTCAAACGGGCAGGCCTTTTCATAGGAATGGGCCTCTGTTGGGCCGAGCCACATGTCGACGTATCATAGGCGCTTTGGGTCCAATGAGTGGATGGCATCTGTCCCAACGGTGAGCCGACACGTGTTTCCTCCAGCCAATGATGATTTTACACGTGGAAAATCCCCATTGGTCGGGGCTGTTAACGGGTTATCAGATCCAAAACCGGACCCGACAGCTTAACGGTGTTCCGTTACGGTGGATGCCACGTGTCGGTCACCCTTGACGAAAGCACTTCTGTGACGCGCGATTTATCGTCATGGAAGTGGACACTTCCGTGATGATAATTTTGGTAATGTCATGGAACACTTCTATGAGAGCACAAGTATGACTATCTTGATTCTGTCATAAATTTGTCATGGATGTACATGCATGACAGAAAACGTGACCTACTGTGACAAACATGTATCATCACGGAAGTATATTTTTTTTGTAGTGACTGCACCTGCCTTTGGCTATATGACAGGTGGGCCAGCCACATTTTGGGCCCACCTATCATACACCCAAAGGCAGGTGCACTAAGTCAATGAAGCTGCATCCATATAGTACTCGTTTGTACTACTCCCTCCATCTAGGTGTGTAAGTCACCTTACGAAAACCAAATAATCCCAAAACACAGGCACGGTACATTAACTCCCTCCTCGTTTCTTGTTTCATGACATATCAACCAATAAGAGATGTGGGTCATGCATGCTTTCAATGACTTGAGACTACTATACATGACATGCAATGGTTAGTTCATTGCATGCAATGCTATTAATTAGCGAAAAAACTTTAAATTCTCTCGTTTTCCCCTCTGCCTTGGTCGTGGTGCACAACCTAAGATGACTTATACACCTAGACGGAGGGAGTACTAATATATAGCGGAGTGGTTTTCTTATTCTCTCCATAACAATCGTTTTAAATTGTGTAAGTACGAAACGAAACTCTTTATTTAACGTACCAGTGAAGAAAACTACTACTTCCGATGAACTAACGATCCACGCGTCCTGGTCGCACTTCCTGTCCTTCACGTGCAGTACACTACCCTCCCTTAAGTGAACAACCACACATGCGCCAAATTATCGGAAATGTGTGAGAGTGTGTACAAATAAAGAATTTTAATTTCAATTATCAGAAAGGTTTGAGAGTACGTACAATTTGCCCTCTCTCAATAAATATGGTTTGTTGTGTTCGGCCTAAACTTGGTCAAACTTTACAAAGTTTGACTTCAGTCAAATCTAATATGCAGAGTAAATAAAAATGGAGGGCTACTACGTCTATCCGGGTTTTTAGTCCACACCATTTTTTTAATCAAAGTTAATAGCTGGACAAATAAAATTACAGGGGAGCTGAAGATAAAGTTGTGAGAAGGCTTAGAAATCAATACAAAACTTATGCTCGTAGTACCAACATCAATCCTTCTTCGAGGAAACATTTGGTTCATAGCCAATTGTGTGATAAAATTGCACCAACTTGAAAGACGACTGCATCTCCAACACAACCAAGGTGAACTGATGAAGGATATCATCTTTGTGGGTAACAAGCAAAGTGCACTGATGGAAGACAGCTTGTTTTTCATGGAAAATCGATCAGCTTCACCAGCCGACGCAACCATGAGGCGCAACCATGAGCATCGATAGGTCATCGTGGTGATGCATCATCCATTTGGCATCAAGTTTGGGTGAGGAACCTATGAAGTTCGACAAATCTTCACTGTGGTCTATTTCTTATTAATCAAGCTCGAGGAAGGAACAACCACGTGGCAGAGGACAGTGAGGCGGAACAACAATGGCCATCCAATTTTGTGCAGTTCCACTAAAATTGAGGAAGACCTGCCCGGGTATGGAGATACGCATCGCTGTTTGCAAAAATATAAAAAAGGGATATAGTGTTGTTACTTTGTTTTGGTAGTGGTACAAGATTAACAACGATATCTCAATTGTCAATAAGAATTAATGAAAAGTACACCAACAAACAGAAGCATCATGATTATCTTGATGGGAACTAAACCAGGATACCCGAGAAAAAAACATTTCTTCATTTAACCAGTGATAGTACTAGATTAGCAGCAGCAATAGGAGCATATGGACAATGACCGCACAACCACCATGTACTTTTTGTTGAAACAACATGTATGCCTCCACCCAGGCATAAATCAGGACAAGTTTTCGAGTGGCATTTCCTTTATAAGAGTAGGTGATGTTGGGCCAGCCGACGAACCCTAGCTAATATACATGGGGAGCTGGGGAGTAGTCGCATAGCAGAAAACCCGCATGCAGCTACCTGGGGAGATGGACCTGTACAAGAAGTTATACCTCAGGTGGGCGAGATGTCCCTTAGGAAGGCGGGCGGGATCTGCCCACACGACGGCAGCGAACAAGGGCGCGGAGGACCTTCGTCCGCGCCAGCGCCAACTCCAAGAGGACGGTGCGCATCGGCTTCCTCCATCGCCGACGGCGACAACGTCAACGCCGCACCTCCTCACCTCCTGCAGCGGACGGGATTCGGCTGGATCTATGACCACCGGTGAGGAGAGAGATAGAGTGGACAATGTCATCTTGTTTTGATATGGAGAGGGTGAGAGAGCGAGACACGAGAAACCCTATCAAACAAGAGGCTATATATACAATGGAGTAAAAAAATCTCTCCATAGCACTGGTTTTAAATAGAATACACGCGTTCCCGTAAAAAGGAAACGAAAACTGCGGACAATTTTTTAACGTACAAAGAAAGAAAACTCGATCAAAAACACGCCCCCGCTTCCAGGTCACGAGAGTCGTCGCGCACACACACATAGACATAGACATGCATCTGAGGATGGCTGGGTAAAACTGAATACGGATGGTTCCTTCTTGCCAGAGAACGGAACTGCTAGTACAGGCATGATACTAAGGGATCATGGGGGTGCTATAATTTTCTCTTCATGTAGAAGCTTGTGTTATTGTGCGAACGCACTGGAAGCAGAATTGTTGGACATCAAAGAGGGTTTGTCGCTCGCATTGCAGTGGAGTAATCTTTTTTGACCCAGACACCGTATTTCTACGGTAAATTATATTAATATAATAAAGTACATAGGGAGTCTAAAATCCAAATAAAATATCGAGACCGACTGCCTTGAAGCTACAAATATCGTGAGGATTAGGAATGAAGATCTTGATAGATCTCGGTTTGGTTTTTTTCTGCATGAGATTAGATCACTCATGGCACTCTGAAATACTTGTATTGCTCATGTTCGACGAAACAACAACATTGTGAGTCATACTTTAGCTCATCATGGTAGGACTAGTAGCCGTATCACTGTTTGGCTAGGTTCGGGCCCTGATGGCATTGTCGAACTTTGTAACTCCGAGTGTAGCCTGGCTATGTGAGTAATACAAGTTTGTTCCCACCAAAAAACATAGACTTGCATATCCGTGTTTACGTAAAATTCCATCTCCATCTCCAATCATATTTGTCCAATTGGCACATTATTTACGTTGTTAATTATATACGCAACAATATTAACATACAACATCTCTTGTTTGCGGGCGTCCGGACCGCTGCCACGCTCGTTCCTGACCAACCCATACCCTCTTCATCACCCGCGCGTGCTTCCCGCCCGAAACGGTCAGTGCCGCATTCATGCCTGGCCAGAGCGGACGCGACCTCTCACTGGCGCCGGCATTGAAGCGGCGCGCCGGCCGAGACAGTGTCGCCCGTGCCGCTTCCCAGTGCACGCGACTGCTCCGCGTTCAAAGGTCGCAATAACCAGCCACAACATGCATGTAGAAAGTTCTTGGGAGTCCGTGCTATAGCTAGCTGTCCTCCCCCAACTCGTCAATCTCTTCCAGTAGTGCTAGTACCCCATGGCGCGATCCATCGACAAGCAGGCGAGAAAGTTATCGTATACTCGGGTTGGGGTGAGTGGCATGCCGAGCGACCGTGTGGGGTCGAGCCGTGGAGGAGGGTGAGACACGAACGCGACAGACATGATTTAAATGTTGGTTTTGCTCGATGGCGCGATCCAACGAAACGAAACATTGGTTTCTCTCCGTTTCCATTTTTTCTCCGGAAAAACGGAAACTTTCGACTCCATTTTCATTCCTACTCCAAGGTTGCCCCGTTACAACATTCCATTAAATACAGAGGAAAACTAACACGCATGCTGATGCATCTCAATGATTCATAGATCATAGCCAATATTTACTTCACAACTAAAGACAAAAGTTGTGAGAGCGTGTACAAAAGAAAAACTACTGATGGGGTCACTACGACTTAAACCCTAAACCCTAAACATGATTTAATTTCCTGGCTAGGTAGAACCAGTCGAAGGAAAGACGGCTGGACCCTCGGATCATACGATGCTTTTGTGCAGTTCCACTAAAATTGAGCTGAGCATGCCTGATGGCAAAGATATTGAAGAAGTGTGATTAGAATAATAGTACTGGCACAAGTTCATGAGACATAAACTCATCACAAATAGAAGCCGGTAGAAGTAGAGAAAGATCGACATGGAGATGGAGCTACGTGGGGAGCTGCGGCAGTGGAGCAAGCCGGCTCCAAAAGGAAGATGTACTACCTGGGACGTCGGGCTGTAGCTAGAAGGGCGGTTGGGACGCGACGTCATCCCATACCGCGGGGAACCCCGATTGGGACGCACCGACTGTGGGTTTTCTCCCTCGCCGATGTCGACCGCGTCTACGCAGAACATTGTTCCCTTCCCCCAGCGGCGAGATCAGGCCGGATATGTGACCAGCGGTGTGGCCACCGTTGTTCTATGCTTGTGAAGAGAGAAACCCAAGCAAGCAGGCTTGTAGCTTAGGCTCCTGCTAGTGTATATATAGTGGTTTTCTTTTTCTCTCCATATCAACCATTTTATATTGCATACGTGTCATTGAAGAGTGAAATGATGGTTGCTTCTTCTGACTAACTTACTGTGTGATTTGACTGCTCCTTAGTGGCCCCTACACGTACTCCCCCTACGTGTATGACCGTTCCTGAGTCTCACTTGTACTTATCTCTATTTTCTTGCAAGACACGTGAGTAGACAGGATGCGCATAGAGGAATTTTGTTACTGCACGTTGTTACGTAGTACTGTACTACTAGTACCTACTCCCTCCTTCTAGTTCACTACTGTTACTCCCTCCGTCCTGGCTTATTGATCTCCTTTGTACTGAATTCATGGGCTCGTTTTCCTCAAGAAATTGTCTTTACCAATGTATTAATATCGGGAATGCATGCGTGAACAACGAGTGATTAAACCTTGCATGCAACATTTTGACAAAGCATTGACTTATGAACATGTGAATGTAAGGGACTACAACCTCGTGCATGCATGGAACAGTCACATGTACACATGGACGCAAAAACATGCGCGACGCCCTAATGCATGCATGTCCGAGCACACGACGGAACACACACGGTCACGCTCAAGTGCTCAACCTACATGTGCATGCACACACATACTCAGCCAGGGTGAGCAAGTGACCGTATAAACACTGGAAAATGTATATATTGAGCGCAATGAGCGTATTATGAAGTCCACTGGCCGTATTTTTACAAATATACAGTGACAGATAGTGTGTTTATCTTGTTTGAAATTAAGCCATATTAACCGGAAAGAAGGCAGTATGGACTAGCATTACTTTGCTGTGTCCCGTCAACTTGCCGAACGAGGAGAAGCTTGCAGGATGGGAGAAGCTTGCGCGTGGTGGCTCGCAAGACAAGGAGAAACTTTTGACTAATGCAAGCTCTCCGTCGCTCAAGCGGTGGACGTGCAACAGTTAATTCGGTGTCAGATTGCCAGAAGCATACACTATACTAGTAGTAGTATTATTGTTCGACTTCCCGAAGAGGCAAACAGCCAAGCACAAAGTTTACTAGTACTAGTACTACTACTATAGAGGTATGTACTATACTATAGACTAGGAACCGGATGGAGGAGCGTCTGCACTCTTATTATATTTTAAAAATGTGATAAAGCAATCTTCAACACATTTGGTTCTCTTCGAGGGATCTCGCATGTGATAATGGAAGTTGATTGCATGGAACACTCGCCACAATTCTCGCTTAATTCTGGCTCAGATCCTTTTACAAATAGGAGCGCTCGGTAATATTTCCTCTTTTTTTGTTATTCAGCATGTAAACAGGTCAGCAAACCTTGCGGCGCATCTTTGTGCGAACCGTGCTTGCTGCACTTTGAATGTGGCCGAGAGCTGGCTTGATGAAACACGTCGCTTCCTTCTTCTTTTTTTGTGGGGTACCTCGCTTCCTAGTGACCAGTCTCTTGGCTGATCGTCCTAAGAATGCTTATATATGAATAAAGCTCTCTCATTTACCCGCAAAAAAGATTAAGCCATATTAACCGGAAAGGAGGGAGTATGGACTAGCACTACTTTTTGGTGTGTCCTGTCAACTCGCAGAACGAGGAGAAGCTTGCAGGACAAGGTGAAGCTCGCTTACGCCTTTTGACTAATACAACCTACCCTCGCCCAGGCGGTGGACATGCAGCAGTTCATTCGGTGTGAGATTGCCACATGCATACACTGTAGTACCCAACATGCGGAGTACCGTCATTGTTTGACTTCACGAAGAGGCGAAGAGCCAAGCGCAAGGTTTATAGTTGTACGACTAGTACTACTACTAGAACCGCATGGTGGAGCGTCTTTACTCTTATTTTATTTTAATCTCTGATAATGTACACATTTATTCATGAGAAGGACGGAAAACGGCAGCCCAATGGTAGTGTTAAAAAACATCAAACATGTAATGATGATATCGATCAACCATGCTCGAATATATCTTGGCCTCCATGTGAGCCCGTCTGTGTGTTCTTGTTCCTCGTCTCTCTCAAGGAACGGCGGGTTGGCCATTTTGCCATCAATTGAGATTGGTTTGCTCACACTCCGGTCCCACATGTCAGTGATATGCCAAGAGGAGGTGCATTGACCGACTGGCCATACGCGTAGTTGGTTTTGCACCTTCGGGCCATGCTTGGAATGGTTGTATTTCAATACGGAGGCGTATAACTTACACCTGTAAGTTACTGGCCGCTGTGGAAATTCTAGCCAGAATTGAAACGACGGGCGCAGGTGTTTATTTTTTACAAGTGTATTCAAAAGAGAAATGGTGATCCAAACAGGGCCTCATACTACTCCTCCCTCCGTCACAGTTTACAGGGCACGCTTCATTCTGATGCATTTCTCTCCATGCATTTCCACCATCAGAGAGACTTTAGAGCATATTGATGGTTGATTCTTCCAAGCAACTTACAGTGGGAAAGGTGGGGCTTATGATTTGGCTGCTCATTACTACCCACCATTAGTGCGGCGCACCAACCGGGCTGAGTCTCCCATGCGGTTATGCACTACTCACTCCGTTCTTAAATATAATATGGAGTATTTGTCTTTCTTGAGATTTCAACGAGTGACTACATACAAAGCAAACTGAGTGAATCTACAGTCTAAAATATGTCCATTTGAAATTTGTAAAAAGACAAATATTTAGGAACGGAGGAAGTATAATTTTATGCATGGCACATGGACCTGGATGCTGAAGAGGCTTCTGGCAATGCTATCAAGATTCCAGCATTTGTTTACATAATTGACGTACTATACAAATAATTTTCCAGCAACATGAAATTGTACAATGCTCTGAGCTTTCAGCTTTTGTTTCGTGTGTCTTGCCATCGATGCTCTTTCGGAAACAATAAAAAACTAACTTCCTTGCTAATGCGTCTCAATGATTAGCAGATCAGAGCTAATACATCACAACTGAAGACAAAGTTGTGAGAAGGTGTTAAATTAAAATTGATCCATGCTTTCATTGGCAGGAACGTCCCCCCAGCTCTGTCTAAATCAACAAGGCATGTTGGGAAAAAAGTAGCTGTCTGGGGCATGTAACATTCCGATCATTTTGTGCAGTTCCACTAAAATAGAGCTGAGCGTCCCTGTTCCAAAGATATTAAGTGTGATTACGATAATAGAGGACTGCTGATGAAACAATAAACACACTAATAGAAGCCGGTCACCTTTGCAGTCTCTCTTAAGACTAACTAGTTGGAGAAGATTAAGCAAATAGTTGGAGAAGATTAGGCTCGAAGTTGGATGAGGAGGATAGAGCAAAACCAATCTCCCTTTATGCAGTCGCACTGAAATGTAGATGTTGCCCGTGTGACATTTAGTACAACTGCACAAAACACTCTTAAGAAAGAAGTGATTTGTGCAGTTCACCAAAAGGTCGCATTAGCAATGAGGTGAAATGGATAGCCCTGTTTGCAAAAAAGAGGTAGAAAGGAAACAATTACTGGCCAATAACAGTTGATGACACATGCGACGAAAAAGAAGAAGCATATTCCATGTCCTAAGGGGATATAATAACCCGGTTGTGTTTGTCTAAAACGGTGTGAGGACGAGATTGCAATATGGAAAGTACGCCGGACGAGCTATGTTTTGGGCAAAGAACTATGTTAGATCCACATGCAAGATTTTCCACATGCGGCGACGTGGGAAGACGGGTAGTGGAGCAAGGCCAAAGGGGATACCTGGGGGTCGTCGGGATGTAACTAGGTGAGCGGCGGCGGGCGGGATCTACCCATACTGCGGCAGCGAGCAGGTGGCATAGGCCCTACCGCGCCGGAGCTTAGTCGGAGAGAACGGCAGGTACCGCAGATCGGGACGTGCTGGCTCGGCGCCATGGAATGGAGAAACGATGCACATCCTCCCTTTCTGCCGGCGGACGGGATGCGGTCGGATCAGTGACCAACGGTGAGAGAGAGAGGCCACCGCCGCCTTGTGTGAGATACTCTGAAGAGAGACAAACCCTGGCAGGTAGGCTCCATTATATATAGTGGAGCATACTATGTCGGATTTCGGGTTCCGGCAAAACCCTTGAGGTTCGAACACTGGGGTGCGCACGAAGATCTTTTCCCTACCTAATCACGCCCTCAGCCTCACCGCGATCTCACAGCCTAGCTCGACGAACCCGCAACACAAGAGACACGAGATTTATACTGGTTCAGGCCACCGTTATGGTGTAATAACCTACTCCAGTGTGGTGTGGTGGATTGCCTCTTGGACTAATGATGAACCGTACAAGGGAAGAACAGCCTCCTGAGGAGAGGTGTTCTTGTGCATGGTTAGTGTGAGGATGGAATGGATCTAGTCCAAGATAAGTTTGTGTGGGTGAGGATGATCTGGATCAGTTGCCTCCTACTGTGGTGGCTAGTCCGATTTATGGAGGCCCTGGTCCTCTCCCCAAATATTGAGCAGGAAGGGAGCCAACAACGGCCAAATTCGAAGGGAGACAACTAGTACAAGTTATCCTGACTAAAGGTGGTCTTCGCCTGCCAAAGGCTCTGGTGGTGACGCCGTCTTGGGCTCCATGGTGACCTCCGTCCTGCCGTCCTGCTGGTCTTGGTCTCGTTGCACCGATATGGAAACCTTTGCAGGATGCCTCGTGACTCCTCGCCTGCTCTTGCCCCTTTAGGACCAAAGAGGAAATGAGGACAATGCGCGCGCTGGCGCCCACCTGGCTCCAATCGTCATGGCTTGCGTCATAGGAACCTCGCAAGGTGTCCCTTGCCTTGATCTCTCCGCCCCTCGCGAGCCAGCCCGGTGAGGTCGCTCCCGAGGAGGTCTTGTATCGTCTACCTCGCGAGGGTCTTTAGTGTTTGTTGGTGAAGATGGGCCGTACGGGGCCACTGGTGGAGGCACGCCGTGGGCCGCAGGTAGGCAAGTCTGGGGACCCCCGTTCCCAGGACACCGACAGTAGCCCCCGGGCCCAAGGCGCGCTCGAACTTGGCTTTGAGGCGAAGCCGAGGGGCAAGTGCGGAGCGCCGCAGGCCCCAACAGCCTGAGGCCTTGGATGACGCATGGCGATTGATTGGACGTGGGCGGCCTCATTTCCCCACGCAGCCTTGATATCCGCCTGGCTAGGCGGCCACGGTGTTCTACACAGTTATTTCCCCTTTGCTGGCAACGCACTCCCCAACTTCTCCGCTTCTTCGAACCTCAGCTTCCTCTTCCAATCCGACCCGAGCTCAGTCCTCTCCACCGTCATGGCGGCAAACCGGACGGAGAAAGGGAAGAAGCCCCTGTCCTCAGCCAGCCCGCCTCCAGCCGTCGAACCCGCCATCCCCAGCTCCGGCTGGGGTCACGAGAAGCTCGCGGGCTCCCATCTTGCATTCTTCTGGCTCCGGTTGAGGAGGCTGAAGGACCTTGGTGTGACCGCGCCCAAGGTGATGAAGGAGTTCCTCCGACGCTGCATCGCCCCACTCCAGCGCCATTCCCAACCAATGTGGGCCCTGACCGGCGACCAGGATCACATGAGCCTTCAGGAATCGGGGCTCCTGGTCGAGGCACGAAGAACGGTGCTCGAAGTCTTGGCCGGTGACCCCTCGCCAGGCAATTTGCCGCAGGAGGGTTGTCTCTTGTACAGCTGCTCAAACAGGGTGGAGTTCGCGGGGTCACCGGCCGGAGGCTGCGTCCAGTTGGCATTGTGGGGCCTCATGAGAACCCCGTCACCGTGGTTTCTCTCCTTGTCGCTGGTGCTGAACTTGCCCCAAGAGTGGACGCAGGGGGGCAAGTATCGCTGGAGGCCAGATGCGCGGGTGCCAAGGTGTCGACGTCGCTCGAGGCTCCCGAGGCGCCATCCTCGGGAACCCGTGACCCTCGCCCTGGGGCGGCAGTTGAGGAGGCGACGCAGCCCGCTGCTCCTGAGGCCGAAGTTCCCGAGGCCTCAGCGAGCCATCGCGAGGCGGAGCCCGACAGCTCTTCCCAGCTCGGGGCCCCTGAGGTCGTCTCCTTGGGCGCTTCTCCAATCGCGCCCTGTGTTGGCCGCCACGTCCAGCGCTTCGGCAGGCTCCGTGTGGACTTCGAAGCGCTCCACAAGAGGAAGGGGTCCCCAAGCTGCAGCAGTGGCACCCTACGGCCATTGAAACAGAGGAAGTACATCACCATAGATGAGTAAGTGACTTATCTTTGTGATCCCTTGAGTGCCGCTTCCCTTCCTGACGGTGGCTCTTCAAAATCCCTTCTGCTAAGGTCGTGAAGCCTCCCAGGAAGCAGCCTCCTCCTTCCTCGAATCTCCCACTGGCCTTGAGCGTCCCGAGCCAGCATGCCGCTCCTGGCGCGAGGTCGGCCGGAGAGACAGACACGCCAGCTTGGCGTCTCGAACCCTCGCTCCTGCTGTCTCTTCTTTGTGGCCTCGCCGGAGGTACGGCAAGGGTGCCAAGGGCTCCTCCTCTGGTTGTGGACGGCGGCTGGACGGCTTCGGTCTTGGCTTCCTCTTTGAGCGGCGTGCCTCAACTTGACCGCGCTCCCGCCAAAGTCCAGTCGGCGACCAGGGGGGGGGGGGGCGCCAGCCCGCAGCCCCCTGCTGAAAGGGGGCGAGCCGCTTCGTGTCCCGTCGGCAATCCCCACCGCAGAGGATGGGATTGGTCGCGCGCTTGAGCTTGCGCACCAACGGAGTGTCGTCCACCACGAGCTTTTTCAGGAGGCAATGGCGCGATGAGCCGGCTCGGCGGAGAACTCGTGGATGTAGACGCGTGCCTCGAGGCTGAGGATCTTCGGCTGATGGAGGAGCGGCATAAACTAAAGGTGGCCATCAACCTCGGGTGCCACCAGCGCGAGCTTGATAATGCGAAGGCCGAGGTGTATCTTGCGCCCTCGCGTGAGGCCTGCACTCGGGCCTTGGAAGAGGCCCGAGAAGCTGACTGTCGACGCGAGGTTGTAGAGAAATGCGCGTGGGAGCTCCAAGCCTGGAGCGCCTCCTTGGAGCAGCAAATGGAGGCGCGCAAGGGCGCCCTTGCGTCGATGAGGGGGACGCCTGCCGAGGTGGAAGAGATCCTGAAGCGCGAGGAAGCGCTAGCGCTGGAAGCCATGGAGCGTAGCCTTGAGCTTGAGAG
Source organism: Triticum aestivum (assembly GCF_018294505.1). Classification (NCBI taxonomy): domain Eukaryota; kingdom Viridiplantae; phylum Streptophyta; class Magnoliopsida; order Poales; family Poaceae; genus Triticum; species Triticum aestivum. The sequence continues at coordinate 255,983,297 of NC_057811.1, forward strand.
GTTGGAGATGAGGGAGCGCTAGGTTGCCCAAGCGGAGGATGCCGCTAACGCGCGCGAGGCGAGGATCCAGAAGGAGGTCGACAGCACGGTGGCCGAGGCATGCGCAGATCTTGTCGGCAGGTACGACCTGAAGCTGGAGCTTTTGGAAGCCGAAGCTGTGGGCCAGACTACTGCCCTCAGGACAGAGTTGGCTGAGATGGAGCAACGCGAGAAGGCCACCGCGGTCGCCCTGCTCTCGGCGCAGGCTGAGCTGGCCTCCGCCCGCGCCGAGCTGCTTTCTCTTCAGCAGAGAGTCGCCAACGCCGAGTCCTTCACACAGCAGAGCAGGGAGGAAGTGCTTCAGCGGCGGACGCTAGAGCGCGTGCACGCCCCCATGCTCCAAGGCCTCAGGAACAGGGCCAACACGGCGCGGGGCAACATCAGCGACGAAAATGCCCCTCATCCCCACGCGAACGATTATGCCAGTCACCTCCGCTTCTTGACCGACGTGGTGATGCGTCTGGAGAACCGATCCGAGAGGGCTCGCCAGCTTGTTGAAGAGAGGAGTCGTGGCCTGCTCGGGTGCGCGTTCTCCCGCGTCTTCAGCCACCTCCAGAACACCTACCCCAACTTTGATTTTGATGCTGCCATTGCCCCCATACCCGAGGCCATTCGGGGCGACCTGGCGGGATGGGTGGAAGACAATGTGGATGCGCTGGTCAGGGCCTTCGCTTCTGATGACGACCCGGTGGTGGTTGCGGCGGATGAAGGTGACGTGGTCGATGACGGCGAGGGCGGCGCGGGGCGACGGTGATGCTGATGCCAGTGATAGCGACAACAACGCCAGCGACTCGTCTGAAGGCGACCCGGGGGACGCAGTGAGCGACATGTCCGATTGAACCCGTGCTTCCCTGTTGTTTATCCTGCATGCGAAAACTCGGGCGCGGCCCTGGAAGTTGTAAGAGCATTTTGGGAGGGGAAGCCCCTCATGTAAACAGATTACTGCCTCTATTCTTTAGGCCAAGCTAGATATGTGTCTTCATGAGCCCGTGAGTCCTGCTGCGGTTTTGCTGTTGTGGTTTACCTTAGCCAGGACAGGTCCCGAACTGGTCATGAGGTTGGGAGTTTCTAAGGAGCCCGCCGATCTGTCCGAGAGGGCCTCGCGAGAAGCAGGCGCCGGCCATAGCAGGGCATGTGTGCAGCGCGCGCGCTATGCCCAGCCCCCGCTCATGAGGGGCTCGCGAGGGGGAGGCAGCGGGTCCGAACTCCAAATCAAGGCAAGGAACCAGATTGCAAGAAATCGCATGAACGAGAAAAGGCACCCCCGCGCACACCAATGAAAATTCGACTTCAAACTTAATTCCAAAGCCAGAAAGCAGGGCTACAGAAAAGAGGTTAAAAGCCAATGGCCGCGTCCGGCGCCTAGTCTAGTCTTCTTGTCTTCTCACCAAGGTGTAGCTAAGTGCTGCCACTAGGACGTGGGAGGGACCCCCGAGGCCCGAGGGCGGCACTCCTGAGACTCCGGGGCGTGTATAACCCTACTCATTATTATGTGAGAGTGTCACGAGCGGAGACCTTCACAGGGGCGAGCCTTACTTCATATCGCCGGACGAGAGCCCCGCCATGTGCCACCCTCGACCACCATTGGGGGCGCCCGGAAACTAGGACAACGCCAAGGGGCAAAGGGGACGCCAGCGGCACCCTCGACGACCACGGGTCCTCTGCCGGGGGAAGGCTCACCAGCGCCTCCCCGGCAGAGGGCCTACCTTCAGGGGGCGCCCTGCTCCGTGCAGAGCGGGGAGAGGCCTTGCTCCCGGCCCCTCCCCTGCAGCCCCCAACGCGCTCCTCCTGGCGGAAGGGAGGCCGTCGAGCTGGGGCCGCCATCCGCCGCTGTGACCTGATCCTCGTGCGACCCATGGTTAGCGTAAGCTTGCTCCTGAGAGATTAGCGGTACCCTGTAGCTGTTGTCGCCCGCACGGTTGGTGAGGCTCCCGGGAGGCTCCTGGAAGGCCTCAGCTTCTAGCGCCTCCTCCTCCCAGCCTGGCTCGAGGAACGTGCCAGGGTCGTCTTCCAGCGTGTACGCCTAGTCCACCATGCGGGGCACGTAGGCCTCCGAGGCCGTCGCCTCGAAGACCTCGCTGAAGTGCCCCACGCTCCACGTTGCCTGCCCCAGCGCACCGCCCTAAGGATGGTAGGGTGGCATCCCGCCGGGGCCGTAGGTGGCAACGCTCGTGCCCGCGCTCATCGGAGGTGGCGCGGGTGCGATTGGGCGTCCGGTGCTGCTGGTCGCGCTGGTGTCGATGAAGCCTCTTGGTGCGCCCGGGGGCACGCTGGCGCGGCGTGGCCCGCCATGCGATCCGACCGCGGTCCGAGGCGTAAGCAGGGAGCAGAAGGGCGGTGCTCCCGAGGCCGCGGCGTCTAGGAGCTCAGTGACGCGCTCCAGCAATGAATCCCGGCCGCTCTCCATTAACCGACATCGCAGCAGCTCCCGAGCCACCGTGAGCGCGGCCCTCATGTTTGCTTGTTCCCGTCGGGTGTGCGGCGCCGTGGCCGCAGCATGGTTTGAGGCCCTTGCGGCTGCCCGTGCTTGTCGTGAATTAAGGGCGGACGACGTGTGACCGCACCGCTCGCGCCCCGTAGCGTTTGATGGTGCCCGTGCTGCCTGGGGCGCAGGGTCGACGTCTTCTTGGGCAGACGGCGCCGCCCGGGCTGGCCAAGCTGCCCAGCGGTCGGCGTTGGCCCTCGGGTCGCCAGACATCAGGACCGCGGAGTGTCGGCGGATCAACTGGCGGAAGGAAAGCTCCGGCGCACCCCTACCTGGCGCGCCAAATGTCAGATTTCGGGTTCCGGCAAAACCCTTGAGGTTCAAACACTGGGGTGCGCACGAAGATCTCTCCCCTACCTAATCACGCCCTCAGCCTCACCGCGATCTCAAAGCCTAGCTCGACGAACCCGCAACACAAGAGACACGAGATTTATACTGGTTCGGGCCACTGTTGTGGTGTAATACCCTACTCCAGTGTGGTGTGGTGGATTGCCTCTTGGGCTAAGGATGAACCATACAAGGGAAGAACAGCCTCCTGAGGAGAGGTGTTCTTGTGCTTGGTGAGTGGGAGGATGGAATGGATCTAGTCCAAGATGAGTTTGTGTGGGTGAGGATGATCTGAATCAGTTGCCTCCTACTGCGGTGGCTAGTCCTATTTATTGAGGCCCTAGTCCTCTCCCCAAATATTGAGCGGGAAGGGAGCCAACAACGACCAAATTCGAAGGGAGACAACTAGTACAAGTTTTCCTGACTAAAGGTGGTCTTCGCCTGCCAAAGGCTCTGGTGGTGACGCCGTCTTGGGCTCCATGGTGACCTCTGTCCTGCCATCTTGCTGGTCTTGGTCTCCTTGCACCGATATGGAAACCTTTGCCTGATGCCTCGGGACTCCTTGCATGCGCTTGCCCCTTTCGGACCAAAGAGGAAACGAGGACACTGCACGCGCTGGCGCCCGCCTGGCTCCAGTCGTCATGGCTTGCGTCATAGGAACCTCACGAGGTGTCCCTTGCCTTGATCTCTCTGCCCCTCGCGAGCCAGCCCGGTGAGGTCGCTCCCGAGGAGGTCTTGTATCGTCCGCCTCGCGAGGCTTGGCCCCTCGCGAGGGTCTTGAGTGTTTGTTGGTGAAGATGGGCCATACGGGGCCGCTGGTGGAGCCACGCCGTGGGCCGCAGGCAGTCATGTCTGGGGACCTTCGTTCCCTGGACGCCGACAGACTACCTTTTTCTCCATAAAAATCGTTTTATATTCTGTGAGAAGAGAAGAGGGGAAGCTTGTGTTTGTGGTAGGCACACCTGGCTAGAGAGGCATATCGATGTGTGCCGTAAAGAAGGAGCTGGGGGCCTTCACACACTGTGAGTGAACGACCTAAAGTGAAAAGACGAATTTGCGCGATGGAGCTAGAGAATGATGAGGGAGAGTGAGAGGGATGCGGGCGTGTGCATGCATGGGATAAAGTTAGCGCTAGCTACAAAGATAAGAGGATTGTGTGGGTGTAAAAGACGAATAGAGATCACAATTCATTATAAAAAGTGAATTCGGATATTTGAAGAATTTATCATAGTGTTTTAAACCGACGCATGCGTGAATATATATAACAGTGATACACATGGTGTGGTTATGAACATGATATACTACATATAATATATTTTATCTCTACTCTTATAAAAAACAGAGTTGTTGATGATGGTGTGCCCGCCATCCTGCAATATAGGCTGTCCGATTTATATCTGACGGATAGGAAGGAAACTATGGCAATTTTGAGAAAAGATACCCACACCCCTCTCCATATTTGCAAATAAGGCCTCCCCTTGATCATGTTGATGTTCCATGGAACGCATGAGCATCTTTCTAGTACTACATATAATATATAGAACATTGATTATAATTTGGGCTAATGTGTGGCTTTTGCAGCTCAGGGCTAAATACTTGTCATAATGTAGGGGGCGGGGCACTATACTTTGTGTGATAAATACGGTGTACGTATGGAACAGGGTTTAGATTATGAATATATAGTTAGTACATCAAATGTACTATTATTTGGAATCAACATCAAGTGTATTCAAAAGATTGAATTCGAGTTCATATAGTACACATAGTTCATATCTATCTCTATAGTAATCATGTGGTGTGTTGTTAAGGTAATACACGAATGATGGTTGAAGTTGGCAACAATCATGATTGTAGATTCTTATTGAAATGGAGAAACGAATTCAAATTCAGTTCGAATTGTAGCGGTAGTATAAACATTTGGAATGCACTAAAATGTTGGTATGAGTAGGTTACATGCATTATACAACCAGCGAAAAAATTTAATTGGACATAACATGGATTCATACTCTCTCTTTGTGTAGCTTTGAATAGCATTTGTATCGTAAAACGGGACAAGACTCTCTCTTTGTGTGGTGTGAATAGTTTTATTTTTTCGTTTTTTTTCGTTGAGGGAAGTGCGAATTGATTTGGTACGTACAAGTACAATATTACACGTTAGGCTTGTCCCTAAAATTCAACCCGCGCCTTGTTATATCCTGAAAATTCGGATATCTTGCTCCCAAAACCGGCGCCTTCACAACCTGCGCCTTGCTATCCCGAAATTACAACGCGCGCGAAAACTCCCTCCAGCTGCCAAATCCCGACACACGAAATCCCCCTTCTAACCCGGAGCTGAGAGGGCCGCTAGTTCAAATCGGTGGGGGTACTTTTGTAACACACCCTACATTTTGGACAAGCACGTCCCTAAGTCATGGTTCCCCCTCCCATCGCCTCCTTTTCGCCATTCGAAATCTGGCCGCCATAACCTCTCTGCTCTAGCCGCGAAACCCCACCCTCCTCCGTCTGCCACCTCACCGCTCCCTAGCCGGAGCCTCTTCCCCAATGATGTCGTCCACCTTAACAGCTCGACGTCCCTCATCCGCCTCCCCGGATGAGGATCCGTCGTCCATCCCGTCGTCCCGCCTGTTCAGCCGCCCCATCCTCCACCTCCAAGGAGCTGCTCCGCCGATTGCCTCATCTATCGCGGCTGCTCCATCCCCACAGCGCTGCCTTAACCTGCTCCACCGGAACCGTAGCATCCTCACCGACTCCTCGGACGAAGCCGAGGCCTACTCGGCGCCACCAAACAGGTTGTACACTCATCGCATCGCACCTTCTCCTTAATTCGACCTCCCGGCGCCGACGGTGCTCCATCCCACACCCCCATGGAGCAGCTACCTCGAAGCCGGCGCCGCGGGCGACATCTCCACGGTGGCTCTCCCCAGTGTGAGGCCCCTTCGGCGGCGGCGTCCATACCAGCCGGATCTGCTGCTGCTGCTGCTCCGGCTGTCGCTCGGTCACTTGCGCTGCTGCTGCTGCTCCGGCTCACGCTCGCTCGCTCGCCCAGCTGCTACTGCTCCGGCTCTTGCTCGCTCGCTCGCGCTACTGCTACTGTTGCTCGGGCTCTCGCTCGCTCGCTCGCTCGCGTTGCTGCTGCTGCTCCGGCTTTCGCTCGCCCTGCTGCTCCCCCCTCGCTCGTGATGCTGCTCTGCTCCGATTTAGCTACACTTCAGTCGACTGAATCGACTTTTGGGTCAGTCGATTTTCAGGGGGTGGTGGGTCTCGCCGGAGTTAAGGAAGAACCACCCGCTGCGGGGAGGGGGGCTCGCAGGAGAGGTACCCCACTATCTATCTTATGGTTCTGGGTGGGGTGCTGCTCACCGGCGGTGGGGGCGTGGTGGTGGGGCGGTGGCGTGGGGATCGCCGGAGAAATAGCTAGGCGCGGGGAGGGGGCTAGAGGGCTGGTCGGGCCGGCGGCGGACCGACTGTGAGGAGTTGTTTTGGGGCGGCGATGCGGCGTGGGGTTCGGCCGGTGGTGGCTAGCGGCTCAGGGGTGCAGGTTGAAGATGAACAGCAGGCCCTCACTAAACTATCCCATGTGAAGTGCCTCTCTGCTACCATTGCGTTCAGTTTCGACAGTAACATTCAGATTCCACAGTAAAGTTCAGTTTCGACAATTAAGTTCAAGTTAATAGTTTTTACCTCATCTGTTGTAGTTAGGTGGTTTTTGGTGATGTAAATTTTACATCTATCGCTTTTTGGTAATGCATTTTACATCATCTATTGGAGATGCTATTAGAATCCCACTTGAGATTAACGATGTCTATCTTGTGCTGCTTCAGCCTTGACGTCTTACGGCTCACCGGAGCTGCTCCAAGGACGGAACAATCCATCACAACAGAGCAGTGCCCTTGACGCCATCTACAGATTCCTCAGATCTTCCTCCACACCTCCGACAGCCACCTCTGCCTCAACTTCTTCAGCGACCAACCCAATGATGCTGAGGTCGACAAGGCTATGACAAAGAGATTTTACACTTGTCGCATCACTTAACTCTACATTCATGTCGATCCATTAGGGCTATTGTGGTTCAACGGAAAAACATAGCAATAGGAAATTTTCCTATGGCACTCTACTATTCAATTATTCATGCATTTTGTTGAAAGGAATGGAGCAAAACATCCACCTGGACCTACTTTTCAAAATCCTATGCATGAAAACAAGACCAAGTGCATTAGTGGTAGAATAACATTCTAACTGTACACGCTTTCATATGGTTTCACTTTATTTTGGCCATGTTTCTTTTCATTCCTTTGCTCCTCCTTTTCCTGTGAACCAAACACCCAAGTTGACAGAAATCATGTGTTCACAAATGCTCTGTTTCCCATGTGCATTCCTATCCTATTCCGGTGTTTTTCCTCCTATCCCTTTGTTTTTAGAATCATGCAAGCCAAATGAGCCCTTACAAAATTACTTCAGTTATAGGTAGGTGTCGAAGAATACTTTGTGTGGTTTGTCCTGCTCCTGCCGCGACGTCGTCCACCTCACTTGAGCTACTCCATCGACAGAAGCATCCACCAAACTAGACATCACGACTCCTGAGCGTCTTTCGCCGCCTCAGATCTCCTTCCCTGCCTCCGGCACCCACCGCAACGACATCACCATCATCGACTTAGCAGATGAACCTGAGGAGTACACGGGTCCACAACAGAGGTCGCACTCTTTTGTTTCTGCTTATGTTATGCATTGCTTAACATTACCTGCTACTTTATTGTCCTGTTCACCTCTTAGACTCCAAGTCAGGTCCAAATTGATGTTCAAACTTGAGTTCTAAATTAGTTGTGGGGCACATATCAAGGCAGCAATGAATAGTATCTCTGTCTAATATCTAGTTCACCTAGGGTATGCCTATGTTGTTCATCTTGGGTGGGAAACAAATAGTAAAGCAATCATCTTCTGTTTTTTATTAAATTAAAGCAATCATCAGCCTGCTATCATTATTTTTGGATCCATCCACTGGTTGTTACCATTACTCTAGATTTCTGCATGCTCTCCTTTCATAATCTCACTATATTTTTTTTGTATGCATGTCAGATATTCATGCTGAACATGTTGAGAAAAAGAGAAGAGTTTTGCGCGGCAATACAATGTCATGCAGACATCGCTCCATAGTAGGTTCAATGGCAAACCCTCCCCCCCCCTCTCCAGATTGTAATCCAGAGGAAGATATCTGTTCTGAGGCGGATTCAGACGCAGCTGACCACTCCTATTTACCCCCAAGGTGTTTGCTCTAACTTGGCATGATGATGTTAGTCATATCATGCATATGTTGCCTTGCAGTGCCTACTTTCGACATCATATATGTCATCTATTTAGTTTCAATATCATATATGGGAATTATGCAATGCCATCCTGTTTAACCAGGCATCATATATTTGAATGATATCTAGCCCATCCTTTTCTTAATTAAATTTCCATTTGTCGACAATGTTTGTACATTAAACTACTCTTCCTGTGAATCAGCCATTTGAGTGGGTGATGGAAAAATCTGGAGTGAAAACAAGGCCTTCAGAGCAGACAGTGCTACCTATCGAAGCAAATCTCTTGCTGGGTCCCGATAGCTCCTCAGAGATGGATTCAGAGACATATGAGCAGTCCTATTCCCCCACCGAGGTGTATGCTCTAACTTGGCACGGTTCTACTGCTCATATCATGCATATGGTGTCTTGCATTGCATAATTTAGACATCATATACACAATATTCAACACCATGTTCTTAGTTCAGACATCATATATGTGAATGCCCTCCGCTTACTTAGATAACATGTATGTGAATTATGTTATGTCATGCGATCCTGGTTACTTAGATAACATGTATGTGAATTATGTCATGCGATCCTGTTTAGTTAGTCATCATATCTTCGAATTATGTTATGCTATGCTATCCAGTTTACATAGACATCATATATGTGAAATTATGTCATGCTATCCGTTTTAGTTAAACAATATACATGTCAATTATTTAATGCCCTCTTTTTTCCACACTATCTATTGCATCTGTCTCTCATACAATGTTTGTACATTCAATTATGTTTCCTGTTTATCAGCCATTTGAATTGGAGCGGGTGATGGCAGTATCTAGCGGAGTAAAAACATGGTCTTCAAATAAAACAGTGCTACCTCTTGGTGGAGATAGCACCCCAGTTGTACATGCACGAGAACCAGCCCTACCACACATAACCCAGACTCTCACAGATTTTACCCCTACTGCGATGGACAGAGAACCAGCTTCACCCAATCTAACCCCAACCCCAGCAGATAGTAGCCCAGTTCCTGTTGAACACAGCACCACCTCCACCACAGAGCTCCCAAACAAGATCAGTTAGTAAGGCAGCTCCAGTGCCAAAAGCGCCAGTACTACCACGGTGAACCCCAACTCCACCAGTTAGTACACCTATTCCTCTGGAGGAAGCACAACCAGCCATTCATAGTTTAGCATCTATCACATTTGATGTTGTTAAATCCTATGTGCGCATCTTCCCATCATGGAAATATTATACTGAAGATGAAGGAAAATGCCAGTTGCAGGTGTTTGTCCAGGAGTTATGTGTAAGTAATGTTATTCATGGCAATTACTTTGCTTTGTCCCATACATTCTACCTCCATGATGGTTATAATACAGCAAAATTTCCCATTTTTCTCTATATTGAAGGACCGATTTGGAAACTCTGGATGAGGTAACCTGTGCTAATACCTCTGCTATCTTCAAGAATACTTGGTGGCAGTATCGGAATTACCTGAAGAAAACGTACTTCACTAGCAAAGAAACTCATCAAATTCCCTTACGTTCTCCTAAGACGCATTTACTGGACGATGACTGGGAACGCCTTGTTCTTTACTGGTCCTGAACCAAGAATGTGGTAAGATATATGAGCTCATTTTATTTTAAGTACTATATGCTTGCGTCTTACTGTATTTTGTTCATGTAGAACAAGTGCTTACACCTGAAGAACAACTGTTCTCATTTAAGATTCCATTGTTATCATGCATACTGCTTTCCTCTTGTATCACTGTATCTACTCATACAAACTTATTTTTATATTGAACTATCCAATGGAAACTCCAATGGCACAACAAGTATGTTTACGCATGTTTCTTTAACAGGTTTGCTCTTATAAATAGCTCTGTTGATTTCGATTTCAATTGTGTATACAGTTGACATCTCATATCATGCACATTACTAGCATCATAACAGGGCCAATAGTGTTGTTGTACATGTAGACCCGTGGTACCCATCTGAAATCTTGTTGTGCCGTTTAGTTTCCCACGCTTTGTATTCTTTCAGTGCTTCTTTCTCTTGAACTGATATGATTTGAACCGTGTCTCTATTTTGATTTGGCAAGACAATGCAGTGACCATAGGACATAGATATATGTTTTTTGGATGCTTTTATAATGTACTACTTGGCAATAGAAGACTTGGTAGTTTAATCTTGTCCACCTTACTGATGAACTGGTTCATCGAAATGAGTTTCATATACTAGTAGATGCTAAACCTGTTATGTGTCTGCTTGTTTCTTCTTTTAGAACGCTGACATAATATTGGGGAAGAGTGCCTTATTAAGCAATGATAAAGGAAGTAATGCAGATAAGGTTTAGGATCGTGAGACATCCTTGTTGGTCTCCAACAAAGCTGATAAAACAGCTAAGGAAAACTATCTTGAAGACAGTGAGGCAACCCCAAAGTCCTGTCTTGGTTTACTGTTTGAGTTACTGGCCACTACCGCTTGCACAAGCTATTCAAACTCACTGTCTGAATCAGTTCGGTTTCTTGAGTCTCAACTACAAGCTGAAAGACATTGATCAGCTGTGCTGCGACAAGAAGCGGAAGGACTGTGGAAGTCCCTGGAGCATTCAGATGCATACTTTCTGGTGCAACAGCAAGCGTTGGACGATTTTAGCGCCAAACAAGACAAAGCTAATAAGCTTGCTAAGCTTATTGCCAGCATGGTGGATACCCAGGATAACGTTTCTTGAGCTCTACTGAAGTTGTTTCAGTTAAGGACTTGTTTTGCTGCTGCGTTTATTTGCACTGGTGGCCAATTTTGACGGCCAGTGTATGTAATATGCTGCTTTGTTCCCTATATTTGCACTGGTGGCGAACTTTGATGCCCAGTGGATGTAATATGTGTAATAGCTGTAATACGCTAGCGCTAGTTGCTTGCTTATTTATTTCCTTATTGTCTTGTTTAGTTGTTTGCTTGTAGTCACTGCAGTTCTTTTTCCACGTTTTTTAGTGGCCACAATAACCTAGTTTTGGTAACTAGGCCACGATAATCATGGCAACACACAGACTGTTGTAACCATGGGCCTCCTGCGGGCCATAGGATCCGTGGGCCATCTACGGGCCGTAGGATCCATGGGCCTTTTATGGGCCGTAGGATCCATGGACTTTCTACGGGCCGTATGATCGATGGGCCTTCTACGGGTCGTAGGATCCATTGGTCTTCGACGGGTCATAGGATCCATGGGCCTTCTACGGGGCGTATAATCATTTCGCCAAACATGGGCCGTACTATTCGTGGACCATAACGGGCCGTTAATAGGCCGTATTAGATAACGCTATGAAAACAGCCCAACGGGTTAACGGGCCACAAACGGGCCGAATGTAACCACGGGTTGTATTTGGCCCACAAGTGGAACAGGCCAGTAACGGACCATATCGAACCGAATTCTAGAAATGAGCCCAAGAATAAATGGGCCCTTAGAAGGCCGAAAGTTAACACGGGCTGGAAACGGCCGACGGAATAATGGGTCGTTAATGGGTATAAAGCGATACATTGTTCATTATGGGCCAGTTTCATCTCGGGCCTTTAATGGGCCGAGAGTTACAAAGGGCCTCATATGGGCCGAAAGACATCATAGGCCATACATGGGCCGGAAGTTACAATAGGCTGGAATCATATTGGACGGCCCAGATGAAGCTACTGGGCTTAATTCCAATAGGCCGTAACGGGCCGGTAGTAAGCGGGCCGTAAATGGGCTATATACGAACAGGCCGTTAACAGGCTTTCCGTGGGCCAGCCCGTTACTTTTTGACCAAGTCAAATGGGCCGGCCTTTTCACCGGAATGGGCCTCTCTTGGCCTGTGCCACGTGTCGACGTATCATAGGCGCCTCATGTCCAATGAGTGGATGACATCTGTCCGAACGTTGAGCCGACACGTGTTTCCTCCGGCCAATGAAAATTTTACACGTGGAAAGTTCCCATTGGTCCGGGCTGTTAACGGGTTATCGGATCAAAAACCGGACCCGATAGCTTAACGGCGTCCCGTTACGGTGGATGCCACGTGTCGTTCACCCTTGACTAAAGCACTTCTATGACGCGCGATTTATCGTCATGAAAGTGGACACTTCCGTGATGATAATTTTGGTAATGTCATGGAACACTTCTACGACAGCACATGTATGACTATCTTGATTCTGTCATAAGTTTGTCATGGATGTACATGCATGACAGAAAACGTGACCTACTATGACAAACACATATCATCACTGAAGTATCTTTTTTTGTAGTGCCTGCCGCCTCCAACTTCCTGATCTCTTCAATGATGAACTCTTGTCGCTCCAAAGCTTGCTTCCTGACCTTCTGCTTGACGGGTCGCGCGTGAGGACAGACAACAAGATGGTGCTCAATCACCTCCCTGGGGACGCCGGGTGTCGGCGTTCTGGGAACGGGGGTACCCAGACTTGCCTGCCTGCGGCGCACGGCGTGGCTATGCGAGCAGGCCTGTACGACCCATTTTCATCGACAAGGCGTTCAAGACCCTCGCAAGGCGCCAAGCCTCGCGGGGCGGACGGCGCAAGACCTCCTCAGGAGCGGCCTCGCCAGGCAGGCTCACGAGGAGCAGAGATATCAAGGCGGGGCAAACCTCGCGAGGCTCTTGTGACGTGAGCCATGACGATCGACACCAGGCGGGCGCCAGGCAGACGCCTGCACGCGCAGCGTCCTTGTTTCTTGGTGCAAAGGAGGCAGGCGCAGGCGCGGAGTACCGAGGCGTCAAGCAAAGGTTTCCATATCAGTGCAACGAGACCGAGACCAGCAGGACGGCAAGATGGAGGTCACCATGGAGCCCAAGACGGCATCACCACCAGAGCATTTTGCAGGCAAAGACCACTTTTGTCAGGATAGCTTGTACTAGTTGTCCCCTTTCAATTTGCCCGCCGTTGTTGGCTCCCTTCCCGCTCAATATTTGGGGAGAGGACCAGGGCCTATATAAGTAGAGCTAGCCACCACTGTAGGTGGAGAGATCCTTCAGAGGCATCTCGCCCACACAATTTCGTCGAGCACAAGAACACCTCAACCTCAGGAGGCTGTTCTTCCCCTTGTACTGTTCATCATTAGCCTAAGAGGCAATCCACCACCACCACCACACTGGAGCAGGGTATTACACCACAACGGTGGCCCGAACCAGTATAAATCTCGTGTCTTTCTGTGTTGCGAGTTCGTCGAGTTCGTCCGCGATATCTTAGCGAGCTAGGGCGTGGATCGGTAGGAGGGAAAGAACTTCGCGCGCACCCCAGAGTTCGAACCTTAAGGGTTTTGCCGGAACCCGAGATCTGACATTTGGCGCGCCAGGTAGGGGTGCGCCGGAGCTTCTTCTCCGCCAATTGACTTGCCGATGCTCCACGGCCACGATGTCCAGCGACCCAAGGGCTGACTCCGACCGCTAGGCAGCCTGGCCGGCCCGGGCGGCGCCACCTGCCCATGAAGACCTCAGCCCCGCGCTCCAAGGGGCCCGAGCGCCGCCCAACGCAGCGGGGCGCAGCCGGCGTGGCGGGACGCCGTCCGCCCTCACCCGACGACAAGCACGAGCCGCTGCAAGGGCCGCAAGCCACGCCGCAGCAACGGCGCCGCACTCACGGCGGGAGCAGGCGAACATGCGGGCAGCGCTCACGGTGGCACGAGAGCTGCTGAGGTGCCGACTAATGGAGAGCAGTCGGGATGCACTACTGGAACGCGTCGCCGAGCTGCTGGATGCGGCGGCATCAGGAGCGCCGCCCTTCTGCTATCAGCTTCCTTCTCAGGCCACTACGGGATCTCACGGCAGGCCTCGTCGCAACCACATGCCCTCAGGTGTGCCTGGGGGCTTCGTCAACACCGGCACGGTCGGCGGTGCCGAGGGCCCCGTCGCCCTCGTGCCGCCTGCGGCAAACATGGGTGCAAGCATCACCCCCCATGGTTTCGGTGAGATGTCGCGCCACCATGCTCAGAACGCCGCGCTGGGCCGGGCAACGTGGAGTGTGGGGCACTACGGCGAGGTGTTTGGGGTGACAGCCCCGGAAGCCTACATGCTCTGCATGATGGATCAAGAGTACGCGCTGGAGGACGACCATGGCTCGTTCCTTGGAGAAGATTGGGAAGAAGGGGCGCTAGAAGTTGAAGCCTTTCAAGAACCGACGGGGAACCGCAACAACCGCGCCTGCAACAACAGCTACAGGGTACCACTAATCTCTCAGGAGCAAGGTTACGCTAACCATGGACTGCCAGTGAACCAGGTCACAGCCTCAGCAGATGACCCCGGCGCAGCAACACCCCTTCCACAGGGGGAAACGCGCTGGGGGCTACAGGGAGGGAGCCAGGAGCAGGGCCCCTCCCCACGTCGCGCGAAACCAGGCGACATCCGGAGGTAGGCCCTTTGCCGGGGAGGCGTCGGCAAGCCTTCCCCCGGCAGAGGACCCATGGTCACCGAGGGCGCTGCTGGCGTCCCCTTTCGCCCCATGTGCCGTCCTGGCTGCCGGTCGGTTCAAGGGTGGTCGAGGGTGGCGTAAGGCGGGGCCCTCGTCTAGCGATATGAAGCAAGGCTGGTACCTGTGAAGAAGGCCCAGTGCCTGTGAAGATCGCCGCCCGTGACACTCTCACGTAATAATGAGTGGGGCTGTACACGCCCCGGAGTCTCAGGGGTGCCAGCCTCAGGCCCTGGGGCTCCCTCCCACGCCTAGTGGCAGCACTTAGCTCCGTGCTGGTGAGAAGACTCGAAGACCCAAAGACTAGACTAGGTGCCGGACGCGGCCATGTGGTTTGGATCTCTTTTCTGTAGCCTTGCCTCTTGGATTTGGATTTAAGTTCAAGTCGAGATTTTGTCGATGCGTGCGGGGGGTGTATTTTCTCGTTCAAGCGATTTCTTGCCATCTGGTTCTTGCCTTGTTCTGGAGCTCACGTTCGCCGCCTCCCCCTCGCGGGCCCCTCGCGAGTGGGGCTGGGCATAGCACGCGCGCCACGCGCGCCGATCAGCACAGGAACCTCGCGAGGCCCCCTCGGGCGGGTCAGCAGACCCTTCAGGAGCCCCGTGGCGACTCTCGACCTTGCAACCCGGTTCAGGGCCCGCCCCAGCTAAGGTAAGCCGCAGCAGCAAAGCTTGCCGTCAAACTCATGACCGACCAAAACGCATCCTCGATTCAGCACAAAGGAGTATAAATCATGATTTGTTTATATGAGGGGCTCCCCCTCCCAAAATGCTCTCACAATCTTTAGGGGCCATGCCCGAGTTTTTGCATACAGCATAAAGCAGTAAACGAACGAGGAATTAGCCGGATATGTCGCTCGCCGCGTCCTCCGCGTCGTCTTCGGACACGCCGCTTGCGTCACTGTCGCCATCATTGGCGCCGCCGCCACCGTCACCAGCGCCGGCGTCCCCATCATCGACCACGTCGCCTCCGTCTGCGGCGACCACCATCGCGTCGTCCTCTGAAGTGAAGGCCCTAACCAACGTATCCACATTGTCCTCTACCCACCGCGCCAGGTCGTCCCGGACGACCGTAGGTACGGGGGCGATGGTGGCGTCGAAATCAAAGTCGGGGTTGGCGTGCAGGAGATGGCTGAAGACACAGGAGAAAGCGCGCTCGAGCAGGCCGCGACTCCTCTCTTCCTGCGAGCTTCGTCAGATCGGGCCTCCAGGCGTGTCACCACGTCGGTGAAGAAGCGGAGGTGACTGGCATAGTCATTCACCTGAGGATGGGGGGCGTTCGCGTCATAGACATAGCCCAGGGCAGTATTGGCCCTGTTCCAAAGATCATGAAGCATGGGAGCATGGACGCGCTCCAGCGTCCGCCTCTCCAGCACGGCCTCGGCGTCATCAACCCGTTTCTGAAGCAAAAGCAGCTCGGCGCGGGCGGAGGCCAAGTCCGCCTGCGCCGTGACCAAGGAGGCAGCCGTGGCCTCCCCACACCTCTCCGTCTCGTCTAACCTCGGCCTGAGAGCGGCGGTCCTGCCCGCCACCTCAGTTCCTGTAAGCTTCAGCTTCAGGTTGTACCGACCTTCAATATCCGCGCGAGCCCGGGCCACCTGGCAGTCGACTTCCTCCTGGACCTTAGCCTCGCGAGCCCCAACAGCATCTTCCGCCTGAGCAACTTGACGCTCCCTCGTCTCCATTCGCTCGAGCTCAAGGCTGCGCTCCACGGCTTCCAGAGCCAGTGCCTCCTCACGTCTCCGGACCTCCTCTTCTTCTGTGGGTGTCCCCCTCAGCGACGCAAGGGCGGCTCTGCGCGCCTCCATCTGGCGCTCGAGGGACGTGCTCCAAGCTTGGAGCTCCCACGCGCGCTTCTCTGCCGCCTTGCGATGACAGTCAGCCTCGCGATCCTCCTCCAAGGCCCGGGAGCAAGCCTCACGGGAAATCTTGAGGGACGCCTCGGCCTTCGCATTGTCAAGATCACGCTGGTAGCGGCCAAGGTTGATGGCCACCCTCAGCTTACGCCGTTCCTCCACCAGTCGAAGACCTTCAGCCTCAAGGCGCGAGTCGACACTTGTGAGTTCTTCGCCGAGTCGGCTCATCGCGTCCATCGCCTTCTGCAAGAGCTCATGACGAACGACGCTCCAACCGCGTTCCAACTCCAACGCACGCCCCACCTCGTCCTCCGCCTCGGGGGCCATAGGCGGGGCGTTAAGCGACGCACCCCCTCTCAGCAGGGGGCTGGGGGATGGTGCCGCTCCAGGTGCTGGCCCGACCACACGAGGGGCCTTGGCTGGACGGGGCCTGCCGCTTGAGGAGGTGCTGACAGCCGAAGCCAACCAGCTGCTGTCCACAACCAGAGGAGGAGTCCGGGGAACGCCCGTCAGGCTCCAAGCTAGACCGTAAAGGAAGGGCAACGAAGCCGCAGATTCAAGGCGCCATGCAGCCGAGTGGACACCCTCGGCCGGCCTGGTTCCGGGCACGACATGCAGGCTCAGGGTGCACAAGGCCAACGGGAGTGCTGAGGAAGGTGAGGATTGCTTCTCGGAGGGCGCAACGGCCCTGGCAGAAGGGGTCCTGAAGAGCCAGCGTCAGGAAGGAAAGAAGATATCAAGAAACCACAAGGTGCAGTACTTACACATTGAAGGCAATGTACTTTCGTCACTTCAATGGCCCGAAGATACCGCTGCCGCTCGGAGATCCTTTCCTCTTGCGGAGTTCCTCAAAGTCCATGCAAAGCAGGACTAAGCGCTGAACGTGGCGGCCAGTACGAGGTGCAGCCGGAGAAGCGCTCGAGGGAACAACTTCAGGAGTGCTTGGGTGCGGAGAACAGCGAAGCGCCATCTCGCCGCGATCTCCCGAGGTCTCTGGAGTTTCAGCCTCGGGAGCCGCGTGCGGCGTCGCCTCGGCGACCAACGTCCCAGAATCGCGGGTTCCAGAGGACGATGCCCCAGGAGCCCCAGGCAGCGTGTGCACATCAGCACTCGAGCAACAAGCATCTTGCTGCGCTCGCCCCCTTGCATCCACGTTTGGGGCGAGCTCGGCGCCGACAGTAAGGAAGGGAACCACGCAGACAGGGTTCTCGCGGGACCCCACCAGGCCGTCCGGGCGCAGCCCCCACTCGTCAAGGGGAGGCATGCTCCCTGCAAATTCAGCTTTGTTCTTGCAGCGATACAGCAAACAGTTCTTCCCAGGCAAGTCATCCGGCAAAGGGACACCCGTCAGGACCTTGAGCACTGTTGGCCGCGTCCCAAGAGGGAGCCCGGACTCCTGAAAACTCATATGGTCCTGACTGCTGAGCAAGGTCCACATCGGGCGAGAATGGCGCTGAAGCAGAGCGATCCGGCGCTTGACAAATTCCTTCACCACCATGGGCGCGGTCACGCCGCGGTCCTTCAACCTCCTCAACCTGAACCAGATGGGAGTGAGACGGGGGCTCGCGAGCCTCTCGTGGCTCCAACCGGAGTGGGAAAAGGCACTGACGGGGCATCGAGCAGGGGGCTGAGCACACCGGCGTCAACAAACACCCACCATGTCTGAAACTCGCTCGTGGATGGAGGAACCTTGAAGTCGATCCCCGCTCCCGCTGTCGCGGCCACGGCCTGGAAGCTCACACACCCCGAGCTTTGCCGGGGGGCAATCAGATGCAGCGAGAAGAAATGGTGGAGGAGGGCCACAGAAGGAGCAATGCCCACCATGGCTTCACACACATAGGTGAAGACGGCAAGGAGAGTCACGGATTGAGGGTCGAGATGCAGCATGTGGATCTGATAATGCTCAAGCACCGCGTTGAAGAAGGCGGAGAAGGGAGGAATCAGGCCAGCCCAAAGGGCGTCGATAAAGATTGGGACCTCGATGGCTGCCCGGGCAGTGCGAGTGCGAGACGCAGGCCAAGCCACCGTCTTCCCCCACTCGTTGAAGCTGGAAGCGAGCATTGGACGCACCTTGTCCATGGCCTCGTCGTTAAGCAGCAAGGATCGGCCAACCACGGGCTCGACGGCCGGAGGCGCACTCGGCGGGTACAGGGGCTTCTTCCCCTTGTCTGCTTGTTTCGGTGCCATGGCGATGGAGCGGGCAGGAGGCAGGTCAGATTGGAGAGGACAAGCAGAGTTTCGAGGAAGCAGAGAGATTGGGGAAGCAAGGCGCGGGCGACGGAGGAATAACTGTGTAGGTTGCGGGGGGCGCGTAGCCAGGTGGATTCTAAGGCAGCGTGGGGAAGCAGAGACGCCCACGTCCAATCAACCGCCACGCGTCGACCGAGGCCGCAGGCTTTTGGGGCCCGCGGTGCTCCGTACTTGACCTTTCGCTTCGCCACGAAGCCAAGCCTGAGCGCGCCTTGGGCCCGGGGGCTACTGTCGGCGTTCTGGGAACGGGGGTCCCCAGACTTGCCTACCTGCGGCCCACGGCATGGCTATGCGAGCAGGCCTGTATGGCCCATCTTAGTCCACAAGGCGTTCAAGACCCTCACGAGGGGCCAAGCCTCACGGGGCGGATGGCGCAAGACCTCCTCAGGAGCGGCCTCGCTAGGCAGGCTCACGAGGAGCGGAGATATCAAGGCGGGGCAAACCTTGCGAGGCTCTCGTGAAGTGAGCCATGACGATCGACACCAGGCGGGCGCCAGTGCGCGCAGCGTCCTTGTTTCCTCTTTGGTGCAAAGGAGGCAGGCGCAGGCGCGGAGTACCGAGGCGTCAAGCAAAGGTTTCCATATCAGTGCAACGAGACCAAGACTAGTAGGACGGCAAGACGGAGGTCACCATGGAGCCCAAGACGGCGTCACCACCAGAGCCTTTTGCAGGCGAAGACCACTTTTGTTAGCTTGTACTAGCTGTCCCCTTTCAAATTGCCCGCCGTTGTTGGCTCCCTTCCCGCTCAATATTTGGGTAGAGGACCATTGCCTATATAAGTAGAGCTAGACACCACCGTAGGTGGTGAGCTCCTTCAGAGGCATCTCGCCCACACAAGTTCGTCGAGCACATGAACACCTCAACCTCAGGAGGCTGTTCTTCCCCTTGTACTGTTCATCATCAGCCCAAGAGGCAATCCACCACCACATTGGAGTAGGGTATTACACCACAACGGTGGCCCGAACTAGTATAAATCTCGTGTCTTTCTATGTTGCGAGTTCGTCGAGTTCGTCCGCGAGATCATACCGAGCTAGGGCGTGGATCGGTAGGAGGGAAAGAACTTCGCGTGCACCCCAGAGTTCGAACCTTAAGGGTTTTGCCGAACCCAAGATCCGACACCGGGGATGTCAGATGCTTGCCATGCAAATACATCGACATTCACCCGCAGGAAGGCGACGAGCGCGCTTTCCTATTTGCTGTCCAGGGTGGAGCTTATGGTAAAAGCCTCGCCCGTGCCGTCCTCCTTGACGGACACCTTCTTGGTCTCTGGTAGTGCAGCCTTGGACTTCTTGCTCTTGTCGGTGGAGCTCTCTGGCACGTCCTCCACAGGAGCACAACACTCCGAAGAGGTGCGCTTGCCGGAGTGGGTGCAAGAGGTCTTGCCGGAAAAGGTCTCGCCGGAAGAGGTCTTGTTGGCGTCCTTCTTCCCTTCCCGGGGCTTCAGCGGCAGGAGGAAGTGCCTTGGCGGCAGTTGCTGCAACTGCCTCTCGGTAGAGTTGGTCGGCACAGATGATCGCGTCTTTCTTGTCAGAGGGGACGGTGATGATGGTCAGTGGCCCCGGCATCTTCAATGTGTTGTAGGCGTAGTGTGACGCCGCCATGAACTTGGCCAATGCTGGGCGGCCAAGGATCCCGTTGTACGGCAAGGGGATCTCGGCGACATAAAAAACGATCTTCTCCGTCCTATAGTTCAGCTCGGCCCCAAACGTAACGGGCAGCGTGATTTTACCTTTCAGCTGACTCCTTCCCGGGTTGACCCCTTGGAACGTGCCCGTCTCCTCGAGATCTCCATCAGGAATCTGTAGCTTCTTGATCACAGCGGGCGAGATCAAATTCATACCGGCCCCATCATCAACCAGCACTTTTGTCACCTTGAGGTTGCATATTGTTGGTGAAACCAACAACGGCAAACAACCGACCGCAGTTGTGCGATCAGGGTGATCCTCGGTGGCAAAAATGATGGGCGTGCTGGACCACTTCAGTGGCTTCTGGGCATCGAATGATGGCTTTGCCGTAGTGACCTTAGCGCCCACTGCTTCAGTTGGCGGTGAGAGGCGTGCAGCGAGGCGCCACCATCGATGCACATGGCCTTTGTAGCTTTCTACAATTCTTGCTCGCTGGACTCGTCATCCTCATCATGATCATCATCTTCCTCCTTCTTGTCGCGGCCCCAAGCAGGCCTCTCTTGTTGGTTATCTTTGCCGCGGCAACCTCCTTGGCCGCCACGCTTCTTGCCGGATCCCTCAGCACCATCCTAACCCTTCTCCTTGTCCCGCCTTTCATATTCAGCTTTCTACTTCTCTGCAAGCAGCTCAACATGTCGACAGTTCTGGAGGTCATGGTCCTTGGTGCGGTGGATCTTGCAGTACTGCTTGTCGGAGCCTCCTGGCTTGTCGGCGGCCGCCAAGGCCTGGCAGGCGGCGCACCCGGCAACCTCCTTGTCGGGGTCGTCAGCCTTGGCCTTCTTGGTGGCGCCGGGGTCGCCGGATCCCTCAACGGCAAGCACAGTCTTGCCCTTATGCTTCCTGTTGCGGCACCGACCCTTCTTTGTCGGGGCGGCGGTGTCTTCGTCTGTGGAGTCGGTTTCCGCACCAGCGTCTTCGCTGGGGTACTTCCTACCCTCTTCAGCTCGAGCACATCTATCGGCCAAAACATAAAGTTCAGCCACATCCTTGACCTTGTTCATCGCCAACTCTTCATGCATCTTGCGGTTGCGCACATTCTGATGGAATGCGCTGATGACAGCGGCGGGATGAACATCTGGGATGTTGTACTGCACCCGGCTGAACCTCTGTATGTACTTGCGCAGGTTTTCGCCTTCTTTCTAGGGGATGATATGCAAATCTCTTGCCTGGCCATGAGCTTGGTTGCCTCCAATGAAGGCGCCAACAAACTCATGACACAAATCTGACCAAGAAGAAATGGAATCCACTGGCAAATGCATCAACCATGACATGACGTTGGGTTTGAGTGCCAACGGGAAGTAATAGGCAAGCACCTTGTCATCGCGAGCTCCGGCAGCGTGCATCGGGATGGTGTAGATGTTGAGGAACTCCGACGGGTGAGTTTTGTTGTTGTACTTATCGCTAACATTAGGCTTGAACATGCGGTGGGAGGGCCACTGGAACTACCACAGCTCTCTGGTAAAGGCTGGACAACCCACCTCGTCAGGCAGGTCGCCGGAGCCCCCCGGCGCCGGGTGGTCCATAGTAGGCCCCACACACCGATTTAACTGATGGCGCGTCTCCCGTCGTCGTTCGTTGGTGGTTCGAGCGTCTTCCTGGGCTCGCTCTCGAAGGACTTGGCGTTGGTCGCGGCGGGCTCGCGGGTCGGAAGACGCCGTAGAAACGTCATCACGGATGTCGGCCCGGTGAGCCAGCGGTTGCTGTCGCGGCCGCGGGGGAGGAGAGTGCACTGTGGTTGCAGCATCCCTGGTCCTCCCACCGCCGGCACGCGTCGGGTTGACCGAATGCCGACACGAGGGTCCCGCTGGGAGTGGCTCATCTTTGTTGACGAAGCTGACAAGGCTTCGAATGGTGGCTCTCCACTCGTCGAGCTACTCCGCAGTGGGCGGGAAAGTCGAGGAGCAATTGTACACGCGCCAGCGCTTCTGCTGGCGTGGGTGGCGGCGAAAGCTGCGTGGACCGTGACACGCTCCGACTTCTAACCACGTTAGAAGGAGCTCTATCACGGTCTCGCGGTCGCGCGCCGCTTCCGCCAGCGTCCTGGTGCGCATGCTGGCCCGATGCATCCTGAGAGTGATCCACGGGGCTCTTCCAGCGGCGGCGCCCGGGGGCGCCGACGTCGCGGTGTTTCTCATCGGGCGTGGCCTGCGAAGACCGCAGCGCAGGCACCGGCGGGGGCGTCCGGGAGGTCGCCGCTCCGCCCATGGGAAGCACAGCCCCGTCCCTGGGCCCAGCGGCGTGTGGCTCGTCATCTTGGGCCCGTACGACGTCGCTCGTCCGGCTCCGTATGCCAGAGTGTCGTGGATGCTCACGGGCGGCGCCTCCGGAGCCATCCATGGCCACCCCATCGCCCGCCCACGCTGGTGCGGACGGGTCTGCTCCAGACGACCCGATCGCTGTCATCCCCTTCTTCTTGGGGCCCATCGTGATGATGAAGTCGAGGCGTCAGCTTCAAAACCGGATTTCTCACAGCTCGCGCCCCCTACCTGGCGTGCCAAAGATGTCGGCGGAAACGACATCTATGGGATCACGGGGAATCCCTTCTACGGTTGGCGGGAGCGGGGCTGTGGAAAGAGCGGGTTTAGAAGATCAACACGAGGGGTTTACCATGTTTGGGCCGCGAGTGACGCGTAATACCCTACTCCTACTGGTTTTTGTTTATCTGGTGTTCTTGGACTAGCTACAAAGCATGCAGAGTCCAAAAAGTCTCAATCCTCTCAGAATGCCGCGGGCCTCCTTTTATAGTCAAAGGGGCTGCCACAGTGGCACACAGGAGGTGGAAAGTTGTACAGTGTACAAGCTTATTGCCTGACATCACAGGACAAAACGCATTAAATGCGCTACTTAGGTGTCCTCTTGTTTTATCGGGGACGTCAACGAAACCCGTCCCGTCTGTCGCCGCTTCGCCTTGCTCCGACATGCGTCCAGGCCAACGAGGTATGCAGCGCCATGGGCTGGTAGGATGCTGAGCTGGTGTGGTGGCAGGGTCTTCACGAAGATCTACATGCCACCACGCAGGTGCTTGACTAGTTGGCTTAGGAGCCACGTACTGCCACGTGGGTACTTGCTTAGATGGTGGGTCGGCCGCTGAGCCGGGGCGGTGACGGGGCGGCAAGGCCTTGCCGCGGTCTTGCTGATATTCCTGGCAAGGGTCTTGCAGGGGCCTTGCGGGCGCCCTTGGCAAGATTCTTGCCAGAGCCTCGTGGGTATCTTCGGCACAAGCCTTGCCGGGGTCTCGTGGGCATCCTCGGCAAGGAGCCTCGCTGTTGTCTTGTTTTCTGGTTCCTATCTAGGCCTCGCAGGCCCTTTGTCTTCACAAAGATCTGCATGCCACCATGCAGGCACCTCCTGAGCCTTGGTTCCCATGTCGTTGATGGTATTGGAACCCTTAGGCTCAAGGGTCGCGACCTCGCTGGTGTTGGGCACGTTGCCCCGGCAAGGCTCTTGCCGGGGCTACGTAAGCTGCCCCGGCAAGACTCTTGCCGGGGAAACCCATCTTGTCCCTTTGCTCCTCGCGCCTCTGGCTTGGCGCTGCTCTGGTGGTCTTGTACTTTTGCTTCCTTCCTCTGCCCTGCTAAGTGTGGCCGTAGGCATGGCTCTAACTGCCCGTGCACAAGTAAAGGGGTACAAAGAGGGCCCCTACTTTTGTACACCGACATTCATCTTTATAATGTCTTTTGTGAAAATGATGGAAAGGAAAATTGAGCTCAATTGATAGAAGAAGAATTCAATAAAATGTTTGGCATAAAACTTTGAATGCTAAGAATGATTGCAATGTTATCAGTATGAATTTTTTGAATATCCATGTTGCTAATGATATACAAAGCTACAAGCTTGGGGATGCTATATTTGATGAAGATGATATTTTTACTCCGCCAAGTTCTGATGAGAAAATTTACTCTAATGAAAGCATGCCTCCTATTTATGATGATTATATTTATGAAAGTGGGTTTGGAAGAGTGTCAACCCTAGGTACTAATGATCCCACTATTTTGGAGGGTGTTGAATCTTATTGTGATAATTATGAAAGTGGATTTGGAGAGGTCATGACTTTATTTAGTGATGAATCCACTATTTCGGAAGAGGTTTCAATTGATTATGACAACAAAGTTGTTATATATGATGATTATGGTGATGACATGTATGCTATTTTGAATAATGATAACCATGAAACTTGCCATCATGATTTTAATTTTCAATCGCATGATAGTTATTTTGTTGAGTTTGCTCCCACTACTATTCATGAGAATAAATTTGCTTATGTGGAGAGTAGTAAAATTTATTTGCTTATGGATCATGAAAAGAATGCTTTATGTGATAGTTATATTGTTGAATTTAGTCATGATGGTACTGAAAACTATTATGAGAGAGGACTATATGTTTCTACATATTTCAGCAATATCAAGTTTTCTCTCTATGTGTTGAAAATCTTGAAGTTATGTTTGGTTTGCCTTCCAATGCTAGTTGATTCTTATTCCCATGTATTGTTTGCTCAAAAAATCCCTATGCATAGGAAGTGGGTTAGGCTTAAATGTGCTAGTCATATGCTTCATGATGCTCTCTTTGTGTTTCAATTATTATCTTTTCTGTGACTATCATTGAAATCTTCGTGCCTAGCTAAAAAGGCATTAAAGAAAAGCATTTGTTGGGAGACAATCCAACATTTAGCTCTACTGTTTTTGTGTTCACATGATTAATCTACTATAATAATCATGTTTTATAACTTTTGTTTCAGTAAAGTACCAAGCAAAGCCTTTGGGATAGTGTGGATGATAGTTGACTTGATTCTGTGCAAAAATAGAAACTTTTGCTTCCAGTAACAGAATTGTTTAAATTAAATGGAGCATCTAAAAATTCTAATTTTTTACAGATGCTTGATATACAAATTTCCTATGTTGTCCTAATTTTTTCAGAATTTTTGGAGTAGCAAAATTATGGTCAAAGTTCAGATCATTAGAGACTGTTCTGTTTTTGACAGATTCTGTTTTCAAAGCTTAGTTTGCTTCTTTTCTACTCCCTCTGTAAACTAATATAAGAGCATTTAGATCACTACTTTAGTATTCTAAACGCTCTTATATTAGTTTATGGAGGGAGTAGTTTCTATGGATTATATTGCTCAATATAAATTGTGGAAATGATAAGTTATAGTAGGCATTGCATGAGAACAACTATGAATCTTGTCTTTGACAGTACCAAAGTGAATGGTTTGTTTTATCATACTAACCCATCTCACGAAGTTCTGTTAAGTTTTGTGTGTTTGAAGTTTTCATGTTTTGGGAAATCGATATGAGGATAATAAGGAGTGACAAGATCTTAAGAATGGGGATGCCCAAGTCACCTCAAGGTAATATTCAAGGAAGATCCAATCAACTAAGCTTGGGGATGCCCCGAAAGAGATCCCCTCTTTCGTCTTCAACATTATCGGTAACCTCACTTGGAGCTATATTTCATTCGTCACATGATACGAGTTTTTCTTGGAGCGTCATTTTCTTTTGTTTTTATTTGCTTGCTGTTATTTATAATAATTTTTCATATTTTTTATTTCAATAAAAATGTATAGTATAGCCTTTGCCATGCTTATTTTACAAGTCTATATGTTGCTGTTTGAAAATAGAAAGTTGAATGCTAGTGCGAGAATTCTTGACAAAATTCAGAGTGTGACAAAATGATGAATTTTTCTGCACAATAAGCTAAAACAAAATTTCTACAATGTGGTAATGTTTCAGAATTTTTGGAGTTATAAAAGTATGAATCTTCTTGCATTCTTTATAGACTGTCCTGTCTAGACAGATTGCTGTCATGATTGCATTGTTTGCATATGTTTGCTTGTTTAGTGATTCTATTTGAGGATAGGAGTATTAAATATGCAGAGGCATTTAGTATGAAATTTTAAATTATAATTTTACTGATTTTCTATAGTAGAGAATGATAGGGTTTTGCATCGATTTATAATAACTTATCTCACGAGTTCTTGTTGAGTTTTGTGTGGATGAAGTTTTTGAGATTTATGGAAACCGTGATATAAAACGAATTAAGGAGACACAAAAGCTCAAGCTTGGGGATGCCTAAGGTATACCAAATTAATATTTCAAGAAGTCTCAAGCATTTAAACTTGGGGATGCCTCGGTAGGCATCCCACCTTTCTTCATCAACAACTACCGGTTAGTATCGGTTGAGCATAAGTTTTTGCTTCTTCACATGAGTTGTGCAATTCTTGGAATGTCATTTAGTTTTTGTTTTGCTTGCTGTTTTAATAAAATACTTATATCTGAAAGTTCTTAAATAAGAAATAGTCCTCACATAGCTACCTATTTAGTTAACTACTCACTTGATCTACACTTATATCTTTTTGGAGTAGCTTGTCATTTACTCTTGTGCTTCACTTATATCCTATGAGTAAATTGTTGAATGAATTGAATATCATGAAGTTGAAATTATATCATGCCTAGTGGTAGCTTCACATTGGGTTTAGAAAGTGAATTATTTTGAAGCTTGACAATCATAATATTGGTCATACAAGCAATTCATGAATGATTAGTATAAGGAAGAGAACTTCCACATACAAATATTATCTTGGACATCTTCTATGATTGTGAATACCCATTAATTATTTTCAAACTTCAGTAAATTATTTGAAGTTGCACAAGGAAGACAACGTAATGAGTTACGGTCGTGTATATTTGCATAGAAGTTATATTGTTATGGACCCTCCAACATGTGGTGTCTGCCTAGGATCTTTTGCTAGCCAAAAATTCGTACTAAGTAGAGATACTACTTGTGTATCCAAAAACCCTTAAACCCAGTTTCCTGCCATGATGCCACCATACCTACCTATGGATTGAATAAGATCCTTCAAGTAAGTTGTCATCGGTGCATATTATGTTAAGATCCTTATGCCATGCTAAGTAAGGACTCTTCCTTACATTTACACTCTAGTACACTTTTTACTTTTTTACGCTCTCGTACACATGAAGAGGTGGACGTCCTATAGCTTTAGACTATTTCAGGCAGATTAAGAAAAGTGACTAAATGTCTAATTTTCCTCCATATTGATCATGGGAAACACAATGTGCCAAGTGGGTCAAGGCAACTGAGATGGATCATTCATCAGTCCAGCTTAGGAAGGGTCCATCAATGAAGTCAGCTCAACCAAAGAAATGATGTGGCCCACTAGGAAATCTAGTCGTTATGAGACCATCAGATTTTTAGTTTTGAAAATGACTTTTTCAAAGTACCTTATCTCATCATGACATGTTCCGAACGTGGTTTTTTCAAATGACCTTTCGAAAGTCCTTATTTCATCTTGGCATATGTTTAAGACATTTTTTATCTCCACTACATCTGCATAGTATGATTTGTCGTTAGTACAAGGGTGTGGGAATATTTTTTCTCCCGTTGCAAAGCACGGGCATATTTCCTAGTGACAACTCATGTCAATGGTTAGGAAACCTTAACCATCTTTGATCAACGAGCTAGTCTAGTAGAGGATCACTAGGGACACGTTGTTTGTTTATGTATTCACACATGTATTAAGGTTTCCGATCAGTACAATTCTAGCATGAATAATAAACCTTTATCATGAATAAGGAAATATAAAATAACAACTTTATTATTGCCTCTAGGGCATATTTCCTTCAGTCTTTCACTTGCACTAGAGTCCATAATCTAGTTCACATCGCCATGTGATTAACACCCATAGTTCACATTGCCATGTGACCAACACCCAAAGGGTTTACTAGAGTCAATAATCTAGTTCACATCACCATGTGATTAACACCCAAAGAGTACTAAGGTGTGATCATGTTTTGCTTGTGTGAGAGGTTTAGTCAATCGGTGTGCCATATTCAGATCCGTATGTATTTTGCATATTTCTATGTCTACAATGCTCTGCATGGAGCTACTCTAGCTAATTGTTCGCAGTTTCAATATGTATCTAGATTGAGACTCAGAGTCATCCGGATCAGTGTCAAAGCTTGCATCGACGTAACCCTTTAGGATGAACTCTTTTTCACCTCCAGAACCGAGAAACATTTCCTTAGTTCTCTTTAGGTACCTAAGGATAGTTTTGACCGCTGTCCAGTGATCTACTCCTAGATCACTATTGTACCCCCTTGCCAAACTCATGGCAAGGTACAAAATAGGTCTGGTACATAGCATGGCATACTTTATAGAACCTATGGCTGAGGCATAGGGAATGACTTTCATTCTCTCTCTATCTTCTGCCGTGGTCGGATTTTGAGTCTTACTCAACTTCACACCTTGCAACACAGACAAGAACCCTTTCTTTGACTGATCTATTTTGAACTTTTTCATAATTTAGCCAAGGTATATACTTTGCGAAGACCTATTAAGCGTCTCAATCTATCCCTATAGATCTTGATGCCCAATATATAAGCAGCTTCACCGAGGTCTTTCATTGAAAATTCTTATTCAAGTATCCTTTTATGCTATCCAGAAATTCTATATCATTTCTGATCAATGATACGTCTCCAACGCATCTATAATTTTTGATTGTTCCATGCTATTAAATTATCATCCTTGGATGTTTTATAATCATTTTATATCATTTTTTGGTACTAACCTATTGAGATAGTGCCAAGTGCCAGTTGCTGTCTTCTGCATGTTTTTTACATCGCAGGAAATCAATACCAAATGGAGTCCAAACGCAGTGAAACTTTTTGTGGATTGTTTTTTGAACCAGAAGACATCCAATGGGCCGAAGAAGCACTTGGGGACTGCTATGAGGGGAGCACAACCCACTAGGGCGCGCCTGGAGGCCCAGGCGCGCCCTGGTGATTTGTGCCCACCTCGGGTGCCCCCAACCGCCTCTTTACTCTATAAATACCCCAATATTCCAGAAACCCTAGAGGAGTTGACGAAAATCAATTCCGGCCGCCGCAGAGTCCAGAACCACCAGATCCAATCTAGACACCATCACGGAGGGGTTCACCACTTCCATTGGTGCCTCCCGATGATGTGTGAGTAGTTCTTTGTAGACCATCGGGGTCCATAGTTAGTAGCTAGATGGCTTCCTCACTCTCGTTTGATTCTCAATACAATGGTCTCTTGGAGATCCATATGATGTAACTCTTTTTGCGGTGTGTTTGTTGGGATCGGATGAACTTTGATTTTATGATCAGATCTGTCTTTTTATCCATGAAAGTTATTTGAGTTTCTTTGATCTCTTCTATGCATGATTGCTTATAGCCTCGTATTTGTTCTTTGATATTTGGGTTTTGTTTGGCCAACTTGATCTATTTATCTTGCAATGGGAAGAGGTGCTTTGTAGTGGGTTTGATCTTACGGTGCTTGATCCCAGTGACAGAAGGGGAACCGACACGTATGTATCGTTGCTGCTAAGGATAAAACGATGGGGTCTATTTCAACATAAATAGATCTTGTCTACATCATGTCATCGTTCTTATTGCATTACTCCGTTTCTCCATGAACTTAATACACTAGATGCATGCTGGATAGCGGTCGATGTGTGGAGTAATAGTAGTAGATGCAGGCAGGAGTCGGTCTACTAATTTTGGACGTGATGCCTATATAATGATCATTGCCTGGATATCATCATGATTATTTGAAGTTCTATCAATTGTCCTAAGAATTGGTTTTTATCACGCTCTGGTTAACAAAGCTTTTACTAAACGTATTGTTGATGCTATGATGAAAGCCTAAGAAGAAAAGTTGGAATTATAAGTTTCAATTCCTAGAAAATTGCATGATGAATGAGAACCTACTATCAAAGTCAAGATAAAAAATTATAAGTGTTTTGCTTTGTGTGACTTGGGTGCTAGTGTTTCTACAATTCCGAAATCTTTGTGTGATGTGCTTGGTCTTACCGATATTGAAGAATGTTCTTTAAATTTGCACTTGGCGGATTCTACTATTAAAAAGCCTATGAGAATAATTAGTGATGTTCTTATTCTTGCAAATAGGAATTATGTGCCCAATTATTGTTCCTGATATTGATTGCAATTCGTCGTGTCCAATTATT
Source organism: Triticum aestivum (assembly GCF_018294505.1). Taxonomy (NCBI): domain Eukaryota; kingdom Viridiplantae; phylum Streptophyta; class Magnoliopsida; order Poales; family Poaceae; genus Triticum; species Triticum aestivum. The sequence continues at coordinate 256,013,663 of NC_057811.1, forward strand.
CTTGTATACCGTTTTTATGCACTATCCGTGCCGTGATTGATATGAAATGAGGCAATATTAAGTTCCAATTTCCACTAAGGAAGGGTATGGAAAACTTCCCTAGAACAAGAATTAGGCCACTATATGAATCAATCATGAGGGCATCTTATGGATCTCGAAACAAAGATGACAAAACTTAGATCCTTTGCTTTATGCCTAGCTAAGGGCGTAAAACGATAGCGCTCGTTGGGAGGCAACCCAATGAATAAAATTTATATTTTCTTTTTGCTTTCTGTTCTTGAGATTTGCACAATTATGCTACTATTATGATTGTGTCTTTTGTGTTTTAATTAGTGTTTGTGCCAAGTAAAGCCTTTAGGATCATCTTGGGTGATAGTTGTTTGATCTTGCTGAAAAATAGCAACTTTTCAGCTAACCAAAACAATTCTCATTTTTAACCAGAGCGCGATAAAATATCAATTTTTTTTGCAGAAGATTAATATACAAATTGCTCAGGTTTTCCTAATTTCTCAAGATTTTTGGAGTCTCAGAAGTATTCGAAATATCAAGATTGCTACATATTGTTTTGTTTTTGATAGATTCTGTTTTCTTTGCGTTGTGTGATTGTTTTGATGATTCTATGGTTTTCTTTGATGATTTTTGCCATAGAGAAGTTGGAATACAATAGATATAGTGCAAGAATAAAATATGAATTTGTTTTCTACAGTACTTATTGTAGTGATTTGTTTTCTTATACTAACGGATCTCAGGAAGGTTTTCTTGAGTTTTGTGTGATTGTAGTTTTCAAGTTTTGGGTTATCTTACGATGGATGAAGGAATAAGGAGTAAGAAGAGCCTAAGCTTGGGGATGCCCATGGCACCCCAAGTTATTATCCAAAGAGAAGCAAGCAACTAAGCTTGGGGATGCCCCGAGTGGCATCCCCGCTTTCTTCTAACGACCATCGGTATTTTACTCGAAGCTATATTTTTATTCGTCACATACTATGTGTTTTGCTTTGAGCGTCTTGTATTATATGAGTCCTTGCTTGTTTTGTTTTGTGTTTTTAGTCTTGATTCCTTGCTGCACACACCTTGTAGCGACCCGACCCGAATGGATCAAAGTCTCTGTGCTTAAGTGTCATCCCTGGATCGGTATGCTGACATACACAGTACTCGAGGATTTATAACAGAGGTAAATCACATGTATAAAGTAACGTAAATGCTATTACCTTAATCCATATAGCGGAAGTAACAACAAAGTTGTGGAGTTCCCAACAACGCGAACGACAAAGATGAGTGTAGACATCGTAACCCTAATGTATCACTTACTCGTCGTAAGAATCCTGCAACATGAGACGTAGCAGCCATGTAGGTCAGTACATTGAATGTACTGGCAATTTCAAACCATAGAGTATTAATGAAAATGTCTATCTCTATATGCTATTTGGCTGGTGGGGGCTCTAAGTTTAATTTTTGCATAAAGCTAATTTTTCCCTACAACAAAGGCATAAATTTTATTTAACTGCCAAATTTATACCATTATTGAGAAGGTTCCTCCAACTCAATCCCAAATTACCCAAATCATTAATAACCCAACAATTTCATTAAATAGAGTGATGAGATCAACTAATAATTCAAATACTGGATACTCAAATTATCCATAACCGGGGACATGGTTAATCATGATTAGTTTATACACTCTACAGAGGTTTGCACACTTTTCCCCACAAGACTCGATCTCCTCCGTTGAATTTCTCGCACCACATGTTGTTTGAGAAATGGATAATCGATACAGTCTTTCCGAAGCATTAACTCTTTACTCTGGGTAGACAGTACCACCTACTTTCCCCTACATCTGCTAGCCTACCACTGAAAGAGGTCACACAACATACTCAACTATGCCAGAGCCCATAATGGCTTGTGGCTGCACACGGAAGTTTCTAGCATGAACAATCTTATGATCCCTTTGAGCCTGGGTGGCATTCCATAGGGTAATCACACGGGTACTCCGGGATCCCCTTGGGCAAGCACTGGGTTCTCCAGGTGCCTGGGCAAACCACTGGGTGCTCCAGGGTGCCCCAACCATTCCACCCAGATGTGTATTAAAGTAGCCACCTTAAGTTTCCCTTAGGTAATATTACTGTCGCAACATTCATGAATCTCACATACCAATCCACGTCTACGAGCATGCCTAAGCAATAAGTAACAAACCGTATATTCCCGGGGTGAAACAAGGGTAATAGGTTCCTACCTCATGAATTACATAGCAATGCCCTAATTCCCAATCCTACTCATGTAATATTTGAGAATGTAACTAATGCATAAAAACTGGGCATGAAAAATATGATCAAAGTGTGAACTTGCCTTGTACTGTTGATGACGATTCTTCACACTCATAATTCCTGATAGTTGTACTCGTCACACATCGTTCAATCTGTCATAAGCATGCAATTATAAACACACATAAGCAATCACTCAAAAGATCCAAAAGAACGAAGAAACACTTCAGAAAACTTCAAAAACCATCAAATAAAAGTTCTAGAAAGAAACATATTTTTAACAGTAGAAAAATTATGTGAGTTTGATCTTAACAGAAAGCACATGTCAAGAGTTTCGATTTGCAAAAACAATCAAATAAATCGGAGTTGTAAAATTCAAGTTATGAACAAAAGAAGTTCAAATTCAAATATGTTTGAGTTCCAATTTTAAAACTTTCAAAAACATGTTTAAGTTGCTTATCTGGACAGAGGGGATCATAATGAAGAAGTGGGCGTTGGCTTCGTTGGATTTGGACAAGCGAGTAAAAAGTTGTGCTAGTTTGAAAAACAGGGGCTAATCTATAAATAAACTAATTGCATCTGGGTCCCTGGCCGAAAATAAACAGAAAAAGAAAAATCTAACGAACGAATGTTTGCTACCGAGACCTAACGAACGAAAACGTTCGCTAAAACTAACTAAACAGAAAATGTTCGCTATTTAACTAACTAAATAAAACAAAACCTGGTTTAAACTAAAAACCGAAACCCTAAAGAGAGAACCGGCGAACCGGGGACGGTTTATTACCTGTCCGGAAGTACCGGCGGTTCGACGGCGGCGGCGGTTTCCGGCGAGATGGCGGCGGTGGCGACTTGTATCGGGGCGGCGGCTCCGGGGTCGGCGACCTCAGCCGGAGAGGATGGCGGTGGGCTCGGGCGGCGGCGCCTTGCGGCGTGCAGTGCGGGGCAAGGCGCGGGCGGCGACGGCGTCAAGCGCGGGGCGGCAGAGCTGGCAGCGGTGACGATGAAGTGCGGGCGAGGCGAGGAGAGGCGCGGCGGTCGGATCAGGAGGAGAGGCGGCAGGGCGGCTCCTTATAAAGGCCTGGGGGAGGGGGCGTTGGCTTGCGGGAGGGGAAGCCGAGGCCGTGGCGGCGCCGGACTCCGGGAGGTGTCCCGGTCGGGCAAGGGAACGAAGGCGGCGGCGGCTTGGGCCGGTTGGGCTTCGGCCCAGTTCGGTCTTATTTTTTAAAACAGACACAACAAAATAAAAAGAAAACCAAATAAAATAAAATTTAACATAGGCAAATAATACATCAAAATTTTCAGTAAAATATTTTCTACAACAAGAACATTTTTCTAGCATCAAATAAATTCCTCAAAAATTTAAATAAATCAAACAGTGCTACTGGTTTATTTAAAAACCAAATAAAAATATTTTAAAATATAAAAATGATTTCAAACCCATTTTCTCCAATTTTCTAACGCAGGGAATCATTTTACCCTATTTTCCATATATTTTATTTTTGGAGAAAAATAATTTGAATAAAACCCAAATAACTCCAAATTGAAAATAATTTCAAAGGGACTTTAAATTTGATTCTTTGAAACTTCCAACTCTCTTTCCTAGCATTTGAAGAAGTCATTTTATCTTCTGTCATGAAACTCATTGAGCTGCATACAGTTTCTGAATTTGGAATATTTCCAAATGGGATTCAAATATTTTCAAAAACCCTTTTCATTTATTTAAATGGAAGAAGTCATATCATTTTCACTCTAGGGTTTTGTGATGAAATGAATTTGAATTCATGGAGATCATAAATGCAAGGTGAAAGTTTGGGGAAGTCCTTTTATTCCCTCTCATTTAACTTTCAAAAAGTTTCAAATTTCACTCAATTTCACACAAGCAACCACACCACAATCAAACAATCAATCAAAATTATTTATTTAATATAACATTCCAAAATTTAGAATTTTGGGATGTTACAAACCTACCACCCTTAAAATGAATCTCGCCCTCGAGATTAGGAGGGGCTAGCAAGAAATAGGTTAGGTTCGGGGGTCTTGTCAAAATCCATCGATCGTCACAACGGGTCTCGGGTGCTACCACCTTTAGAAACATCGTTACGGTTCCATCAAAACTCATATACTCCATCCTTGTTCTTGACAGTGTTGATCTTCTGAGATCCTCGGGAAAATTTCTACTCTAGCTCTTCCGATAGTGGCATAACCTTTTTCCTCAATCCTTGTGTCCTTTCATCTTGGTAAGGTTCTCCCATGACTGGGTCTTCTTAGCTGATAGGTCTAGGGCCAATACTAAACCACTATCGATATCTCATGGTGGTCAACAATTTATGGTTTCTCCTACAGGAAATGGGTCTGGGCTTCATTCTCACCGTTTGACCTACGATTGGCAACAACTGCCTTGTCCAAGGGAAAATTGTCATACCATTCTAAGGTTTAAACAAGGTTTTGATCGTGGTCGCTCTTACTATGGGTTAGTCACTCAGATTTACCATCCCATATAGCAAGGCTAATAATAAGAGTAAATCGGTATGGTGATCAATCCATCCCGCACCCAAATCATTACCTTGTATATGGTTTAGCGAATCTCGCATTCTAACACTCGGTCATCCTCACAAGCATTTCAGAATTTCCCTTGTCGACGAACCAAGTTCGGGTATATCCTTTGGTTCTGCAAGCCAAACAAAACATCTATTGTTTCTTCACACTCTTAGGTTTTGCGTAACTCCTATAAGATCGTCTGTTGATAAAGTCATATCTTCTTCCAGGGTTTTTCTCCTTCAGCAAGAGTGTGCTTGCTTCTTGGCAGGTCCTGGAGCCTGTGGTTTATGGGACCACCTCATCAAATTTATAGCTTCAACTCATCCTGGGGTTACAATTGCTCCATACTACCAACTTTATACCTCCTTTATATCCAATAGTACTTCATCTCTGCATATTCTTGGGGTATCCCACATATCAAGATAAAAATCGTACTTATTTTGTCCAAAGTACACTCCGTGGAATATCATTATCTTTTCCAGGGGTCAAGTGTCCTCATAGGGTACTACCACCCTTGAAATGCACAAATTCATCCATAGACCATATTTCTCATATCCTCGAAAATGGTCAAAATCTTTCTTCATAGAGTAACAACTCGTAAAATTCAACGTATGAAATCATGACACATGAACTTTATTGATTTGATGAATTTATTGTAGTCTCTTGCATTTTCATTACATGCCTCAACTCAACACCTGGGTATAAAAGAAATGTTCCCACTACTACTACTATATTTCTCATAGACTCAATTATTTAACACGAATATCCTCATCGGGACAATCTCTAGCAAAGTGCCCTGCTTCATTACAGCAGAAACATATTACTTCTGACAAGTCTCATGGTTTCCTTGTGATTACATAGCCTCCTTGGGTCCTCGCCTTCCTTTTTGGGCAACCGCTAAAGTAGTGCCCTGATCTTTGCACCTGAAACATGTGATATGACTTAGGTCCTTCTTTGTAGAAATTAGGTTGTTCCTGGAATCCAATCTATTTCTCTTCCTAGACATTTCCATGCCATTCAAGGCTTCTATTTCCTGTGGGCCATACACTACTTCCACTGTCGGAAATGCTACTAGATCCCCATTCAGACAGTTCTGGGAGATGTGTCCTTCTTCTCCACATGAATAGCATGACTTGGTGCAGGGTTTAATTGGGTCTTCTTCGGGTGTGTCCTCCACCTCTTCCTTCATCACAGGTTCTTCTAAAGTTTCCATGAGGGCTCCTTTCATTGGTTCTTTCTTCTGCTGGATGGTTCTTTGTACCATGGGGTAAATGTGACACTGAACAGGGTAGTGGGTAGTCCCTTCACACAAGAAACAAGTAATCTGCCTAATTGGGCATTCTTCATCTGGTGACTTTCTTCACAATGAGGGCATTCATCCTTGTGTTATTTATGGTTGTGTCCTATTTCTCCATAGAGCTTGCATGCACAAGGTTTCTTTATATCATTTCCATAATGCTTCAATTTCTGGGACACAAGCCGAGACTTTGGCAGAGTCAACTTAAATTCTTCCCAAGTGATTATCCTTTGCCATCCATTGATGGTTTGGTACATCCTCCACCAAGTAGCAGCACCTCTTTCAAAGCACTAAAGAGCATGCTGGGACATATCCTTTCCGGCTATAGTGTTATTCTTTGTGTGATCTTCCATGTTCTGAATCCATCGGTCCGTCTCCAATTGAGTCATCGGTCTAGAAAATATGAGTTCATCTCCGTTCATCCTCTATTGGTTCCAAGGGTTTTGGGGTGAGATAAGAGAGATAGAGGGGATACACACAATACAAACAATAGTTTTGAAAAGACGAATTTTATTTTGTGGCTGTCGGAAAAACATCAAACAAATGAAACCTCACAATCATCGCATCTGACGTAGGTATATAATAGTGGTTTGGTCTTCTTCTGATCGTGCTTGTCGATTTTCTCAAGTTCTTCTACCAGGTCATTTCTGTTGATGTGAAGTCTCTCGTGACGTCCTTTAATATTCTGGAGTTGCGTTCCAAACTTCTGGGTTTCAACATCCTTGGCATGAACCATGGTCCTATTGTCCTTCAGTTCCCGACGAATCTCCGGTATCTCGAAGTTTTGCTCCTCCAGCTTGGCTACTTTCAGCTTCTGGGTCCTGAGTTCTTCACGAAATGCTTCCTTGTCAAATACGGCTTCCTAAAGGTCCACCCTAAACTTCTTGATGTAATACTCCAGATCCTAGGGAATCACCAGCTAAGGTTAAAAATTCATCTTTTGCTGATAGGTGCTCCATTAGCCCTTTAGTCATCCAACCCTTCCGAAGAAATGCATGCTTAACTCAGCATGGTGACATTAGCATAAGCGAGCGGTAACCCCATGGATAGCCGTGTTTATGCCCATGTCATTGCCATGAGCTATCATTCAATAGTTGATATCTCCTGCCTTAGGGTTTCTTGACAAAAACTTTGAGTTTTAACGCTCCATGTTCCGGTCTTTCTCCAACACACCTTGATCTCAGGTATTGACAACTTCAATAGTCTGACAAGTTCCATAAGGGTAGCCTTCCTAGGTCATACCAATCTGGAAATTCTTTAGAGCCTTCAAATTCTCCTAGTCTTCGGAGTCTTCAACCGTTGTAGTTTCCATTATTATAATGCACGGTAAAAAATCCTCTTCATTCCGAAGTGGTCTTAGTTGTCCGATATCTTGTACTTCTTGGAGTGGTCTATCAGTCGAATCTTCGTGTGGTCAAAAGGGGAAAAGGGTATAGTCTAACTAAAAGGGAATATTTGATAAAGCTCAGAAAAGAAGAGAGGTAAAAGATCTTTTTGAAAATAAAGTTTTAGAGAAAATCTTTTCCTATGGGCTTGGCCGTTTTGTAGGGTCACGTCCTACAGTCAACATGTGCTCTGATACCATCTTGTAGCGACCCGACCCGAATGGATCGAAGTCTTTGTGCTTAAGTGTCATCCCTGGATCGGTATGCTAACACACACAGTACTCGAGGATTTATAACAGAGGTAAATCACATGTATAATGTAACGTAAATGTTGTTACCTCAATCCATGCAGCGGAAGTAACAACAAAGTTGTGGAGTTCATAACAACGCCAACGACAAAGTCGAGTGTAAACATCGTAACCCTAATGTATCACTTACTCGTCGTAAGAATCCTGCAACATGCGACATTGCAGCCATGTAGGTCAGTACATTGAATGTACTGGCAATTTCACACCATAGAGTAATAATGAAAATGTCTATCTCTATATGCATATTTGGCTGGTGGAGGCTCTAAGTTTATTTTTTGCATAAAGCTAATTTTTCCCTACAACAAAGGAATAAATTTTATTTAACTACCAAATTTATACCATTACTGAGAAGGTTCCTCCAACTCAATCCCAAATTACCCAAATCATTAATAACCCAACAATTTCATTAAATAGAGTGATGAGATCAACTAATAATTCAAATACCAGATACTCAAATTGTCCATAACCGGGGACACGGCTAATCATGATTAGTTTATACACTCTGCAAAGGTTTGCGCACTTTTCCCCACAAGACTCGATCTCCTGCGTTGAATTTCTCGCACTACATGTTGTTTGAGAAACAGATGATCGAGACACAGTCTTTTCGAAGCATTAACTCCTTACTCTGGGTAGACAGTACCACCTACTTTCCCCTACATCTGCTAGCCTACCACTGAGAGAGGTCACACAACATACTCAACTATGCCAGAGCCCATAATGGCTTGTGGCTGCACATGGAAGTTTCTAGTATGATCAATCTTATGATCCCTTTGAGCCTGGGTGGCATTCCATAGGGTAATCACACGGGTACCCCGGGATCCCCTTGGGCAAGCACTGGGTTCTCCAGGTTCCCGGGCAAACCAATGGGTGCTCCAGGGTGCCCCAACCATTCCACCCAGATGTGTATTAAAGTAGCCACCTTAAGTTTCCCTTAGGTAATATTACTCTAGCAACTTTCATGAATCTCACATACCAATCCACGTCTACAAGCATGGCTAAGCAATAAGTAACAAAGCGTATATTCTCGGGGTGAAACAAGGGTAATAGGTTCCTACCTCATGAAGTACATAGCAATGCCACAATTCCCAATCCTACTCATGCAATATTTGAGAATGTAACTCAAAGTGTGAACTTGCCTTGTACTGTTGATGAAGATCCTTCGCACTCGTAATTCCTGATAGTTCTACTCGTCACACTCCGTTCAATCTATTATATGCATGCAATTATAACCACACATAAGCAATCACTCAAAAGATCCAAAAGAACGAAGAAACACTTCAGAAAACTTCAAAAACCATCAAATAAAACTTCTAGACAGAAACATATTTTTAACAGTAGAAAAATTATGTGAGTTTGATCTTAACAGAAAGTACGTGTCAAGAGTTCCGATTTGCAAAAAGAATCAAATAAATTGGAGTTGTAAAACTCAAGTTATGAACAAAAGAAGTTCAAATTCAAAAATGTTTGAATTCCAATTTTAAAACTTTCAAAAACATGGTTAAGTTGATTATCTCAATAGTGGGGATCATAACAAAGAAGTGGGCGTTGGTTTCTTGGATTTCGACAAGCGAGTAAAAAGCTGTGCTAGTTTGAAAAACAGGGGCTAATATGTAAATAAACTAATTGCATCTCGGTCCTTCGCCGGAAATAAACAGAAAAAGAAAAATCTAACGAACGAACGTTCGCTACCGAGACCTAACGAACGAAAACGTTCACTGAAACTAACTAAACATACAACGTTCACTATTTAACTAACTAAATAAAACAAAACCGGGTTTAAACTAAAAACCGAAACCCTAAAGAGAGAACCGGCGAACCAAGGACGGTTTATTACCAGTCCGGAAGAACTGGCGGTTCGACGGCGGTACCCGTTTCCGGCATGACGGCGGCGGCGACGACTTGGATCGGGGCGGCTGCTCCTGGGTCGGCGACCTCAGGCAGAGGCGATAGCGGCGGGCTCGGGCGGCGGCTTGCGGTGCTGGCGCGGGTCAAGGTGCGAGCGGCGGCGGCGTGCAGCGTGGGGCAACGGAGCTGGCAGCGACGTGCGGCGAAGTGCGGGCGAGGCGAGGAGAGGCGCGGTGGCGAGATGAGGAGGAGAGGCGGCGGTGCAGGTCCTCATAAAGGCCTGGGCGGTGGGCGTCGGCTTGCGGGAGGGGACGCCGAGGGCGTGGCGGCGCCGGACTTCGGGAGGAGTCCCGGTCGAGCATGGGGACGAAGGCAGCGGCGGCTTGGGCCGGCTGGGCTTCGGCCCAGTTCGGTCCCATTTTTTTAAAACAGAAACAACAAAATAAAAATAAAACCAAATAAAATAAAATTTAACATAGGCATATAATACATCAACATTTTCAGAAAAAGATTTTCTACAACATGAACAACTTTTCTAGCGTCAAATAAATTCCTCAAAAATTTAAATAAATCAAACAGTGCTACTGGTTTATTTAAAAACCAAATAAAAGTATTTTAAAGTACCAAAATGATTTCAATCCCATTTTTCTCCAATTTTCTAACGCAAGGAATCATTTTACCCTATTTTCCATATATTTTATTTTTGGAGAAAAATAATTTGAATAAAAACCCAAATAACTCCAAATTGAAAATAATTTCAAAGGGACTTTCAATTTAATTCTTTGAAACTTCCAACTCTCTTTCTTAGCATTTGAAGAAGTCATTTTATCTTCTCTCATGAAACTCATTGAGCTGCATAAAGTTTCTGAATTTGGTATATATTTCCAAATGGACTTCAAATATTTTCAAAAACCCTTTTCATTTATTTAAATGGAAGAAGTCATATCATCTTCACTCTAGGGTTTCGTGATGAAATGAATTTGAATTCATGGAGATCATAAATGCAAGGTGAAAGTTTTGGAAAGTCCTTTTATTCCCTCTCATTTAACTTTCAAAAAATTTCAACTTTCACTCAACTTTGCACAAGCAACACACCACAATCAAACAATCAAACAAAACTATTTATTTAATATAACATTCCAAAATTTAGAATTTTGGGATGTTACACACCTATTTGAGAGAACCAAAATTATGCCATGACTTGTTAGAATTGCTCTCTATGCTTCACTTAAATTTTTATGAGCTATGGATTTGCTCTTGTGCTTCACTTATATCTTTTTTGAGCACGGTGTGCGTTAGTATTTTTGAAGAAATGTTCTCTTGCTTCACTTAGATTTATTTGAGAGTTAGTAAAGTTTTCAAGAAATTATCTCTTGCTTCACTTAAATTAATTTTAGAGAAAGAAATATTATGCTCCTGATCTTCACATATATTTGTTTGAGCTTATCAAAAGCAACACATGAAAATTAGTTCCAAAGTGATAGATATCCAAGAAGGATATAATAAAAACTTTCATGAAGATCATTGGACAAAATAAACTTGATTCCTTGTAATAGTTTTGAGATATGACGATGTGATATGTGAGTCATGTCGATGAGTAATTGTGCTTTAGTAACAATATTGGTGTTAAGGTTTGTGATTCCCTATGCAAGCATGAAAGTCAGTAATCATGCAAGGAAACTACATCCTACTTGTGGTGCATTATTTGGTGTTAATTATGCTTAATGCTCGCTTATGAGATTATTCGTTTCTTGGTTGGTCGCTTCTTAATCTTTTGCTAACCTTCATTTTGCACTAAGTACGATCACTACTTGTGCATCCAAAGTGCTTTAAACCAGTTTTGCCACATGAGTCCACTATACCTACCTATATGCAGTATTCTTTTGCCATTCTAAGCAAATTTGTATGTGCCATCTCTAATATTCAAAATAAATTTCTCTTTTGTGTGCTCGTACCGCTCGCGAGGTGGTGATGGGTGGATAATATTTTCCATGCTACATGTGTTATTCTCACGATGATTGTTTATTCACTTGTCATTGCACGAGAGTAAGTCAAAGGTATTAGGGATGCCTAGTCCCGAAATGAAAAATGAATTTACATTATGTTGTCAAATAATAATTCCTTGGAAAGTGTTGGTATGGAAGGCACCCATGGATACGGTTAGCCATGGAAAGTGAAAGTATGGAGGAAAAAGGAATAAACTTTAATTTCCGTTTAGGAACCTCCTATGATATATCTAGCATGGAAAGTGTTGGGAACACTAAGTCATTTTAGTTGGTGGGAAAAGTATGCCGCTCAAAATGTTTTTATCTCTCAATTTTTGCATTGAGCTCTAGCACCTCTACAAATCCCTACTTCCCTCTGCGAAGGGCATTTCTTTTTACTTTATGCAATTTTTATTTTTAATTTGAGTCTCCATCTTCTCTTACAAAGCACCAACTAGGGGGCACTATGATCGTACTTGAGCATTGGGTATAGCTAATATGTGAGTGTGTTTCATGAATGGATCAATGACTGAGCATGATGGGCTAGGGATAACTTATTTTAGCGTTGATATTTTGAAAGACATAGTTGCTTGTTGGTATGCTTGAGTATTTGAGTTATCATGGCAAAACTAGACGATTGCTTTGAACAATATAAAAGTCCAAATGTCCATGCTATAAATAAAAGAATATGAGATGACATGTTAGGCAGCATTCGACATCAAAAATTCTGTTTTTATCATTTACCTACTCGAGGACAAGCAGGAATTAAGCTTGGGGATGCTGATACATCTCCATCGTATCTATAATTTTTGATTGTTCCATGTTGTTATATTATCATTCTGGGATGTTTTATAATCATTTTATAGTCATTTTATATCATTTTTTGGTACTAACCTATTGACATAGTGCCAAGTGCCAGTTGCTATCTTCCGTATGTTTTTTACATCGTAGGAAATCAATACCAAACGGAGTCCAAGCGTAGCAAAACATTTTGTGGATTGTTTTTTGGACCAAAAGACATCCAGTGGGCCGAAGAAGCACTTGGGGGCTACTCCGAGGGGAGCACACTACTGCAATCTGGCATTTTGCCGTCCGCCGCCTCTTTGCCGTCTGCCAGCTGACAGCACAGAGGTCCTTTGTCGTCCGCTTTGAGGAAGCGGACGGCAAAGAGACAGTGTACGGCAAAGAGGTCCTTCGCCATCAGCTAGTTCTTTGCCGTCCGCCAGCTGATGGCAAAGTTTCTTTGCCGTCAGCTGGCAGACGGCAAAGAGGGGGGTGGGGTCCAGTGGAGGTCTAAATCGTAACGACCCAATGACCCCACCTCTTTGCCGTCCGCCAGCGGACGACAAAGATTGTTTGCCGTCCGCTGGCGGGCGGCAAAGAGATTGGTATGTAAACGGTCGTCCCGCCCCGTCCTCTCTCTCTTCTCTCTGTACCCGACACCCTCGACCCACACCCGCGTCGCTGCCGCTGACCCCGTCCGCCTTAGCCGGCCGCCCTGCCGCCCCGCACCCCTCCCCTGCGCCGCCCCGACCTCCACCGCGCCCCCGCCGCCCCTTCCACATCGGCCCGCCCCCCGCCCCCTCCCGTGCGTCGCCATCCCCGATCCGCGCCGCCGCCGCTGACCCCGTCCGCCGTAGCCGGCCGCCCCGCCGGCCCACACCCCTCCCCTGCGGCGCCCCGACCTCCACCGCCACCCCCGCCGCCCCTTCCACGTCGGCCAGCCGCACCGCGGCTGTCTAGCCGCCCCGCACCCTCTCCTGCGTCGCCGTCCCCGCACCGTCCCGCCGCGGCCGTCCGGCCACCCCTCCACCAGGTCGCCGCCTCCTCCAGCGGCTGGCCTCCCATCCACCGGCCGCCCCGTGCCTCCTCCGCTGATCCCTGCAGGTGAGTTCTCCCCCTTTTTTAGTTTAGTTTTTTTAGTTTCTTTTAGTCTAGTTTCTGTTTTAGTTTTAGTTTGAGTTTAGTTTTAGTTTGAATTTAGTTTGAGTTTAGTTTTAGTTTATTTTAGTTTAGTTTATTTTAGATTAGTTTTAATTTAGAAGAAGAAGAAGAGTATTTTAGTTTAGAAGAAGAAGAAGATTAGTTTTAGTTTAGAAGAAGAAGAAGTGTATTTTAGTTTTAGTTTATTTTAGATTAGTTTTAGTTTCTGTTTTAGTTTTAGTTTTAGTTTTAGTTTAGAAGAAGGAGGAGGAGGAGGAAGGAAGAGGGGGAGGGAGAAGAATAAAGAAGAAGAAGAAGAAGAAGAAGAAGAAGAAAGAAGAAGAAGAAGAAGAAGAGGAGGAGGAGGAGGGAGGAAGAGGAGGAGGAGAAGAAGAAGAAGAAGAAGAAGAAGAAGAAGAAGAAGAAGAAAGAGGAGAGCAGGAGGAGAAGACGAAACTAAAAAAACTAAATCGACACCCCGACACCTGACACCCCGACCACCGACACCCTGACCCCGACCACTGACACCCCGACCCCGACACCCTGAGACCCCGACAATCGACACCCGACCCCCGACACCTTGACACCACACACCGACCCACACCCCGACCCCGACCCCGACACCCTGACACCCCGACCCCGACACGACACCTTGGCACGACACCCCGACCCCGACACCCTCGCACCACACCCCGACCCCGACCCCGACACCCTGACACCCCGACCCCCCCCCACCCAGACCCCGACCCCCGACACCCTGACACCACACCCCGACACCCTGACAGCACACCCCGACCCTCCTGCGAGCGCTACTGGGAGGGGTATTTTTACTATGTTCATCATGATCATGATGATGATACACTTAAATTATATACATATTATTATATTCATGTCAGGTATCCAAATTTTTTATGTTGTACTAATTTCATTTACTTTTTGTCATTGCAGGTGTTGACAGGATGGTGGGCAAGGGTCCAGAGCACCCCGAGCCCCTCCGGAGAGCACTGCTAGACAGTATGCAGACAGCTGTGGCGGACGCTTCTTCTACGTCTGGGAGAGGTCGGGGGAGGACGAAGAAGGCTGGTAGAGGTGGACGTGGCAGCGGGAGAGGTAGGAATGCTGCTACGCCTTCCTCGCCGCCACCCTTAGCTGATTCACCCGACCACAGGACTGCTCCGTCTGACGTGGACCCGTCTCGGACTCCGGTCCATGAGACTCCGGTCGCCGATCCTTCGCCCGAGCAGACTCGGGTCGCTGATCCTTTGCCCCACCTGACTCGGGTCACCAATCCTTCACCCCACGTGAGTCCGGTCCCAGAGTCTTCGTCCCAGAAGACTCTGGTCACAGGGTCTTCGTCCCAGAAGACTCCAATCCCGGAGGCTTCTTCCCACGAGACTCCGGAGGCTAGTGGCCCTACTGATGGTAGCGAGGATACCTTTTCTGATGATAGCTACAGCGACGACGAGCTGGTTGGGAAGGGCAAGAAGGTCTACAAGCGTGGTTGTACAAAGCTCCCGCCCATGCCGGCGACCCCCGACCAGAGGTGGTTGATTGCGCCTAAAGGGTTGAAGTAAGTGCATTTAATATTTTTTAACCTTTTGCCTTCATGTTCCTTCAAATTAATATCTAATGCATTGGCCTTGTCATACTACAGGGGCTAGGTACACCACCGTGGTGTCCGCAGGCCCAACCAGGTCCCGCCCATGCCAGCGACCCCCGACCAGAGGTGGTTGATTGCGCCTAAAGGGTTGAAGTAAGTGCATTTAATATTTTTTAACCTTTTGCCTTCATGTTCCTTCAAATTAATATCTAATGCATTGGCCTTGTCATACTACAGGGGCTAGGTACACCACCGTGGTGTCCGCAGGCCCAACCAGGTCCTTGGTGTGATTTGCCGGCAGCACTTCCCTGGGTGGGTCAAGTTGCCCGGTGAGGGTCAGGTTCCACAACTAGCACTGAGTTGGGAGCTGTACTCGGTTTCCCCGGCCCCGCCGGGGGAGATGGTCGGCGGTGTCTTGTGCGAGACGGTGGCCGACATGGTGTTCTGTCGATTTTGGGTAATTTCTCCTTTACAGAATTAGAAGTCAACACTACCTGGTGATTACCTAGTGATTGCACTAATCAGTGTTGTCTTGTTTGATTGTAGACCTTGTACAGGGTTTCAGAGGGAGAGCAGGAGGCCGCGTCTATGGTTGTCGAAACCGAGTGCAAGCGCCTACTTCAGAACTTACGGCACGAGGCTCGGGTGCAGGCCGTTCGAGACTACTACGCCTCGAAGGGTATTAGGAGGGCCAAGACGAAGTGTCGCGGCAAGTTTCTGAGTAAGGAGAAGTACATGCAGATAATTACCTATTCTTAAGGCCTTGAACTTAGTTTTCTTGATTTGATTCGTAGGAGTAGCGCTGAAATTTCTCTTGACTAACTTAGGTGCCCCCGAGATGGTGTGCGGATAAGATGGACTGTTGGGAGGCGTTGGTGGATGCGTGGTGCTCTCTCGAATGGCTAGTCGAACACCAGAGGGCCAAGGATAAGCGCGACCAAATGGAAGGTGTGCCACACCATCAAGGGAGCTCCAACCTGTTTGAGTACGAGGATAACTGGGTATGTGCTTTGCTACATGATTCATGCAATTTCATTCTTCATGCTAGCATTTATCCCTTCCAAAATGACTCAATATGCTTAGTTAGTTAAAAAATGGCATAACTACCTTGGATAGTTCATTTATTATATATTTAGCTTCAAAATGACATAATAACCTTAGATAGCTCTATAAAATGACTTTATACGCTTTAGTTAGTTAAAAAATGGCATAACTACCTTCGATAGCTCAATAACGACCTAAACTAATCTTAGCTAGTTCATTCATGACATAATTAGCTATAAAATGACATAATAACCTTAGATAGCTCTATAAAATGACTTAATATGCTAAGGCTACTAAAAAATGGCATAACTACCTTCGATAGCTCAATAACGACCTAAACTAATCTTAGCTAGTTCATTCATGACATAATTAGCTCTAAAATGACATAATAACGTTGGATAGCTCAATAATGACATAATTAGCATACTTTGGTCAAAAGTGGCATAATAATCTTGGTTACCTCGAAAATGACCTAAACTTAGCTTATTTTCCTCGAAAATGACATAATAACCTTTCTTAGCTCCAAAATGACCTATTTACATAGCAATATCATTCTTCATGCTAGCTTGAGCCCTTAACTAATATTTTGTTCCTCTCTCTCAGGCGCACCACCACAAGAAGCCTGTGCCAAGTCTATTCGACCTCTATGGCATGGCCCTTATTTCCCCGTACAAGAAGGCCAATCCATTCACGGAGTCTGACCTAGATGATCCACGGAGCTTCACCAACAAGTCCTCCCACCACAAGCTTGTGAAGTACAGAGACGAGGGGAAGGCGAGGAAAGGGGAGGACTTTAACCCGAGCCAGGATCCTTTTGATACAGAGCTAGTGATGATATCTGGTGGCGGGAGGTCCCATGGCTCTCAAGCCATAGGTGATGGACTGATACGTTGTCCTAAGACTCTCCCGATGATCAAGAAGCGCCTGAGTAGCTCTGATCCTGAGATAACGCCTCGTGCACGGCCCGCGGAGTTCGCCATGGCGGTTAGTTATACGGACTCTCTCACCTTTCCTCCATTACATTGTGTGTGCGTCCGTCGATGATTACAATGCTAACAAGGAGTGGTGTGTTGCAGGCTATTGTTGAGAAAGAGAGATTGAAGACGCAGGCGCTTGTGGAGGAGGCGAAAAGGGAGGCACAAAGGGAGGCGGCAGAGAGGGGGAGGGAGATGGACGAGATGACGGCTAAGCTGTTGGAGGAGGAGAGGAACCGGAACGACAACGCTAACCGGGACCTATACGAGCTCATCGTGGTACGTTTCTCGTGCATATTACACTACTGGAATCTTTGCCATCAGCCATTTCTTTGCCGTCTGCTAGCGGACGGCAAAGAATCTTTGTCGTCAGCTGGCGGATGACAAAAAGAGAGGTGGGCCCCACTAATGATCTGCTTAGAAAAAAACCTAACGGCCCTCCTCTTTGCCGTATGCTAGCAGACGACAAAGAGCAAAAAAGCGGACATCAAAGGGGGGTGGACGGCAAAGAGATGACCTAACTAACGGCCGGGTCCCCACCCCGCTCCCTCCCTCCCTCTCTCTTTCTGTCCTTCCCACCCCGACGAGACCACCGCCACCCGCCGCCGCCCCCGCCACCAGCCACCCGCCGCCACCCCCACCACCCTCCGCCGCCACCCGCCCACCCACCGCCTCTCGCCCCGCCGCCCCGACCACCCGCCGCCCCCTTGCCCCGTCGCCCCACCACCCGCCACCGCCCCCTCGCCCCGCACCCCTCCCCTGCGGCGCCCCTTCCACGCCGGCCCGCCATGGCGGGCCGGCCAGCCGCCCCCTCCTCTCCCCTGCGTGGCCGTCCCCGCCCCGTCCCGCCGCGGCCTCCCACTCCACCGGGCCGCCGCCGCCCCCACCCGCCGCGGCCTCCCCCACCACCAGGCCGCCGCTGCCCCCACCCGCCGCGGACTCCCCTCCACCGGGCCGCCGCCGCCCCCACCCGCCGCGGCCTCCCCCTCCACTGGGCCGCCGCCTCCCCCTCCACCGGCGATCCCCTACACGTGAGTGATCTTCCCCCCTTTTTTAGTTTAGTTTGTTTTAGTTAATTTAGTTTCTATTTTATTTATAGTTTTACTTTAGTTTTAGTTTCAGTTTAGTTTTAGTTTTATTTTTAGTTTAGTTTATTTTAGATTAGTTTTAGTTTAGAAGAATAAGAAGAGTAGAAGGAGGAGGAGGAGGGAGGAAGAGGTGGAGGGAGAAGGAGAAAGAAAAGAAGAAGAAGAAAGAAGAAGATGAAGAAGAAGAAGAAGAAGAAGAGGAAGAAAAAAGAGGAAGAGGAAGAGGAGGAGGGAGGAAGAGGAGGAGAATAAGAAAAGAAGAAGAAGAGGAAAAAGGAGAAGAGGAAGAGGAAGAAGAAGAAGAAGAAGAAGAAGAAGAAGAAAAGAAGAAGAAGAGAAGAAGAAGAAAAGGAAAAAACAGGAAAAAAGAAGAAGAAGAAGAAGAAGAAGAAGAAGAAGAAGAAGAAGAATAAGAAGAAGAAGAAGAAGAAGAAAAAGATACCCTGACACCCCGACACCCCGACCCCGACACTGTTGGGGAACGTAGTAATTTCAAAAAATTTCCTACGCACACGCAAGATCATGGTGATGTACAGCAACGAGAGGGGAGAGTGTTGTCCACGTACCCTCGTAGACCGATAGCGGAATCGTTTAACACAACGCGGTTGATGTAGTCGAACGTCTTCACGATCCGACCGATCAAGTACCGAACGCACGGCACCTCCGAGTTCAGCACACGTTCAGCTCGATGACGTCCCTCGAACTCCGATCCAGCCGAGTGTTGAGGGAGAGTTTCGTCAGCACGACAGCGTGGTGACGATGATGATGTTCTACCGACGCAGGGCTTCGCCTAAGCACCGCTACGATATTATCGAGGTGTAATATGGTGGAGGGGGCACCGCACACGGCTAAAAGATGTTGGAGTCTTCAAAATGTCCGCTCCACGAGCACACTGAGCTTTGTCAGTTGGATGCCATCTCACAAGTAATGGCTCTGAAGGCTCAGTTCAACTTGGGGAGAGAATGCTACGATGCAATGATGACAGTATTTGGACGCTTTCTACCCAAAGGCCATGTAATGCCTGCAAACCTATACCAGTCGGACAAAATCCTCCGTGCACTGAAGATGCCCTATGAGAAGATACATGCCTGTGAGAAAGGATGTGTCTTATTTAGGCTTGACTATGCGGACTTGAACTATTGTCCCATTTGCAAGTCTTCCAGGTATGTTGTGGTAGACAACGGTATGGGTGAGAAGACACAGACCAAAATCCCCATTAGTGTTCTTCAGTATATGCCAACCGTACCAAGACTTCAACGTCTTTTCATGGTCGAAGAGACGGCTAGACAGATGACATGGCACAAAACGGGCAAAAGAACCGAACTAGATGCAGATCGGAATCTGATGATCGTACACACATCGGATGGTGTTGCGTGGAAAAAGTTTGATGAATTACATGCTGACAAAGCGGTAGATCCGAGGCATCCTCGATCGGCATCATCACGGATGGGTTCAGTGTGTTTGGTCTGACGGCAGCCCAATACAGTTGTTGGCCCGTATTTGTCTTTCCACTCAATCTCCCCCCCGGACAGATTATGCAAAGAAAGAACATTTTCCTAACGTTGATAATTCCAGGGCCCAACTATCCGGGAAAAAATATGAATGTGTACATGCAGCCGCTTAAGGACGAATTGCAAGAAGCCTGGGATAATGGGTTCAAGACATACGACGCCTATAGCAAACGGAACTTCATAATGCGTGTCTGGTACATGTACTCGACGCATGACTTGCCGGCGTATGCGCTATTCGTTGGCTGGTGTGTGCATGGAAGGTTCCCGTGCCCCACATGCAAGGGAGCTCTTGAGTTTCATTGGCTTTAGGCCGGTCGCAAGTTTTCTTGCTTCGACATACATAGACAGTTCCTGATCCTCGCCATAAGTTCAGGAAAGACAAGAAGAACCTCATCAGAGGTAGAGTTGTCAAAAACTTTGCACCACCTGCGTTGACAGGCCAACAGACCCTGGATCAGTTAAACGCTCTCGAGCCAGATCCAGAGCGTCCAAGGTACTTCAAGGGGTATAATTCTAAGCACGCCTGGACTCACAAGACATGCTTATGGGATCTGCCTTACTTCAAAGACCTCCTTTGCCCACACAACATCGACGTGATGCACACTGAGAAGAATATCGCCGAGGCACTTTTTGGTACATTGTTCGGCATAGATGGGAAGTCAAAGGATAATACTAAGGCTAGAGTCGATCTGGAGGCGCTATGTGATAGGCCGTTACAAAACATGAAAGAACCGAAAGGAAAGCAGAACTGGACGAAGCCAAAGGCATGGTTCAATCTTGGAAGGCCATCTATGAGGGAAATTATCTTGTGGGTGAAAATGCAGTTGATGTTCCCCGATGGGTATGCAGCGAATCTAAAGAGGGGAGCGAGTCTTGATAAATTGAAGATATTTGGTCTCAAGAGTCATGATTGGCACATATGGATTGAGCGGGTAATGTCGGTGATGTTGCGTGGCTTCATCCCTGGGGATGAATGGCTAGTACTGGCAGAACTCAGCTATTTCTTTCGTATTCTTCGTGCGAAAGAAATATCGCCTGGCGTGCTAGAAGAAATGGAAGAGTTGGCGTCGGAGTTGATCTGCAAGTTAGAGAAGATCTTTCCACGGGGCTTCTTTAATCCAATGCATCATTTGATTTTGCATCTCCCGACCGAGGCAAGATTGGGGGGGCCCGTGCAAAAACATTGGTGCTACCCAACTGAGAGGATGCAGAAGACGCTTTGAGAAAAATGTAAAAATAAACGTAGAATTGAAGCATCGATGGCTGAGGCATTCATCACTGAGGAGGCGGCAAACTTCGTGACAGCACACTACGAAGCCAAAAATCATCATTTGCATAATCCGAAGCCTCGGTACAATGCTACCGAACCTCAAAAGGGTGGATCCAACCTCAGCCCATTCAAAGGGAATCTTGCACCAGCCAGTGGTTCGAAACCAGTATCTTTGGATAACGAAGAATGGCGGACCATTACGTTGTATATCTTCAACAACCTGACAGAAGTGCGGCCGTACATCGAGTAAGTTCTAGGTACATTGTTTCTCAACTTCTATTTCCTTTGAACTGGTCTTATTCCTCGATATTTCATACAGTCGATACGTCGCCATATTCTCGTATGGAGCGGTGATCCAAAAGGATTCCGTCGAAGAGTATGAGCTTCTCGCAAAGCAAGGAGGCGGCTATCCCGGTTTCATCTCTTGGTTCAAACAAACGGTAGATTCTATTAGACCATTTCATTTCATTCGCTAATTTCTGCCTAATGCAACAATCCTTTCGTATTAAACTTGTAGGCTAATTCAGAGTCTATGGACGCCAAATTGAGACAAGTCGCTAATGGTTTTGACTATAAGGTCCGTTCATTTGACAAATACGACATCAACGGGTATCGCTTTCGTACCTATGGCAAGGAGTTATCTCTGGCCGACCGAAAGTCTACAAATTGTTGTGTATCTGCTATCGGCGAAGGAGGTACCGAGTATTATGGGAGAGTTGAAGCAATTTATGAACTTCTATTCTATGGTGACAACCCACCGAATGTCGTACTCTTCAAATGTTATTGGTTTCGGCCGAAGGAGACTAGAAGGACTCATGAACATATAGGGCTAGTTGAAATCAAACAAAGCACCCATTTAGATGTTCATGATGTCTATATTACAGCTCAACAGGCGAACCAAGTATTCTATCTACCGTGGGCCTGCCAAACTAATCCAAATCTGAAAGGTTGGGATGTCATTTATGAAGTGCCGCCACGTGCTAGACTATCTCCCCAAAGGAAGAGGATTATGAACCTCACATTAACCCAGACACATATGAAGGAGAATTCTTCCAAGAGACACGTCTTTCCAAAAAGTGTTTCAAGAACTGCTATACTTCACCCCAAAACATTGAAGTAGACAGCGACAGTGAATCCGACATCAACCCAGAGGACGAACAAGAAGAGCCGGAACAAGAAGAGGTTACTGCTGCAGATGACCTGTCAATGCTTGACCGATTACGTCAAGGTGGCCTTGCACACGTTGATGCCACTGAACCCTATGAGCCCGTCATTGATTATAGTGATGATGATGATTATGCATTTATTGATGATAGTGATCGAGATTATTAGTAGTGTCAGGTATTCAATTTTTTTATGTTGTACTTGATGATGATACACTTAAGTGATATACATATTATTATTCATGTCGGTATTTTTTTATGTTGTACTAATTTTGTTTACTCTTTGTCATGGAAGGTGTTGAAAGATGGTGGGCGCTGGTCGGGAGCGCTCCGCGGCCCCTTCTTCGTCGGCGCGTGGTGGGAGGTCTTCCATTCCTCACGCACCTCTCCGTCGAGCGTTGCTGGACAGTATGGCGACACCGCCGGGCCCTTCTTCGTCGATAGCGGTGCCTAGCAGGGGACGAGGTAAGGGAGGGAAGAAGAGAGGAGTTGGAGCACGTGGTCGCGGGAGAGGAGGTAGGGTGACTGCTAGGGCGCCTTCCTCGCCGCCACCCCCAACTGTTTCACCCGAGCACGTGACTGCTAGGGTGGACTCGTCTGAGGAGGAGGCTACACGGACTCCGGTCCACAAGCCTTCGGCCCACGAGCCTCGGGTCGACGGGCCTTCGGCCCATGAGCCTTGGGTCGACGGGCCTTCGGCCCACGAGACCCCAGAGGAGCACACGTCTGGATGGGGTACCTGGCCGGATGAGCCTGAGGGGCCGAGTGGCCATGCTGATGATGGCGGGGAGCCGACTGATATTGAGGAGGAGGGGGCACCGTCTACCAGCGTGGTTGTACACGGCTCCCGTCCGTGCGGCGACCCGCAAGAAGAGGTGGTTGATTTTCCCTGATGGGGAGAGGTAAGTGCATTTAATCTTTTTGTACCTTCTGTATTCACGTTTCTTCAAATATCTAATGTGTTGGCCTTGTCATGCTGTAGGGGTTGGGACCACCTTCATAGTGTCCGCCGGCCCAACTCCGTCCTTGGAGTGCTTTGCCGGCAAAACTTGCTAGGGTTTGTCACGTTGCCTGGTGAGGGTCGGCTTCCAGAGCTTGGATTGAGCTGGGAGCACTGCTTGGCTGCCCCGGCCCCGCCGGGTGAGATTATCGACGGTGTCTTGTGCGACACGAGGGCAGACGTGGTGATCAGAAAGTTCTATGTAATTTCTCCTTTACACATTTAAAAATCTTCAACTTGCTAGTTATTAATTGTACTAATCAATATTGTCTCATTTGATTGCAGACATTCTACAGGTGTGAGGAGGGATACGAGGAGGAGGCGGCAAATGTTATCGAGAACGTCTGCAAGCGCCTACTACAGAACTTACGGCACGAGGCTCGGGTGCAAGCTGTTCGAGACTACTACGCCTTGCGTGGTATCAAGAAGCCCAGGCCGGCATGCCGCGATAAGTTCCTGAGTAAGGAGAAGTACATGAAGGTCTTAAGGCCTTGTACTTACTTCCTTCATTTAGTAATTCATAGCCGTAGCGCTCAAGTTTCTATTTGCTAACTTAGGCGCCTCCGAGATGGTGTGCGGATCGGATGGATTGTTGGGAGGTGTTGGTCAATGAGTGGTGCTCAAAAGAATGGCTAGCCGTCCACAACGCGGCCAAGGACAAACGTGCCCAAATGGAAGGTGTGCCACACCATCAAGGCAGCTCCAACTTACATCAGCTCGGGCGGAACTGGGTATGTGGTTTGCTTCATGATTCATGGAATTCATTCATCATGCTAGCTTGAGCCCTTTAATTACTAATTTACTTTGTTTCTCTCTTTCAGGCATGCTACAATAAGGCGGATAAGGTGCCAGAGGTGTACGACCTGTATGCCATGGCCCACACTGCCTCTTTCAAGAAAGTCAAGGCATTCTCTCCGTCTGACCTCGATGATGCAAACAACTTCACCAACATCTCCTGCCACGACAAGCTCGTGAAATATAGAGATGAGGGGAAGGCGAGGAAAGGGGAGGACTTTAACCCGAGCCAGGGTCCCATTGATCTAGAGCTGGTGATGATATCTGGTGGCGGGAGGTCCCATGGCTCCATAGCCATTGGAGATGGACTTATCCGTTGTCCTAGCACTCTCCCAGAGATCAAGGCGCGCTAGTCGAGCTCCACTCCTGAGATAAGGCCTCGTGAACGGCCAGTCCAACTCGCCATCAAGGTTAGTTATACGTACTCAGCTATCTTTCTCCATTACATTGTGTGTGCTTCCATCAATGATTACAAATGGTAACGAGGAGTGGTGTTGCAGGCTGCTATACAGAGTGAGAGAGATAGAATGGAGAAACTTCTGGCGGAGGCGGCGGAGAGGCAGCGGGAGTTGGAGGAGAGGACGACAAAGATGTTAGAGGAGGAGAGGGCACGGAATGACATGCAGGCAAGGGCCATGTACGAGCTCCTTGTGGTAAGTTTCTTCTGCAGATTAGCCAAAACAGTCATGTAGTGTTTGTCTCATTACTAACTAGTATGACTGAGTCGTCAAAACCAAATGTGCAGTCTGTGTGCGAGAAGACAGGTCAGACCGCTCCGCCGATGCCAGTGATTGCTCCTGGGACCACGGTGAGTTTAATTTGAATGGACATTACTTGCTAGTATTAAGATTTGAGTGTCATCATGCTAACGAGACATTGGAAATGATCTTTGGTGCAGCGTAACTCCAGACAAGCATCGCACGATCCTTCTCTAGCTACCGGCACGAGCCAGCCCGCTCCTGCACCTCCATGATCTTGGTAAGTTTCTCTAGTGTTTTGCTTAACAAATGCATAAAGACCTAGACTTAGCCTTATTTCCTCCAATATGCTTACCACGATGAGCTAGAGTTAGCTTCTTTTTCTCCAAAATGACTTACTAAGCTTACTGACCTCCAAAACCATCCATTTTACCTAAGTTAGCTCTAAAACGATCTATACTTAGCTATGTTTCCTCCAAAATGACCTAAGTTAGCTCTAATATGCTTAGTTAACTAGGTTTGCTCAATACACTACTAGGAAAAGGGCTATAGATGAAATGGCCACTAATGGCGCACCAGACATGTGGTGTGCCACTACTATATAGCAGTGGCGCACCATGTGCTGGTGCGCCATTAGTGTGAAAGACACTAATGGCGCACCAGACACACGGTGCGCCACTAGTAACAATTTTTTTTCCAAACATACTAATGCGCACCAGGGCACAGTGCGCCATTACTAGTTTAAACTAGTAATGGCACACCAACCTCATAGTGCATCACTACTATATTTTTTATTTTTATTTGCAAAACTACTAATGGCGCACCAGTGTATAGTGCGCCATTACTAGTTTAAACTAGTAATGGCGCACTGTGCCCTGGTGCGCCATTAGTGTATATTTTTTTTTTTTGCAAAACTACTAATGGCGCACCACCAGCAGGTGCGCCATTAGTAACCAGGGTTACTAATGGCGCATTTGTAGGTGGTGCGCCATTAGTAACCTGGGACCAGCTAGATATTTTGGACAGCCACACCTACCCACTCACTTTCCCCACTTCATTCTCTCCACCTCCTCCTCCAAGCTTGTCTCGGCTGCCTCCTCCTCCTCACCTCATTTGCACCATAAATTCATCCAAATTAAGTGGTTAAATTACCTTTTTTGATAGGTAAGTAAGGGGGAAGCTATCTTTATGTTGTTCTCCCTCCAACAACGTGCACATGCACTTTTTATGGCCTAGCTAGATCTATGTATGTTTGTGGTGTTGCATATGTTTGTGGTGTTGCATATATGTTTGTGTTTGCAGGTACCGGTATTTGAAATGCGATAGTTGCCAATATTTTGCCGGAATGTTGATTCATTTCCGTTTCGGCGAGAATTTTGGCACTATGCATTCTTTTTGGTCCTATTTTTAGGGAAAGTCATGCCAAATTTTTTCTTGGTTCTAAAATATCGTTTTGCTCTACCCCGCAGGCGACCATGGTCCGCACGATGACGAAGGCATCGTGAATAGGTTTTTGAGCTCCGCGAAGGCCGAGATGCTTCAAAAGAACGAGACGGAGATAAGATGTCCGTGTCGAAGATGCAAGCTGAAGAGCCTTATTGCGGACCCGGATTCCGGGCAGGTGCGGGACCACCTGCTCTTGCGTGGTTTCATGGATGGCTATCGGTGGCAAGGTGATGAATATGACTATGAAGTCGTCCATGGGGGCTGGGCAAGAAATGAGGAAGGGCAGCAAGACAACCACCGCGGCTCGGGCGGGCGAGAAGACGAAGAATCTCCAGGACATGATCACGACGGTGATGCTGTACACAGTCATCATGTAGAAGATGCCGGACATGATGATGAGGAAGATGCCGGAGCAGACGAAGGGCATGATCATGAAGATGAAGATGCCGACGGAGCAGACGACGATGGACCATCGATGGGCTGGGTGCAGGACCCTCATATTCAAGAGCTGCTTCTCAAGCAGACGGATAACACAAGAGCTGCCACCCGAGAGAAAGCCAAGCTGGATCAACTGGAGATAGACGCGGTTACTCCATTGTATGAAGGATGCAGGCCCGAGGATACCCGCCTGAAAGTAACGCTCATGGCTCTGGAGATGAAGGTAAAACACAAAATGACCGACGCATGCTTCGACGAGAACATGTCATTCTGGCACGAACGTATTCCCAAGGGGAACAAGTGCCCGACCAGTTTCGAGGAGGCGAAGAAAATCGTGTGTCCTCTGGATTTACCGCACGTGAAATACCATGTGTGCATGAACAATTGCATCATTTATCGGGACGAGCACGCGGAGTCTACCATATGTCCGGTGTGCGGCGTCACTCGATACAAGAAGAGGAAGAAAGCTCCTCGAAAAGTGGTGTGGTACTTTCCGATCACTCCTCGTCTGCAGCGGTATTTCGCGGACCCTAAGGTAGCAAAGCTCCTGCGTTGGCACGCGGATAGGGAGGAGAAGAAGCGAGAAGATGACGCAAATGATCCGGAGATAAATAAAAAAGACAAGATGCTGAGTCACCCTAAGGATGGGAGCCAGTGGCAAGCGTTGAACTTCGAACACCCAGAATTTGGGAAGGATCCAAGGAACATCGTGCTGGGCGCGAGCACCGATGGAGTCAATCCGTTTGGCAGCCAGAGAAGCACACATAGCACCTGGCCTGTGTTTGTGTGGATGTACAACCTTCCCCCCTGGTTGTGCATGAAGAGGAAGTACATTCACATGAGTATGCTAATTGAAGGGCCGAAACAACCAGGGAACGACATCAATCTGTATCTGGGGCTGCTGAAAGAGGAGCTAGACACGCTATGGAAAACGCCAGCCAATACGTGGGACGCCGCAGAGAAAGAATATTTCCCTATGAGAGCCGCACTGCTCACGACGGTGCACGACTATCTCGGTTACGGATATCTCGCGGGGCAGGTGGTCCACGGATTTTCTGGATGCGTCAGGTGCATGGATGACACAACATATCACCAGCTAGATAGAGATCCCGGGTCTTCGAAAACCGTGTTCATGGGACATCAAAGGTGGCTTCGCGACGATGACCCGTGGAGGAAACGCAAGGATCTGTTCGATGGTGAAACCGAACCCCGAAGACGCCCACGTACGAGGAGCGGCGAGGAAATAGACGAGCTGTTGAAAAATTGGAAAGATTGCCCACTGCCGGGAAAGAAGCAAAAGGCGCCAGAGCCGGGAAAGAAGCGAAAGGCGCCAGAGCCGCTGCTGAAGGTATGGAAAACGAGGTCTGTTTTCTGGGACTTGCCGTACTGGAAGATCCACCGTGTGCCTCACAGCCTTGATGTCATGCATATCACGAAGAACGTGTGCGAGAGTCTGCTTGGTACCCTGCTCAACATGCCAGAGAGGACCAAAGATGGGCCGAAAGCAAGGGCAGACTTGAAATCAATGGGCATCAGGGAGGAGCTTCACGCTAATGATGATGATGATGAGGCGAAGCAGGACACGGAAAGTCGTCGCAAAGGCAAAAAGGCCAAGAAGACCGGAAATGACTTCCCTCCCGCGTGCTTCACTCTAAGTCAGGAGGAGATCGATCAGTTTTTCACCTGCCTCGTAGGAGTAAAACTTCCTTACGGTTACGCGGGGAAGATAAGCAGATACCTAGACTCAGCGAAGCAGAAGTTCAGCGGGATGAAGTCTCACGACTGTCACGTGCTGATGACGCAGATACTTCCAGTTGCAATCCGTGGGATCATGGACGCGCACGTCCGTGAAACGCTATTTGGCCTATGCAACTTTTTCGACGTCATCTCTCGGAAGTCGGTTGGCGTGAGGCAACTCAGAAGGCTACAGGAAGAGATCGTGGTGATACTATGCGAGCTTGAGATGTACTTCCCGCCCGCATTCTTCGACGTTATGGTGCATCTGCTGGTCCATATCGTGGAGGATATCATCCAACTCGGGCCGACGTTCCTGCACAGCATGATGCCGTTCGAAAGGATGAATGGTGTCATCAAAGGATACGTTCGCAACATGTCACGTCCAGAGGGAAGCATAGCCAGGGGCTTTCTGACCGAAGAGTGCATCTCCTACTGCACGAATTATCTAGGCATCGAGAACCCCGTTGGTCTGCCCGTCAACAGGCACCTCGGCAGGCTCGCTGGATGGGGTCACCGTGAGGGTCGCCGCGAAATGCATGTCGACTTCGAGGGTCGACTCGCCGACTTTGAAAGAGCAAACCTAGTCGCGCTACAACACATAGACGTGGTCGATCCTTGGGTGGTAGAGCACAAAACCTTTATTGAGAAGACGTACAATGACCGAGGCCAACAGAGGACGGACGGAGATATAATCAAAGAGCACAACTCATGTTTCACGCGTTGGTTCAAGCAGAAGCTTCTGTCGTACCCTTTACATGAGGATTCTTCCGCGGAAGAACAACTCATATTCGCCTTGTCACAGGGCGCCGAGCACAACCTGATGACGTATGAGGCGTACGATATCAACGGCTACACATTCTACACCGAGGACAAGGACATGAAGAGCGATGGTTATCAGAACTCCGGGGTAACGATGGAATCCTACACCGGTAACGACAAGGACAGATACTACGGAAGGATCGAGGAGATCTGGGAGCTGAGCTACGCTGGAGAGAAGGTCCCGATGTTCCGTGTCAGATGGGCCAAGAGCGTCATAAAAGAAGACCGGTATTTCACCACCATGGTTATACCCGAAGCCAAATCCAAGACCGCAGGCGCGAACGTCACCGCGAAAAATGAGCCATGGGTACTGGCTTCCCAAGTGGACCAATGCTTCTTCATTACCGACCCGTCAAAGCCCAGTCGTGTTGTCGTGAGGAGAGGCAAAAGGAAGATCATCGGAATGGATGGAGTCGCCAATGAGCAAGACTTCGACAAGTACGGCGACCCGAAGATGGAACATGACGACGACGATGAAGTATCAGCATACACCACAAGAAGAAGCAGGACCACCCTACCTAAAGGACGTCCGTTCAAGAGAAGAACTCCATTTACGAAAAATAAGGGCAAGAAGATTGTGAACAGATAGCTAGCTAAGATCGATTGTATTTAAATTGTAGCCTTCATTTCTCGATTGTATTTCATGGGCACTTTTTGAACTCATGAATATTTTTAAATTTCATGGACACTCGATCTCGATCCCCCTCCATCTCGATCGCTATCCCACCTCGCCAGATCCGGTCCCCCTCGCCGCCGAGCACCCCCCGCACCCTCTCCCCCGCTCCACCGGCCGCCGCCGCCGACCCCCCGCACCCTCCCCCGCTCCACCGCCGCCGACGACCCACCGCACCCTCCCCCACTCCACCGCCGCCGACGACCCACCGCACCCCTCCCCCGCACCCTTCCCGGCCCGCTCCACCGGCCACCGCCGCCGACCCACCGCACCCTCTCCCGCTCCACCGCCGCCGACGACCCCCCGCACCCTCCCCGGCCCACTCCACCGTCACAAATGAATGCAACTAAAATTGAAAAAAAATTGATTATATTTTCAAATAACAAATTTGATGATATTTTCAAATAATAAATTTGATGATATTTTTTCATATTCATAAATATTTTCAAATAACAAATTTGATGATATTTAAAAAAAAATTATTACTGTTTTATATTCATATTCATTTTCTAAAAAATTATTAGATGCAACAAAAAATAATAATAAAAAAAATTACTTATGGCGCACCTCTGGCTAGTGTGCCATTGCTATATAAAAAAAAGATTACTAATGGTGCACCTCTGGCTGGTGCGCCATCGCTATATAAAAAAGAGATTACTAATGGCGCACCGATCGTGGGTGCGCCATTGCTATCTAAAAAAACATACTAATGGCGCACCCCTAGCTAGTTCCTTCCTCTCCCTCGCCAGATCCCCTTCGTCCCTCTCCCTCGCCAGATCCACCCGCGCGCTGACCCGACCCACAACGCCGCCGCCCCGACCCCCGCCGGACACCATCCCCGCCGCCCCCGCGCCCCCGTGCCCCCCACCACTGCAGCCCCCCGCGCCGCCGCCCCCATGCCAACCCGCGAAGCACGTGGCCGCCGGCCTCCCCACGACCAACCGAGGAGCCCAGGAAGACCATCGCCGTCTTCCTCTTCGACTACGAGGACCCGGACGAGCTCGGACGCCCTCGAGCCATCCCTTCGACGCCGCCGCCGCCGACCCCGACCCCAACCCCGACCCCTCCGGCGACCGGCCGCGCCTGCCCAGGTACCTCTCCTCTTTCCTCCTTCCTCCTTCCTCCTTGTCCAGCGCCTGCCGCCCCGACAGCATCTCCAGCAGCACCACCCCGAAGCTGTACACGTCGCTCTTCGCCGTCAGATGCCCTGCAATCACCATCACCATTAATCCCTCTGAATGATTCATCCATTAACAATTCATTCCTACTACATTGTTAATTTCCATTCATCCATTCATTGAGGCAAAGCACAAATCATTTTAATCTTACTAGATACTCCATCCATCCAAGATAATAATCCTACTGGATATTCGATCCAAGATAATCCTACTCAGCAAAGGATTACTTTAATCCCACTGGACACTCCATCCAAGATCCACTGTGAGTATCAAAGTCACAACCCTTTCTCTGGTCGTGTGCAGATGCTGCAGAGGGAACGGACAATGATCCGGCCTAACCGCATTAGATATAAGTTTTTTAGGGTGGATTAGACATAGGTTAGTACAACTTGGACTAGTGTACTGTGTTGGTATCAGCATCATATAGTGATTAACACAGCTCATGCATACCTAGGAACCACTAAACTGGATGAACAAGTACAGAGGTACTGCTGGCCATTGACCTGCTGGTACACAAAGTATAGAGCACATGGCTGCTGATCTAGCTGCAAGATTGTTATATAAGCTATTACATCACCTGCCATCCCATCAAATTATTTCAAAAAGTGTGTATTATTTAAGCAGATGGTGGTGGTGATAGCTGATTAATCAATCTGGTTTTGGCTTTAGCACACATGTGGTGAATGGGTCCAGTTGCAATAGTTAGGTCTGAAACCATGACCAAATTGGGCCAGTTGTGCTGCTACCTAACTGAAGATTGGACCAAGAATTCCTCACATAAGTGCTTTGTAAAACTTGTTCATGTACTGAACTACTAATGCCTTGTGATGCTCTGAATTACTTGTGATGCCTCTGAATTACTTGTGATGTCCTTTCTTAATTTTAATGTGCCACGCCAGTTCATTCATCATTTAGGGCTTGATGTATGGAGGCTTGTCTACTTGCTGCTAATACAACATAATATTTGATATGAGCAGGGTGAACAACCTTCAGGTCTCGGGAATCTACTCAAGGCTGCAGACACTTCTTGTCTCACTTCTTTTATCATCGGTATAATATTCATATTAAGGAGTTTCTATAAGTTCATTGTTCTTACCTGCAAATTTAAAATGAAAGCACAATCAATCCATATTAAAGACTTTAGGTTGGTTTTGTTTTGAAGGTTCTTACTAGGGTTCTTCTTGGCTGCAATTCCCTGGTATATTGGTGCTTTTCTTCTATTCTTTGTTGCTTTGGATCACCGGGAGAAGCCTGGATTGATTGCCTGCACAGTTGCTGTAAGTACTCCATTTTCTAAAGCTTATCACATAGTACTAGCATTTTCTTCCGGTGCAAAATAAAACGGATGTTGTTTGTCTTTTGAATAAAATGAACTGAAAACACTTAGATACTTATTAATGTTTCCTTACACGAATACTTCCTGTAAAGTTGATTTTATAAAGCTGTGTGATCTTTGTTTCTGAGACTGAAAGTGCTTCTATCTCAAAAAAAGAAGAAGCAAAAAATTAAAAGTGCTCATCCTAGTGGCAGGCACAGCTCCTTTCACTTGTGACCATTGCTGTTGGGAGCTTGATGGCATCTTGCCGCACGCCCTTCCCTTTTGATGGAATCTTGTCACTT
The DNA here is from genome assembly GCF_018294505.1 of Triticum aestivum. Taxonomy (NCBI): domain Eukaryota; kingdom Viridiplantae; phylum Streptophyta; class Magnoliopsida; order Poales; family Poaceae; genus Triticum; species Triticum aestivum. Next base: position 256,046,256 of record NC_057811.1, read on the forward strand.
CCATGTTGCTGCTAGTAGTAACCTGACAGCACAGCCATACTTAGACCTTCAGAAGGTCAATCTTTAGTTTACTTGACTTTTGAGCCTGCTAGTAGTAACTTGGCAGCCATTCAAGGATGTCTTGGTTGTTCACGAGGCCATCCAATTGTTGTTATGTGATGACCTGATTTCTTGTCTTCCAATGGCATTTGACATTGTGATGACCAACTCATTGATTTGTCATACCCATACTAAACAAAGGTTAGGTTCAGAGATAGTGCTGCATTGTTGAGTTTTACTCCTTTTGATGTAGTAAATTTATTGACTGGTGTTTATCTTACCCTGTTCCATTGAGTAGTAAATCATTATTGGCTTGTATAGATGTCAGCATGCTCCCTTTCTACTCATTTTGGAGAACCTGTTCTTCACTTCTAAGAGTTGTTGTATTGACATGGCACATTTGCAATGGAGTTTTATATATCTTTAGCCACTGTTCATTAACAGCAAGTCAACAACAACATCAGTAAAATTCAGTTAACAACAACATCAGTAAAATTCAGTTAATTAACTGAAGAAGAGAAGAGAGAAAGTAGCCAGGGGTAGATGAAGAGAGAATATCATGAAGGAACAGTTTAGTTTTAATTAATGGAAAAGTTGCATTTACTTGTAATTAAAGGAACAATTTCAGTTAATTATAAATATTCAATAGCAGCAGAGGCAAGCAGTAGCAGTAGCAGTAGATGCCAACTCTTGATATGCATGCATGCATTCTTTGCTTGTTTATATTCATTCTTGTAAACTGAACATGCTCATCTATCTATCTATCTATCTACCTGCTTAAGTATGTATGTATGCATTGTATTTTTATTTCCTTTGGAAAGTAAAGTTTATTTCCTGGCTGGCTGGCATGATGGCTCATGGATCCCTCAGCTGCAGCTGCAGCTGGAGCTCAATCTGATCTCATCTGAAATGACTCTATAAATACAGAGTGTAGTTAGTTACAGAGTAGCAGAAATAGTTGCTGGATGCAGTTACTTGCATGGGCCTGGCTGATGAAGAAAAACTTTATATATATTCATACTGATGTTGACTCTATAAATCATACTTATTGGACATGTTTTACGTGTTGATCCATCAATTGATCACATTGAGAAAGACCATCGTGTCTCCGACCATTTTGCAAAGGTCATGTCTCCGACCATCGTGTCGTGATGATTTTGCAGGTACCCCGAGAGGCCCTTGAGTTTGCTGGAATGTCGATTAACTTCCGTTCCGGCAAATTCGGGTACTCCATATGTCCTATTTTCAGCAAAGGTCATGCTGAAATTTTCCGTGAATTTTAGCATGACTTTGCTAAAAATAGGACATATGGGGTACTTGCGACTAATGCATGGGCCGGGGTATCTTAGTACTTAATTAAGTAGGATCAACTGCCTCTTGTGTTATACATATAGAAGTGTGATATGTTTACTGTCTCTTGGTGTTTGTCCTTAATTAAGTAGGGTATATTATTAGAAGATACCCATATATATCAGTCAACCTAGGGTGCCTCGGCATCGATAAACCCTAAATGATGAAAACTTAACTTAGCATTTAGGGTGCCTCGGCGTCGACAAACCCTAAATGATAAAACCTTGGCTTTTAGGGTGCCTCGGTGTCGATGAGAACCTAAATGATGTACGCTTAGGCTTTTAGGGTGCCTCGGCGTCGACAAACCCTAAATGATAAAAGCTTAGCTTTTAGGATGCCTCGGTGTCGACAAACCCTAAATGATGAGACCATGATCTTGTTCCTTGACAATAACCAACTTTTTGACCAAACTTTTTTCCTATTTAGAGCGAAACATGGCCCACAACGATGAGGCCGGCGGTTCGGGCGGCAAGCAATTCTGGGAGCTGTCCCAGGAGCTGGAGGAAGAACCTCACCGCTATGAGGACGCCGCGGAAGACACCGATCCTGACTACACAACCCCTAGTGGCGTCGGGGATGACACCACTGATGGTGCCGCCGAGGATGCCACCACTGATGATGGCGGCGCACGCACAGATGGCAGCCAACCGAAGAGGCAACGGAAGGACCGGCGCCCGAGCGTGCTCGGCACCGTCAAGGAGGAATTTACTGAAGTGAACTCCGACGGGCATCCAACGGCGCCCAAACAAGTAGTCAAGGGGTACTCGGTTCAGCTCGGGTGCATTCTCCGGAGCACCGTCTCGATCAACACCGAGAACCTAAGGCATAAGGACCGAGGGAATTTGCGCAGCCTCCTCTTCACGAAGCTGCACGAACGATACAAGTTCCCCGCTGACTTTGCAAACACACGCCTCTCAGGGAATAAAGTGAACAGTGCCGCCCTCACGAGGATGAGCACGGCCCTGTCTACTTGGAGAAGCACGGTGAAGGCAATGATTGAAAAAGGTGATAGTTATGAGAAGATCAAGGCGAAATATCCTTTGATCAGCGAAGATGACTACAAGGAGTTCAAGATCAAGTGCGAGAGCAGCGCAACCTCCGAATCAAGTCAGTGGGGGAAAGAAATGCGGCAGTTGAACTTAGGGGTCCACCAACTCGGTCCCGGCGGTTACAGAGTGGCGGAGCCTATATGGGACAAGGAGGACGCGGAGCGTGCCGAGCAAGGCCTACCGCCCCGCTTCGAGAAATTCCGTGACAAGCAGACCAGGAACTTTGTCAGGGCCCGGTACAAGGAGGACCCGGTAACAAAGGAGCTTACCACGGATCCGAAGACCAGGGCGCTTGAGCTTGTTCTGGTAAGGAATACACCCCCGCGTAATTAGCTCCATATGGTTGCATTCTAATTAATGAAGCCAAATTTCTAAATGGTTCACATTCCTTCCGCAGGAGGCTGAAAGCAGTAGCGCGGGGTCGTCTCAGAGCTCCCCTTTCGACACCCCTTTAAATAGGGCGTTGAACGTAATGAAAAACAAGGATAAGCTCAGTAAGCCATCGTCAGCTGGTCGTGTGGCCGGCAAAGGCTTGTCCACAAAATGGTCGTCATACTATACCGCTGGTGGGCGAAAGGAGAAAAAGACCAGCTCGGAAAGCCAGTCGCGCGAGGTTCAAGAACTCAAGGCACAAGTGGCGCGGATTCCGGAGATTGTCCAAGAGCAAGTGCAACAACAACTGGGAACGACGCTCACCGCCATGGTGCCTACCTTGATTCAGGGGCTGACGACGTGGATTGCGGGCGGCCAACAGGGGCCTCCCCCGGTTCCCAGCTTCACGGCCAGCAACTCGCACAATGCGCAGGCGGCGCCATTGGTGTCTCCGGCGGAGGCGGTATTCGTGTCTCCGGCGCCGGCACGGGCATTGGAGCTTAATGCACCCGGGTGTACGCCGGCCGGCACCTCGCCAGCAAGCGGCCCCTCCGTCAGTTGCACGCCCGCCGTTGGCGGTGCCTCGACATTAGCCGAGCTCGACGGCATCACGGTAACTAAGCCTCTCGGCCGATGACTTCATCTCCTTGCCTTTGACTGGGCATCCCTGACGCCCTACATGTTTTCGCAGGGCGCCGCCGACGTTCCTTGCACTCTCCTGCACTTCGTGGGCGGCGAGTTGGTCGATGTCGCCAAGGGCAGAATCGTTCAACCGGGCAACCGCGTGTTCCATGGTAATCCGATGCCACCCACCTTGTATAGGGTTGAACTGGTTCGGGTGCTGCCAGGCTGCGACGAGTTGTTACCTCCGATTCGACCCGCTGGGGCCGACGAAGATGATGTGATGACCCTCAGCGCCTGCGTAAGCTGGCCCCTGCTTTGGCCGAAGAGCCAGATTCGTTTGGGGGCGGGGGACACCACCCCACAGACAAGACCGCCAGTCGTGCCAGCGCCAAGCCATGGCAAGAACGCCGCAACGCTACCGGACATGCCGGACATCCCTATGGCACAGGATCCGGACATGCATATGGCACAGGATCCGGACGACGACGACAACGACGACGGTACATTTACCAACGTCGATAAGTACTTTGCCGAACATGGGTACGGTGACGAGTTCTGCGGGCCTCCTTCTCAAGAACCCAACCCTGAAAAAGACGACCGCGATCTAGCTGGTACGACGGAGAAACCCAATTGCAACAGGCGTCGTCTGGCGTTCAGTTCTCAGGAGACGCCTCCAGCTGCCGCCTTCACCGAGCCTCAGATAGCTGAGGTGCGAAATATTATCAGCCCCAACACGCTCAAGAAGGCGGTCTGTGAGCAGAACTCGATCCCATTACAGCAGATCAGGAAGAAGGGACGGAAACGAAAGACTAACAAGGGCGCCGGTGCGAGCCAGCCGGCACCGAGTACGATCCGTGCTCAGGACGGGCCACCTTCACCTAAGGATATCTCGAGGAGGGTGCATGTGGCGGGTAGGGCGATGCTACCGACAAATATGCTCAATGCTGCAACCGGTGCTATGCGGAGTCTGCATGACAGTGTTCTTTCTTTGGAGAAGCGGCGTCTCAGAGAGAATGATGTGGCATACCCGATTTTCGTGGCCAAGGTGCCAGAGGGCAAGGGCTTTGTGGATAGCGCCGTCGGGGGTACGATCGTCCTGCGGTTTGATGACATCTTTGCTATGTTTAACCTTCATCCGCTGCACTACACCTTCGTTCGGCTGTTTTCGCTGAGTATGGAGATGCGGATCATTAGAGACAAGACCCCGGACATTGTGATAGTCGACCCCTTCTACATGCGTGCCAAGATCTTGGGCAGCGCTGGGGACCGGCAAGTCGCGAGTTCACACCTCGAAGGCGTCATTCTGGCAAACCCAGATAAGGATAACTTCCTCGTGCCTTACTTTCCCGAGTAAGTCATCCCCTAACCGCCCCGTAACATATGATTTCTTAGATTTCGATCGTTCTTTTTTTCTAACATTCCGTGTTCTGTGCAGTGACACACATTGCACACTCATCCTCTTAAGCCCGAAATATTCCATGGCCACGTATTTCGACCCGGACCGTGACTCCAAGATAGACTACACAAATATCAAGAAAGTTCTTGATGATGCTCTCCCCGGCTACGCCGCATCTGGAGGCACCTTTAAGAGGCCAGCTCGTAGGTACGGCAGGCACGTGTTCACCCACAATACGACGTTCCCCTGCGTCAAGCAGCCGCCTGGCGGTCAGAAGGATGCCTACTACGCCCTCCATCACATGCGGGCGATCGTACGGGACCATAATCACCTTCTGCTACCAAATAATCTCAAAGATTGGGCCGCAAGCTTGGCGGCAATCCAGGACGCGGACATCCGACAAGAATTCTTTCGCATCCAGTCGGAGTTTGCAGAAATCATCCATCAAGATGTCCTTCGTACCTCGGGGCAGTTCTACCTCAAATATCAACCGTCCAACAGTGAGATAGACACAACGCTACAAATGCAGGCTGACAACGCCCGCGACTTCATGACCATCACGAAAGACGGCGGCTTCATCCATGCTCCGGTCCCATGAGTCGAGTCGAAAGTAGTGATGCTATGTGTAGTTCTGAAACATCGATTAGCTCATGTTGTAATTAAACTTTAATGAACTTGTATGTCTCTTTGGTTTGGACAGTCGTTCAACTTAGATGTAATCGATGCTATTTATTAGTAGGACCATGAATCGTGCTATTAATGTCTTGCTTTTCTCTTCCGATACTTTTGTTGCATACTTATATATTGCTTATGTATTGTCTGTTGTTTGGCTAGTGCATACAGATGCCGTCGTATGTCGTGTACAAGGGTAAGGTTCCCGGAGTCTACGACAACTGGGAGGAGTGTCGGAGATAGGTTCACCGTTTCAGCGGTAATAGTTACAAAGGGTACACCACTAGGGCGGAGGCGGAATCTAGATACGCGCGCTATCTAGCGGGAGAGAGGAGGGAGCGTTGGAGGAACCGGATGAAGACCAGTTTCATCGCGATGATGCTCATCGTGATGACCGCAACTCTCTTCTATGTGATGGTAGTTTAGATGATCGATATCGACTTGTAATGTGAAGACAAACTCGCTACTCGCGGTCTCGAGACTTGTAATGTTCTATCTTTGTTCGGTCTTTTGAATTCGGAGACTAATATGATGAATTGTATTCGGAGACTAATCTTCTATTGTATTCAATGAATCTGTTGTTGCTGTGTGGTGCTGTCTATATTCTGTCCAATAATATATTTTGTAACATGTGCAAATATCAGAAAAGAAAAAAAATCCCTAATATTCGTACTAATGACGCATCACCCCAACGTGCGCCATTAGTATGCCAAAGGATACTAATGGCGCATCACCCCACAGTGCGCCATTAGTATGGCAAATCACATGTGTAAATATCACCCCCTGGGAGGCACACTAATGGCGCATGTTGGTCTATACTAATGGCGCACGGCGTGATGCGCCATTAGTATACAAGATACTAATGGCGCACCAGTGGTGCGCCATTAGTATTTAATACTAGTGGCGTGGTACTAGTGGCGCACCAGTAGTGCGCCATTAGTAGGCAAAACTGGTGCGCCACTAGTAGGCCTTTCCCTAGTAGTGATAATGACATGTACTTAGCTTACTTACGTCAAAAATGGCATAATTAGCTTAGTTAGCTCATAAACAATCCATTTTACCTAAGTTAGCTCTAAAATGACCCATTTTACCTTAGTTAGCTCATAAATGATCCATTTTACCCAAGTTAGCTCTAAAATGGCCCATTTTACCTAGACTAGCTCCAAAATGATCTATTATACCTATGTTAGCTCTAAATTGACCCATTTTACCTAGGTTAGCTCCAAAATGACCCATCTTACCTAGGTTAGCTCCAAAATGATGCATTTTACCCAAGTTAGCTCTAAAATGACCCATTTTACCTAGATTAGCTCATAAACGATCCATTTCACCTAGGTTAGCTCACAAACGATCCATTTTACCTAGTTTAGCTCCAAAATGACCCATCACACCTAGGTTAGCTCTAAAATGATGCATTTTACCTAAGTTAGCTCATAAACGATCTATTTCCCCTAGGTTAGCTCATAAACGATCCATTTCACCTACAACAACACTATTGGCCCTGTTATGATGCTAGTAATGTGCATGATATGAGAAGTCGACTGTATACACAGTTGAAATTGAAATCAACAGAGCTATTTATAAGGGCAAACCTGTTAAAGAAACATGCGTAAGCATACCTATTGTGCCATTGGAGTTTCCATTGGATAGTTCAATTTGAAAATAAGTTTGTATGACTAAATACAGTGATACAAGAGCAAATCAGAATGCACGATAGCAATGGAATCTTAAATGAGAACAATTGTTCTTCAGGTTTAAGCACTTGTTCTACATGAACAGAGTACAGTAAGACGCAAACATATAGTACTGAAAATAAAATGAGCTCATAGACCTTTCAACATTCTTGGTTCGGGACCAGTAAAGAACAAGGCGTTCCCAGTCATCGTCCAGTAAATGTGTCTCAGGAGAACATAAGGGAATTTGATGAGTTTCTTTGCTAGTGAAGTACGTTTTCTTTAGGTAATTCCGATACAGCCACCAAGCATTCTTGAAGATAGGAGAGGTATTAGCACAGGTTACCTCATCCTGAGTTTCCAAATTGGTCCTTCTCTATAGAGAAAAATGGGAAAATTTGCTGTATTATAACCATCATGGAGGTAGAATGTATGGGACAAAGCAAAGTAATTGCCATGAATAACATTACTTACACATAACTCCTGGACAAGCACCTGCAACTGGCATTTTCCTTCATCTTCAGTATAATATTTCCATGATGGGAAGATACGCACATAGGATTTAACAACATCAAATGCGATAGATGCTAAACTATGAATGGCTGGTTGTGCTTCCTCCACAGGAATAGGTGTACTAACTGGTGGAGTTGGGGTTCGCCGTGGTAGTACTGGCGCTTTGGGCACTGGAGCTGCCTTACTAACTGGTCTTGTTTGGGAGCTCTGTGGTGGAGCTGGTGTTGTGTCAACAGGAACTGGGTTACTATTTGCTAGGGTTGGGGTTAGATTGGGTGAAGCTGGTTCTCTGTCCATTGCAGTAGGGGTAAAATCTGCAGGAGTTTGGGTTATGTGTGGTAGGGCAGGTTGTTGTGCACATACAACCGGGGTGCTATCTCCACCAAGATGTAGCACTGTTTTATTTGAAGACTGTGTTTTTACTCCGCTAGATACTGCCATCACCCGCTCCAATTCAAATGGCTGATAAACAGGAAACATAATTGAATGTACAGACATTGTATGAGAGGCAGATGCAATAGATAGTGTGAAAAAAAGAGGGCATTAAATAATTGACATGTATATTGTTTAACTATAACGGATAGCATGACATAATTTCACATATGTGATGTCTATCTAAACTAGATAGCATAACATAAGATAATTCAAAGATATGATGACTAACTAAACAGGATCGCATGACATAATTCACATACATGTTATCTAAGTAACCAGGATCGCATGATTTAATTCACATATGTGATTTATATGCTAAGCTGAGGGCATTCGCATATATGATGTTTGAACTATGAACATGGTGTTGAATATTGTGTATATGATGTCTAAACTATGCAATGCAAGACACCATATGCATGATATGAGCAGTAGAACCGTGCCAAGTTAGAGCATACACCCTTGTGGGGGAATAGGACTGGTCATTTGTCTCTGAATCCATATCTGAGGAGCTATCGGGACCCAGCAAGAGATCTACTTCGATAGGTAGCACTGTCTGCTCTGAAGGCCTTGTTTTCACTCCAGATTTTTCCATCACCCACTCAAATGGCTGATTCACAGGAAGAGTAGTTTAATGTACAAACATTGTCGACAAATGGAAATTTAGTGAATAAAAGGATGGGCTAGATATCATTCAAATATATGATGCCTGGTTAAACATGATGGCATTGCATAATTCCCATATATGATATTGAAACTAAACATGTGGCATTACAGAACAAGTCTAAACTAAGCTTATGACATATATGATGTCGAAAGTAGGCACTGCAAGGCAACATATGCATGATATGACTAACATCATCATGCCAAGTTAGAGAAAACACCTTGGGGGTAAATAGGAGTGGTTATCTACGTCTGAATCCGCCTCAGAACAGATATCTTCTCTGGATTACAATCTGGAGAGGGGGGGGAGGGTTTGCCATTGAACCTACCATGGAGCGATGTCTGCATGACATTGTATTGCCGCGCAAAACTCTTCACTTTTTCTCTACATGTTCAGCATGACTGTGTACAATATCTGACATGCATACAAAAAATATAGTGAGATTATGTAAGGAGAGCATGCAGAAATCTAGAGTAATGTTAACAACCAGTGGATGGATCCAAAAATAATGATAGAAGGCTGATGATTGCTTTAATTTAATAAAAAACAGATGATGATTGCTTTACTATTTGTTTCCCACCCAAGATGAACAACATAGGCATACCCTAGGTGAACCAGATATTAGAAAGAGATACTATTCATTGCTGCCTCGATATTTTCCCCACAACTAACTTAGAACTCAAGTTTGAACATCAATTTGGACCTAACTTGGAGTCTAAGAGGTGAACATGACAATAAAGTAGCAGGTAATATTAAGCAATGCATAACATAAGCAGAAACAAAAGAGTGCGACCTCTCTTGTGGACCCGTGTACTCCTCAGGTTCATCTGCTGAGTCGATGATGGTTATGCCGTTGCGGTGGGCGCCGGTGGCAGTTGAAGGAGATCTGAGGCGGCAAAAGACGGTCAGGAGTTGTGATGTCTGGTTTGGTGAATGCTTCTGCCGATGGAGCAGCTCAGGTGAGGTGGACGACGCCGCGACAGTAGCAGGACAAACCACACAAAGTTTTCTTCGACACCTACCTGTAACTGATGTAATTCTATAAGGGCTCATTTGGCTTGCATGATTCTAAAAACGCAGGGATAGGAGGAAAAACACCGGAATAGGATAGGAATGCACATGGGAAACAGAGCATTTGTGAAAACAGGATTTCTGTCAACTTGGGTGTTTGGTTCACAGGAAAAGGAGCAGAGGTATAAAAAGAAACATGGCCAAAATAAAGTGAAACCATATGAAAGCGTGTATAGTTAGAATGTTATTCTGCCACTAATGCACTTGGTCTTGTTTTCATGCGTAGGATTTTGAAAAGTAGGTCCAGGTGGATGTTTTGCTACATTCATGTCAACAAAATGAATGAATAATTGAATAGTAGAGTGCCATAGGAAAATTTCCTATTACTATGTTTTTCCGTTGAACCAAAATAGCCCTAATGGATCGACATGAATGTAGAGTAATAAGTGATGCAACAAGTGTACAACCTCTTTACCGTAGCCGTGTCGACCTCAGCATCATTGGGTTGGTCGCAAAGAAGTTGAGGCAGAGGTGGCTGTCGGAGGTGTGGAGGAAGATCTGTGGAATATGTAGACGGCGTCCAGGGCACTACTCTATTGTGATGTGTCGGCATTCTGGGAACGGGTGTCCCAGACTTGCCTGCCTGCGGCCCACGTCGTGGCTGAGCGAGCAGGCCTGTACGACCCATCTTCATCAACAAGGCATTCAAGACCCTCGAGAGGGGCCAAGCCTCGCGAGGCGGTCGACGCAAGACCTCCTCAGGAGCGGCCTTGCCAGGCAGGCTCACGACGGGCAGAGAGGTCAAGGCAAGGCAAACCTCGCGAGGTCCACGTGATGTGAGCCATGACGATCGAGAACAGGTGGGCGCTAGGCGGGCGCCAGCGCGTGCGGCATCCTTGTTTCCTGTTTGGTGCGAAGGGGGCGAGCGCAGGCGCGGAGTACCGAGGCATCCAGCAAAGGTTCCCATATCGGTGCAACAAGACCAGGACCAGCCGGACGGCAAGACGGATGTCACCATGGAGCCCAAGGCGGCGTCACCACCAAAGCCTTTTGCAGGCGAAGACCACTTTTGTCAGGATAAGCTGTACTAGTTGTCCCCTCTCAAATTGGCCGTTGTTGGCTCCCTTCCCGCTCAATATTTGGGGAGAGGACCAGGGCCTATATAAGTAGAGCTAGCCACCACAGTAGAGGCATCTGATTCAGAGGCATCTCGCCCACACAAGTTCACCAAGCACAAGAACACCTCGCCTCAGGAGGCTGTTCTTCCCCTTATGCTATTCATCATCAGCCCAAGAGGCAATCCAGCACCACCACACTGGAGTAGGGTATTACACCACAACAGTGGCCCAAACCAGTATAAATCTTGTGTCTTTCTCTGTTGCGAGTTCGCCGAGTTCGTCCGTGAGATCTTAGAGAGCTAGGGCGTGAATTGATAGGGAGGAAATCTTCGCGCGCACCCCAGTGTTCGAACCTCGAGGGTTTTGCCGGAACTCGTGATCCGACATTTGGCGCACCACGTAGGGGTGCGTCGTAGCTTCTTTTATGTCGATCTGCGCTCCGCCCACATGGCAGGCGCCCTACCACCGACTTCGACGGCCGGTGTTGACGACGGGGCCAGGGGGCTCCGAGCCCTGGCCCCCGCCCTGCGGCGGGTGCGGTGGCCGCCCAAGTTCAAGCCAGAGATGCCGCCGCGCTACGACAGCGCGGCGGACCCGTCGGTTTTCCTGCTGGCATACGAGGAGGCCGTCCTCGAGGCCGGGGGTGATGACAAGGTCATGGCCAACTAGCTTCCCATGGCCCTCACCGGCGAGCCACGTGCATGGCTGCTCAACCTCCCCGGATCCACGGTGGCATCTTGGGAGGAGCTATGCGACCTCTTCACTGCGCGCTACACGGCACAGGCGCACCACGCGGTCGCGGCCCTGCTAGGTGGCTCTCAAGCGCCGCCTTCAGATCGCCACATCAAGCCGTTCCTCCGCCAAATTGGTGCCGCTTCCAAGCGCTCGGAGGCTCCGCCCGGCTGGGCCGCGCCTGAGTCCGACCTCACCTTCAGCTCAGAAGACCACCCCATCACCACCGCCGGCTCGGGCATGCTTCCGATGCTCTGCACGCCCACCATCTGCAACGTGGTCGTGACCAAGACCCTCATCGACGGCGGTGCTGGCCTCAACTTGCTCTCCGTGGAAGCCTTCAGCCTTCTTCACGTGCCGCTCGAGCGGCTCAGCCTCAGCAAGCCTTTCTCAGGAGTTGGTGGCGGCGCTGCCCGCTCCCTGGGGCAGATCCACCTTCCCGTCGCCTTCGGCACATGCGACAACTACCGCACCGGGCTGGTCGACTTCGACATCGCCCGCATCGGCCTCGCGTACAACGCCATCTTTGGGTACCCAGCTCTGGCCCAGTTCATGGTGGCAACCCATCCAGCTTACAACCTCATGAAGATTCCTGGAAGCAAAGGTGTCCTCACCGTCAAGGGGGACACCAAGGAGGCTGTGATGACACTCAGACTTGCCTTCAAGACCGCTGCGGAGGCGCAGCCCGTCGGCGCCGGTGTCCCTGAGGCCAGGGAGGCCGCGCCAACCAAGAATAAGCAACTGTTCACCCAAGAGAAGGCAGAAACCAAGCAGGTGCCGGTCGACGAGGACGGGTCCTCAGGAGCCACCTTCACCATAGGTGCCGGCTTCAACCCCAGTCAAGAGGAGGCATTGCTGAAGTTCTTGCGCGCGAACAAGGATGTATTCGCATGGGATCCCAATCAGCTGGTGGGGGTCCCGAGAGAGGTAATTCAGCACCACTTAAGGGTATGCCCCAATGTGCGCCCTGTGAAGCAGCGAGCAAGGCGGCAGTCCACGGAGAAGCAAGCCTTCATCGTCCAAGAGACCCGCAAGTAAGAGGCGGCAGGTGCCATTCATGAGGTCAGGTACCCCGAATGGCTGGCGAACCCCGTCGTGGTTCCGAAGAAAGGAGGGAAGGAGTGAATGTGATTTGACTTCACCAACCTCAACAAGGCGTGCCCTCAAGATCTGTTCCCTCTCCCGCGCATCGACCAGATCGTCGACTCCATCGCCGAGTGCGACCTGCTGTGCTTCCTGGATGCGTTCTCAGGGTATCACCAAATCAAGATGGCGGTGGAAGATGTAGAGAAGACAGCCTTCCTTCGTACTGTGCAACGCGGGTGCGACCTTTCAGCGCCTGATGCACATCGCTTTAGGGCGGCAGCTCGGGAGAAACACGGAGGCCTACGTCGACGACATTGTGGTGAAGTCTCGGGAGGCGAGAACCTTGATCCAAGACCTGGAGGAGACCTTCGAGAGACTGCGCTAGGTGAACTTGCGGCTTAACTCGGAAAAATGTGTGTTCGGTGTCCCATCCGGCAAGCTACTGGGATTCCTCGTGTCCCACAGAGGGATCGAGGCGAACCCGGAGAAGATCAAGGCCATTGAGGACATGAGCCCACCGCAGACCCTCAAGGAAATGCAGAAGCTGGCCGGTCGGGTGACTGCGTTGGGAAGCTTCATCTCCAAGCTGGGAGAGCGCGCCTTACCCTTCTTCAAGCTGATGAAGAAGAAGGGCCTGTTCGAGTGGACTCCGGAGGCCGACCGAGCCTTCCAAGACCTCAAGAGATACCTGACCAGCCTTCCGGTGATGGTGGCGCCACGGCCTCTCGAGCCTCTAGTACTTTATCTTGCCGCCACCCCATACTCCGCCAGCGCTGCGCTAGTGGCGGTTCGGGAGAAGCACCAGGCCAAGAGTGCGCTGCGCCAAGCTACGCCGCCAGCCGAGATGACGCAAGATCAGGAAGGCGCAGCAAGAGCCATAGCGGCAGCAACAGAAGACCAAGCTCGGCAGGGCGACGCCGTAGGGATTCCCGCAAGCGATCAGGCGCCAGGGGTCCCACCACCTCAGGAGGCACCCTAGCTTTCACAAGACGTGAGCCTCACCAACACGCCTGTCCTCGTCGAGCACCCGGTGTACTTTGTTAGCACGGTGTTGTGGGACGCGAGGGCACGGTACACCATGCCTCAGAAGCTCCTGCTCGCGCTCCTGGTGGCCTCGCGCAAGTTGCGGCACTACTTCCACGGCCACCCCATCAAAGTCGTCTCGGCCTACCCGTTGGAGAGGGTGCTCAAGATCCCCAACTCTGTCGGAAGGGTCGCCGAGTGGAACATCGAGCTGCAGGCGTTCCAGTTGGAGTTCAGCACCACTAGGGTCATCAAAGGAGCCGTGCTCGCTGATTTCGTGGCAGAGTGGACGGATGCCCCGACGCTGGAAGTAGGCGAGGACCGGTCCACCTCGCCAGGAAGTGAGGTGCCCGACGGATGGGTCATGTATTTTGATGGTGCCTTCGCGCACCAGGGTGTGGGTGCTGGAGCAGTGCTCATCTCGCCCACGCAGGACAAGCTCTACTACGCTGTGCAGCTCTGCTTTCAGCAGGGCGAGAAGGTCTCATAGCTGGCCTGAAGGCTGCGACAGCTCTAGGGGTGTAGCGCCTCACCGTTAGGGGCGACTCACAGTCCTCATCAACTTCTCTAACAAAGTGTACGAGCCAAAGGACGAGCACATGGAGGCATACCTCGCAGAAGTACGTAAGATGGAAAAGCAGTTCCTAGCTGTGGAGGTGCAGCATGTGCCCCGTGGCACCAACAAGGAAGCCGACAACATCGAAAGGAGGGCATCCAAGCGGCAGCCCCAGGAGCCTGGCGTCTTCGAGGAGCGGCTCTTCAAGCCGTCAGCAACGCCACCACTTTGAAGCACAACACGGCCTCGGGAGGAGCTCCCACAACCGCCTGCCACGGGAGCCCAACTTGTGGCCCGACCTCAGGAGCTCGCCTGCTCTTGGCGCTCGAGCCCCAAGAGGGATGTTGGACCAAGGAATTCAAGGAATATCTGATGCAAGGGGCACTACCAGAGAAGGAAGAGGATGCAGAGCGTGTGGTCCGGCAAGCCATGGCATACTGCATCCAGGACGGTGAGTTGTACAGGAAGCGACCAAATGACGTTTCACTGCGTTGCATTACCAGGGACCAGGGGAAGGAGTTGCTGATTGACATACACAGCGGGGACTGCGGACACCACTCTTCATCACGGATTCTCGTCGGCAAGGTGTTCCGCAGTGGATTCTACTGGCCCACGGCACTCAACGACGGAGCTGAGTTGGTGAAGTCCTGCGAAGCTTGCCAATTCCACGCCAAGCAGATCCATCAGCCAACTTAGGGCCTCCAGACTATACCGCTCACGTGGCCGTTCGCGGTCTGGAGGCTGGATATCTTGGGCCCATTCCCTCGAGCGCCAGGGGGCTACTGCTACCTTTACGTCGCCATCGACAAGTTCACCAAGTGGGCGGAAGTGAAAGCCGTCCGCACGATCCCAACCGGTTCCGCGGTCAAGTTCATCAAGGGCCTCGTGAGCCTTTTTCGGGTCACCAACCGCATCATCACCGACAACAGCTCGCAGTTCACCAGTAACCTCTTCAAAACATATTGTGCTAAACTTGGAACGCAGATCTGCTATGCTTCGGTGGCGCACCCCAGGAGCAATGTCCAGGCTGAACGCGCCAACGCGAAGGTCCTGAGAGGCGTCAAGACCAGGACCTTGAAGAAGAAGCTCGAGGCCTGCGGCAGGGGCTGGCACGACGAGCTCCAGTTCGTGCTATGGTCCATCCGCACCACCGCCACTAAGCGGACGGGCGAGATCCATTCTTCCTTGTCTATGAAGCCGAAGCGGTCCTCCCTCACGAGATCATGCATCTCTCCGCACGGGTCCTGGCGTTCGATGAAACGCAGCAGGACGCCACGCGGGGGATTGACCTCATAATGGGGAGGAGCATCACTGCGAAGCTGCAATGAGGGCGGCAAGTTACCAGCAGGCGCCGTGGTGATACCACCGCCGCAACATCCGCTCTAGGACGCTCGAGGCGGGCGACCTTGTCCTGAGGTAGGTCCTCTCCAGGGAATGGTTGCAAAAGCTCTCACCCATGTTGGAGGGCCCGTTCAGGGTCGTCCATGTCTCTAGGCCTGGCGCCACGCGCCTGGAGACGCAGGACGGGGTACCCATCCAGAACGCCTGGAACATTCACCACCTCTGGAATTTCTACCCATGAAGCAAGGCCCAGTGCCTATGAAGAAAGGTCCAGTGCCTATGAAGAAGGCCCGGTGCCTGTGAAGAATCGCCGCCTGTGACACTGTCATGTAATAATGAGTGGGGCTGTACACGCCCCGGAGTCTCAGGAGTGCCGCCGTCGGGCCTCGGGGGCTCCCTCCCATGCCTAGTGGCAGCACTTAGCTCCGCGCTGGTGAGAAGACTTGAAGACTAGACTAGGTGCCGGACGCGGCTTTTCATTTGCTTTCCAAAGTTGGCTTGCCTTCCCTTAACCGAAATTTGCTTCTGGTGTTCCTTGATGGTTTGGTTTCATCGCCCTTGCCGCCTTTTCCGACTCTAGTTTGCTTGTGTTCTCTCTCTCGCATACCTCGCGAGGGGGCTAGGCAAGTGCCCTCGCAAGGGTTTCTTCTTCTTCTCTCTGCCTTCAGTCTGCTTTCTCGTGAGGCACCCTCCTTCGGGCCCACAAGCCGGCACATCTCTCCTAATCCGTGCCCCTCGGGTACCGTGATATGAAGCGCTGGGTCAAGGCTCGGGTGAACAATAAGTCTCCTAGCGAGCTTCCTAACGAATTTTTTGCAGTTCCTGAGCAACCACTAAGCCAAGACGGGCACGAGGAAACAAGTGCCTCGTGAAGAAGGGGCTGCCCCGAACGCGCTAGGCTAAGTTATCTCCACACAAAATAACAACACAACACAGAAATAACAAGCATAGCGTAATGATTAAGGAGTCACACTTCGATACACGCCCCTCCGGGCCCATACTGGTTTGATTTTGATGCAGGAAGGAAAACAAGAACAAAACAAAAGCGGTGTTGCAGCAAACCACGGGGGCAGGCCTCCAGCGACGTCCCGAGCTCAGCCGGATCCCTCCTCACGCTTCACGGAGGCATGGCGACGAGATGACCCGCTACCACCTTTGAAGCGAGCGTGGCGGCTGGTCGTAGCCGCCGCTGCTGGAGCTTTCGCCAAGAGAAGTGTCACCATGGCTGGACGAGGCGCGGCCGGTGGGCTCGCCCTCGTCGCCGCCATCGCTAAGACCGAGCACGTCCTCGCCGTCGTTCGTCTCGGGGCAGCACCCGGCGCAGCGACCATCTTCCCCAAACACCCTCACGTAGAGGGTCGCATCACCATCATACTTGAAATGGAGGGTGCACCGCCTGCCCAGGCCGCGCGCGGGGGCGAATGTCTGCCAACCGCCGGCCAGAGCTATATTGCCCGCGGGGGAGACTTCAACCGCGACCCAGGAGGCCCTGCTGCAGCAGTCATCCGCCTGCAGCCAGAGCCGCCTGGACCAGAGGCCGGCAGCTCATCGATGAAGAAGCGCGGGAGCTGAAGCCAGTTACCAGCCGGATCCTCTGACGAGACAACGAACTCCGGCAGCACCTCTGCCGAGTGGAAGCGTGGCCGGGGAGGCCGCGCAACCACGACACGTCTCACCTCATCGACGGGGCTGCTGCGACCGGAGCGACCAACACCACGCGCAGCGGCACCACCCCGGGAGCGGGGAGCCATGGCGGGAGTCATGGTGTGCTTGCAGGGACGGCCGCGTCCCCGCTTGGGCGCCGGGGAGCCGGGCCCCTCGCGAGGGGCCTTTCCTTTCTCCGCGGCGGAGAACCTCTTCGATGGCGCCACTGGAGTCCATGGTGGAGCAGAGGAGGAAGAAGCAGGCGAAGTGGGAAGAAGTGGAGGACGGGGGCTCCGCCCCCTCCCTCATTTATAGCAGGAGAAGGCCAACCAGCGCCCCCCACGATCGCAGGTAATGATGGTTTTCCTTGCATGTCACAGCGGCTTGTCAAGTCGGGCAGTTGCCGAGGCAGCATGGGGAAGCGGAGACGCCCACGTCCAATCAACCGCCACGCGTCAACTGAGGCCGCAGGCTTTGGGGGCCCGCGGCGCTGCGTCTCGAAGCCAAGCCCGAGCGCGCCTTTGGCCCCGGGGCTACTGTCGGCGTTCTGGGAACGGGGTCCCCAGACTTGCCTGCCTGTGGCCCACAGCGTGGCTGAGCGAGCAGGCCTGTACGACCCATCTTGATCAACAAGGAATTCAAGAACCTCGCGAGGGGCCAAGCCTCGCAAGGCGGACGATGCAAGACCTCCTCAGGAGCGGCCTCACCAGGTTGCCTCGCGAGGAGCGGAGAGATCAACGCAGGGCAAACCTCGCGAGGTTGTCGTGACGTGAGCCATGACGATCGAGGCCAGGCGGGCGCCAGCGCGCGCAGTGTCCTTGTTTCCCCTTTGGTGCTAAAGGGGCAAGCGCAGGCGCGGAGTACCAAGGCATCAAGCAAAGGTTTCCATATCAGTGCAACGAGACCAAGACCAGCAGGACTGCCAGACGGAGGTCACCATGGAGCCCAAGACGGCGTCACCACCCAATCCTTTTGCAGGCGAAGACCGCTTTTGTCAGGATAAGCTATACTGGCTGTCCCCTTTCAAATTGGCCGTTGTTGGCTCCCTTCCCGCTCAATATTTGGGAAGAGGACCAGGGCCTATATAAGTAGAACTAGCCACCACAGTAGGGGGGATTCCATCTTCCATCCTCTCACCCACAAGCTCACAGAGCACAAGAACACCTCAACCTCAGGAGACAGTTCTTCCCTTTGTACTGTTCATCATCAGCCCAAGAGGCAATCCACCACCACCACACTGGATTAGGGTATTACACCACAATGGTGGCCCGAACCAGTATAAATCTTGTGTCTTTTGTGTTGTGAGTTCGTCGAGTTCGTCCACGAGATCTTAGCAAATCTAGGGCGTGGATCGGTAGGGAGGAAAGAACTTCGTGCTACACCCCAGAGTTCGAACCTTAAGGGTTTTGCCGGAACCCGTGATCCGACAAATGTAGAGTAATAAGTGATGCGACAGTGTACAACCTCTTTGCCGTAGCCGTGTCGACCTCAGCATCATTGGGTTGGTCGCTGAAGAAGTTGAGGCAGATGTGGTTGTCGGAGGTGTGGAGGAAGATCTGAGGAATCTGTAGATGGCGTCCAGGGCACTGCTCTGTTGTGATGGATCGTTCCGTCGTTGGAGCAGCTCCGGTGAGCCGTAAGACGTCAAGGCTGAAGCAGCCCAAGACAGACATCATTAATCTCAAGTGGGATTCTAATGGCATCTCCAATAGATGATGTAACATGCATTACCAAAAAGTGATAGATGTAAAATTTACATCACTAAAAACCACATGACTACAACAGATGAGGTAAAAACTGTTGACTCTGAACTTAACTGTCGAAACTGAAATTTACTATGGAATCTGAATGTTACTGTCGAAACTGAACGCAATGGTAGCAGAGAGGCACTTGACATGGGATAGTTTAGGGAGGGCATGCAGTTTATCTTCAACCTGCACCCCCCTGAGCCGCCAGCCACCACCGACCGAACCCCGCGCCGCCTCGCCACCCCGAAACAACTCCCCACCGCCGGTCCGCCGCCACCTCGCCGCCCCGAAACAACTCCCCACCGCCAGTCTGCCGCCGCCCCGGCCAGCCCTCTAGCCCCCTCCCCCCGCGCCAAGCTTTTTCTCCGGCGATCCCCACGCCACCGTCCCACCACCGCGCCCCCCACCGCCGACGAGCAGCACCCCACCCAGAACCCTAAGATAGATAGTGGGGTACCTCTCCGGCGAGCCCCCTCCCCGTTGCGGGTGGTTCTTCCTTAACTCCGGCGAGACCCCCCCCACCCCCTGAAAATCGACTGACCCAAAAGTTGATTCAGTCGACTTAAGTGTAGCTAAATCGGAGCAGAGCAGCAGCACGAGCGAGGGGAGAGCAGCGCGAGCGAGCGAGAGCCGGAGCAGCAGCAGCTGGGAGAGCGAGCGAGTGAGAGCCCGAGCGGCAGCAGCAGCAGCAGCGCGAGCGAGCGAGAGCCGGAGCAGCAGTAGCAGCGCGAGCGACCGAGCGACAGCCGGAACAGCAGCAGCAAATCCGGCTGGTATGGCCGCCGCCGCCGAAGGGGCCTCGCACTAGGGAAAGCCGCCGTGGAGATGTCGCCTGGGGCGCTGGCTTCGAGGTAGCCACTCCATGGGGGTGCGGGATGGAGCACCGTCGATGCTGGGAGGTCAAGTTAAGGAGATGGTGCGATGCGATGAGTGTACGACCACTTTGGTGGCGCCGAGTAGGCCTCGGCTTCGTCCGAGGAGTCGGTGAGGATGTTGCGGTTCCGGTGGAGCAGGTTAAGGTGGCCCTGTGGGGATGGAGCAGCCGCGATAGACGAGACGATCATCGGAGCAGCTCCTTGGAGGTGGAGGCCGGGGCGGCTGAACCGGCAGGACAACAGATCCTCATCCGGGGAGGTGGATGAGGGACGTCGACCTATTGCGGTGGACGACGTCATCGGGGAAGAGGCTCCGGCTGGGCAGCGGTGAGGTGGCGGACGGAGGAGGTGGGGTTTCGCGGCTGGAGCGAAGAGGTTATGGCGGCCTGATTTCCAATGGCGAAAAGGAGGCGATGGGAGGGGGGACCATGACTTAGGGACGCGCTTGTCCAAAATGTAGGGTGTGTTACAAAAGTACCCCCACCGATTTGAACTAGCGGCCCTTTCGGCTCAAGGTTAGAAGGGGGATTTCACGTGTCGAGATTTCGCAGCTGGAGGGAGTTTTCGCGCGCGTTGTAATTTCGGGACAACAAGGCGCGGGTTGTGAAGGCGCCAGTTTTGGGAGCACGATATCTGAATTTTCGGGATATAACAAGGCGCGGGTTGAATTTTAGGGACAAGCCTAACGTGTAATATTGTACTTGTAGTACGTACCAAATCAATTCGCACTTCCCTCAACAACGAAAAAACGAAAAAAATAAAACTATTCACACCACACAAAGAGAGAGTCTTGTCCCGTTTTACTATACAAATGCTATTCAAAGCTACTCCCTCCTTCCATCTATATAGGGCCTAATGCGTTTTTCGAGGCTAAATTTGACCAACCAAATATTAGAGCAATAATATATGACATGCAACTTACACAAAGCACACCGTTAAATTCGTGTGTGAAAGGAGCTTTCAATGATATAATTTTCACATTGTGCATGTCATTATCTTGTCAATAGTTAAAGGCGGTCTTAAAAAACGCATTAGGCCCTATATAGATGGAAGGAGGGAGTATGGATCCATGTTATGTCCAATTTAATTTTTTTCGCTGGCTGTATAATGCATGTAACCTACTCATGCCAACATTTTAGTGCATTCCAAATGTCTATACTATCGCTGCAATTCGAACTGAATTTGAATTCGTTTCTCTATTTCAATAAGAATCTACAATCATGATTGTTGCCAACTTCAACCATCATTCGTGTATTACCTTAACAACACACCACATGATTACTATAGAGATAGATATGAAATATGTGTACTATATGAACTCGAATTCAATTTTTGAATACACTTGATGTTGATTCCAAATAATAGTACATTTGATGTACTAACTATATATTCATAATCTAAACCATGTTCCATACGTACACCGTGTTTATCACACAAAGTATAGTGCCCCGCCCCCTACATTATGACAAGTATTTAGCCCTGAGCTGCAAAAGCCACACATTAGCCCAAATTATAATCAATGTTCTATATATTATATGTAGTACTAGCAAGATGCCCATGCGTTCCATGGAACATCAACATGATCAAGGGGATGCCTTATTTGCAAATATGGAGAGGGGTGTGGGTATATTTTTTCAAAATTGCCATAGTTTCCTTCCTATCCGTCAGATATAAATCGGACGGCCTATATTGCAGGATGGCAGGCACACCATCATCAACAACTCTGTTTTTTATAAGAGTAGAGATAAAATATATTATATGTAGTATAACATGTTCATAACCACACCATGTGTATCACCGTTATATATATATTCACGCATGCGTCGGTTTAAAACACTATGATAAATTCTTCAAATATCCGAATTCGCTTTTTATAATGAATTATGATCTCTATTCGTCTTTTACACCCACACAATCCTCTTATCTTTGTAGCTAGCGCTAACTTTCTCTCGTGCATGCACATGCCCGCATCCCTCTCACCCTCCCTCAGCATTCTCTAGCTCCATCGCACAAATTTGTCTTTTCACTTTAGGTCGTTCACCCACGGTGTGTGTAGGCCCCCTAGCTCCTTCTTTACGGCACACATCGATCGATATGCCTCTCTAGCCAGGTGTGCCTACCACAAACACAAGCTTCCCCTCTTCTCTTCTCACCGTCCATGCCTCACTCCCACCACTCTTTTCATTGATCTCGTACTCGCACACTCCTTCCCCCTCGATATAGTATGCCTCTCGCACCACCTCCTAGATGCATCCCTCTCTCTCTATCCTTCTCCCCGGGCCTTATTTGCTTCTAACACATACATGCATGTGTCCCGATCGATTTCCCTACATATACCTAGGTCGACTTTAACTATTTTCCCCACCCATCGATCGACGTACCTCACGAGTTATGTCTCTCCTTTCTCTGACAAAGGACGATTGATCTTCCGATGTAGTTACGTCTGCTTACCACAGCCATATCGTCCCCCCTCATAATTCGTGCATGCCTCCTGACCCGTCTCTCGCACGCACGTGCACAGACAGGGCAGCCATCCCCTCTCTTATTGATATTGCAGGCGTGCCCTCCGTTTGTCTAGCAAGCCTCTCCTAGACTCCCACCATTTGTTAGAAGCAACTCCACTACCACCCCCTCCAACACTCTAGTTGTGTCTCTCTCCCAACCTTATTACTCTCCTACACATATGCATGGATGCCGTTCGATCTCCCTTAATACATAAGGTAGGCCTCTCTCCTCCTCCACACATATACCAACCATTGTACCTCTATAATTAATTAGGCCTCCCCCACTACCACACACCGATAGTCGAGCACTGTAGGTAGGTATCCATGCCACAGAGACAAACTGCACCTGTCCCCTCTCACATTCCAGTAGGCCAACCACTCTATATCTTTGACGTGGGCACACACAAATTCGATGGCACTCTTTATCGATCGCGCGTGCACACACACACATCATCCCTCTCTTCGATTCTATGGATACCTCAAGCCGATGATACCTCCACTCTCTTCTCGTGGATCGCCCCCTCTATATATATGATATATCCAGGACTCTATTTCACACACATTGCATATGTTACATTTTTTGATTGAACCCCCCCAAAAAACACTCACGAACCCACACACTATATCTCTCTACGTTTGTATCTCTCTCACACAACCCCACGTAGGTGGTGTACGTACACGAAGAGAATAGGTGCACGCACTCACGTTTCGTGCCTAGCCATACCCGTGCGGGTACACGGTGGAGCTCATTTCTATACGAAAATGGCAGCCCACGTGCTAATTTGAACGCGTGTAGCGGTTGTTTACCTACGGAGGTCGTGTAGCACGCATGCACGAAACAAAGTTCGACCTGATGCATTGGCGCATTATTTTTAAATAAAGTTATATCGCTCAATGGCACGTACACATAATATAAAACGATTTTTATGGAGAAAAAGGTAGTCCGCTCCACTATATATAATGGAGCCTGCCTGCCTGGGCTTGTCTCTCTTTAGAGTATCTCACACAAGGTGACAGTGGCCTCTCTCTCTCCCACCGTTGGTCACTGATCTGGCCTCATCCCGTCTGCCGGCGGAAAGGGAGGATGTGCATCGTTTCTCCGTTCGACGACGCCGAGGCAACACGTCCCGACCTGCGGTACCCGCCATTCTCTCTGACCAAGCTCTGGCGCGGTAGGGCCTACGCCACCTGCTCGCTGCCGCTGTATGGGCAGATCCCGCCCGCCGCCGCTCACCTAGTTACATCCCAACGACCCCGAGGCATCCCCTCCGGCCTTGCTCCACTGCCCGTCTTCCCACGTCGCTGCATGTGGAAAATCTTGCATGTGGATCTACATAGTTCTTTGCCCAAAACGTAGCTCGTCCGGCGTACTTTCCATATTGCAATCTCGTCCTCACACCGTTTTAGACAAACACAACCGGGTTGTTATCTTCCCTTAGGACATGGAATATGCTTCTTTTTTGTCATCGCATGTGTCATCAACTGTTATTGGCCAGTAATTGTTTCCTTTCTACCTCTTTTTTGCAAACAGGGCTATCCATTTCACCTCGTTGCTATTGCGACCTTTTGGTGAACTGCACAAATCACTTTTTCTTAAGTGTTTTGTGCAGTTGTACTAAAATGTCACACGGGCAACGTCTACATTTCAGTGCGACTGCACAAAGGGATGGTTTGCTCTTCCTCATCCAACTCCGAGCCTAATCTTCTCCAACTATTTGCTTAATCTTCTCCAACTAGTTAGTCTTAAGAGAGACTGCAAAGGTGACCGGCTTCTATTTGTGTGTTTATTGTTTCATCAGCAGTCCTCTATTATCGTAATCACACTTAATATCTTTGGAACAGGGACGCTCAGCTCTATTTTAGTGGAACTGCACAAAATGATCGGAATGTTGCATGCTCCAGACAGCTACTTTTTTCCCAACATGCCTTGTTGATTTAGACAGAGCTGGGGGGGCGTTGCTGCCAATGAAAGCATGGATCAATTTTAATTTAACACCTTCTCACAACTTTGTCTTCAGTTGTGATGTAAATATTAGCTCTGATCTGCTAATCATTGAGATGCATTAGCAAGGAAGTTAGTTTTTTATTGTTTCCGAAAGAGCATCGATGGCAAGATCACACGAAACAAAGCTGAAAGCTCAGAGCATTGTACAATTTCATGTCGCTGGAAAATTATTTGTATAGTACGTCAATTATGTAAACAAATGCTGGAATCTTGATAGCATTGCCAGAAGCCTCTTCAGCATCCGGGTCGATGTGCCATGCACAAAATTATACTTCCTCCGTTCCTAAATATTTGTATTTTTACAAATTTCAAACGGACATATTTTAGATTGTAGATTCACTCAGTTTGCTTCGTATGTAGTCACTCGTTGAAATCTCAAGAAAGACAAATACTCCGTAGTATATTTAAGAACGGAGGGAGTAGTGCACAACCGCATGGGAGACTCAGCCCGGTTGTTGCGCCGCACTAATAGTGAGTAGTGATGAGCAGTCAAGTCATAAGCCCCACTTTTCCCACTGTAAGTTGCTCGAGAGAAGCAACCATCAATACGCTCTAAAGTCTCTCTGGTGGTGGAAATACATGGAGAGAAATGCATTAGAATGAAGCGCGCCCTGTAAACTGTGACGGAGGGAGGAGTAGTATGAGGCCCTCCTTGGATCACCGTTTCTCTTTTGAATTCACTTGTAAAAAATAAACACCTGCGCCCATCGTTTCAATTCCGGCTAGAATTTGCACAGCGGCCAGTAACTTACAGGTGTAAGTTATACGCCTCCATATTGAAATACAACCATTCCAAGCATGGCCTGAAGGTGCAAAACCAAGTACGCGTATGGCCAGTCGGTTAATGCACTTCCTCTTAGCATATCACTGATATGTGGGACCGGAGTGTGAGCAAACCAATCTCAATTAACGGCAAAATTGCCAACCCGCCGTTCGTTGAGAGAGGCGAGGAGCGATAACACACAGACGGGCTCGCACGGAGGCCAAGATATATTCGAACATGGTTGATCGATATCTTCATTACATGTTCGATGTTTTTTAACACTACCATTGTGCTGTCGTTTTCCACCCTTCTCCCGAATAAATGTGTACTTTATTAGAGATTAAAATAAAATAAGAGTACAGACGCTCCACCATGCAGTTCTAGTAGTAGTACTACTCGTACAACTATAAACCTTGCACTTGGCTCTTCGCCTCTTCGTAAAGTTAAACAATGATGGTACTCTGCATGTTGGGTACTACATTGTATGCCTGTGGCAATCTGACACCGAATGAACTATTGCATGTCCACCGCCTGGGCGAGTGTAGGTTGCATTAGTCAAAAGGCTTAAGGGAGCTTCACCTTGTCCTGCAAGCTTCTCCTCGTTTTGTGAGTTGACGGGACACATCAAAAAGTAGTGCTAGTCCATACTCCCTCCTTTCCAGTTAATATGGCTTAATATTTTTTGCGGGTAAATGAGAGAGCTTTATTCATATATAAGCATTCTTAGGACGATCAACCAAGAGACTGCTCAATAGGAAGCGAGGTACCCCGCAAAAAAAGAAGAAGGAAGTGAGGTGTTTCATCAAGCCAGCTCTCATCCACATTCAAAGTGCAGCATGCACGGTTCGCACAAAGATACGCCGCAAGGTTTGCTGACCTGTTTACATGCTGAATAACAAAAAAAAGAGGAAATATTACCGAGCACTCCTATTTGTAAAAGGATCTGAGCCAGATTTAAGCAAGAGTTGTGGCGAGTGTTCCATGCAATCAACTTCCATTATCACATGCGAGAACCCTCGAAGAGAACCAAATGTGTTGAAGATTTCTTTATCACATTTGTAAAATATAATAAGAGTGCAGACGCTCTTCCATCCGGTTCCTAGTATAGTATAGTACATACCTCTATAGTAGTAGTACTAGTACTAGTAAACTTTGCGCTTGGCTGTTCGCCTCTTCGGGAAGTCAAACAATAGTACTAGTACTAGCATAGTGTATGATTCTGGCAATATAACACCGAATGAACTGTTGCACGTCCACCGCCTGAGCGAGGGAGAGCTTGCATTAGTCAAAAGTTTCTCCATGTCCTGTGAGCCACCGCGCGCAAGCTTCTCCTGTCCTGCAAGCTTCTCCTCATTCGTCAAGTTGACGGGACACAGCAAAGTAATGCTAGTCCATACTACCTCATTCCCGGTTAATATGGCTTAATTTCAAATGAGATAAATACACTGTCTGTCATTGTATTTTTAAAAATACGGTCAGTGGAGTTAATAATACGCTCATTGCGCTCAATATATACATTTTAGGTTGAGCACTTGAGCGTGACCGTGTGTGTTCCGTCGTGTGCTCGGACATGCATGCATTAGGGCATCGCGCGCATTTTTGCGTCCATGTGTATGTGTGACTTTTGCAAGCATGCACGAGGTTGTAGTCCCTTACATTCACATGTTCATAAGTCAATGCTTTGTCAAAACGTTGCATGCAAGGTTTAATCATTCGTTGTTCACGCATGCATTCCCGATATTAATACATTGGTAAAGACAATTTCTTGAGGAAAACGAGCCCATGAATTGAGTACAAAGGGGACCAATAAGCCAGGACGGAGGGAGTACTAGTAGTGAACCGGAAGGAGGGAGTAGGTACTAGTAGTACAGTACTACGTAACAACGTGCAGTAACAAAATTCCTCTATGCGCATCCTGTCTACTCACGTGTCATGCAAGAAAATAGAGATAAGTACAAGTGAGACTCAGGAACGGTCATACACGTAGGGGGAGTACGTGTAGGGGCCGCTAAGGAGCAGTCAAATCACACAGTAAGTTAGTCGGAAGAAGCAACCATCATTTCACTCTTCAACGACACGTACGCAATATAAAATGGTTGATATGGAGAGAAAAAGAAAACCACTATATATACACTACCAAGAGCCTAAGCTACAAGCCTGCTTGCTTGGGTTGCTCTCTTCACAAGCATAGAACGACAGTGGCCACACCGTTGTTCACATATCCGGCCTGATCCCGCCGCTGGAGGACGGGGACAACGTTCTGCCAGAAAAAGGTCTTGATAACCAACAAGTATAGGGGATTCTTTGTAGCCTCTTTCGATAAGTAAGAGTGTTGAACCCAACGAGGAGCTAAAGGTAGAACAAATATTACCTCAAGTTCTATCGACCACCGATACAACTCTACGCACGCTTAACGTTCACTTTACCTAGAACAAGTATGAAACTGGAAGTACTTTGTAGGTGTTTATGGATAGGTTTGCAAGAATATAAAGAGCACATAAATAAAAACTAGGGGCTGTTTAGATAAAGACACAATAAAGTTAGTATAGCGAGTGTGGAAAAGTGGTGGTAGGAGTTGCGAAATTGTCTCTAAGCAATTGACTACTTTACTAGACCGATAGCAAGTTTTATGTGGGATAGGCCACTGCTAGCATGTCATCCCTGACTTGGAATTCTATGCACTTATGATTGGAACTATTAGCAAGCGTCCGCAACTACTAACGATCATTAAGGTAAAACCCAACCATAGCATTAAGATATATTGGTCCCCCTTCAATCCCGTATGCATCAATTTTTATGCTAGGTTGAAGCTTCTGTCACTCTTGCCCTCCAATACATAGTCCTATCAACATACAACTAACCCTACGGTGCGATCCACGCACGCGCTCATATGATGGGCACCAAAGGACAGCAACATAACCACAAGCAAATTAAAACAATCATAGCAATTCACCAATTACCGATAGGACAACGAAAATCTACTTTGACATCATAGGATGGCAACACATCATTGGATAATAATATGAAGCATAAAGAACCATGTTCAAGTTGAGGGTACAGCGGGTTGCGGGAGAGTGGAACACTGTAGATAGATGGGGGAAGGTGATGGAGATGTTGGTGCAGATGACAGAGGTGTTGGTGTAGATTGCGGTGATGATGATGGCCCCCGGTGGCACTCCGGCACCACCGGAAGCGAGAGGGAGAGAGCCCCCCTTCTTCTTCCTCTTGCTTGACCATCTTCCTAGATGGGAGAAGGGTTTCCCCTCTGGTCCATGGTCTCCATGGCATGGGAGGGGCGAGAGCCCCTCCGAGATTGGACCTGTCTCTCTGTCTCTCTCTGTTTCTGCGTTTCCGATTCTACCCTTTCACCGTTTCTTTTATAACCGGAGATTCGTAACTCCGATTGGGCTGAATTTTGGACACGATCTCTATCCGGAAATTAGCTTTCTTGCGGCGAAAGAAGGGCTCCAACCGCCTTATGGGGTGGCCACGAGGGTCCAGGGCGCGCCTGACCCCCTGGGGCGCGCCCCCTGCCTCGTGGCCCTCTTGGGCATCGTATCGCGTTGATTCTTCTTCCCAAAAATCACATATATTCCAAAAAAATATCCATTAGTTTTTATCCCGTTTGGACTCCGTTTGATATGGATTTTCTGCGAAACAAAAATCATGCAACAAACAGGAACTAGCACTGGGCACTAGGTCAATATGTTAGTCCCAAAAATAGTATAAAAAGTTGCCAACAGTATATGAAAGTTGTAGAATATTTGCATGGAGCAATCAAAAATTATAGATACGATGGAGACGTATCAGCATCCCCAAGCTTAATTCTAGCTCATCCTCGAGTAGGTAAATGATAAAAAAGATAAGTTTTGATGTGGAATGCTACCTAGCATAATCTTGATCATGTGACACGGGTGATTCAAGGCAATGGTCTATCATTTGACATCAAGACAATAATACTTCAAGCATACTAACCAAGCAATTATGTCTTATCAAAATAACAAAGCCAAAGAAAGCTTATCCCTACAAAAACATATAGTTTGGCCATGCTTCATTTTCGTCACACAAAATGCTCCCATCATGCACAACCCCGATGACAAGCCGAGCAATTGGTTCATACTTTTTAACGCGCTTCAGCTTTTTGAACCCTCACGCAATACATGAGCGCAAGCCATGGACATAGCACTATGGGTGGAATAGAATATGATGATGGAGGTTATGTGGAAAGACAAAAAGGAGAAAGTCTCACATTGACGCGGCTAATCAACGGGCTATGGAGATGCCCATCAACTGATGTCAATGTGAGGAGTAGGGATTGCCATGCAACGGATGCAGTAAGATCTATAACTGTATGAAAGCTCAAACTGGAAACTAAGTGGGTGTGCATCCAACTTGATTGCTCATGAAGACCTCGGGCATTTGAGGAAGCCCATCATCGGAATATACAAGCCAAGTTCTATAATGAAAATTCCCACTAGTATAAGAAAGTGATAACTCAAGAGACTCTCTATATGAACAACATGGTGCTACTGTGAAGCACAAGTGTGGTAAAAGGATAGTAACATTGCCCCTTCTCTCTTTTCTCTCATTTTTTTGTTTTTTTTATTTTTTTTGTTTTTTTGGTGGGCTTCTTTGGCCTCATTTTTTATTTGGGCTTCTTTGGCCTCTTTTATTTATTTTTAAAGTCCGGAGTCTCATCCCGACTTGTGGGGGAATCATAGTCTCCATCATCCTTTCCTCACTGGGACAATGCTCTAATAATGATGATCATCACACTTTTATTTACTTACAACTCAATATTACAACTCCATACTAGAACAAAGATGTGACTCTATATGAATGCCTCCGGCGGTGTACCGGGATGTGCAATGATCTAGCGTAGCAATGACATCAAAAAACGGGCAAGCCATGAAAACATCATGCTAGCTATCTTACGATCATGCAAAGCAATATGACAATAAATGCTCAAGTCATGTCTATGATGATGATGGAACTTGCATGGCAATATATCTCGGAATGGCTATGGAAATGCCATGATAGGTAGGTATGGTCGCTGTTTTGAGGAAGATTTAATGAGGCTTATGTGTGATAGAGCATATCGTATCACGGGGTTTGGATGTACCGGCAAAGTTTGCACCAACTCTCGAGGTGAGAAAGGGCAATGCACGGTACCGAAGAGGCTAGCAATGATGGAAGGGTGAGAGTGCGTATAATCCATGGACTCACATTAGTCATAACGAACTCATATACTTATTGCAAAAGTTTATTAGCCCTCGAAGCAAACTACTACTACGCATGCCCCTAGGGGGATAGATTGGTAGGAAAAGACCATCGCTCGTCCCCGACCGCCACTCATAAGGAAAGCAATCAAAGAACACCCCATGCTTCAAATTTGTCACACAACATTTACCATACGTGCATGCTACGGGACTTGCAAACGTCAACACAAGTATTTCTCAATTTCACAATTACTCAACTAGCACGACTCTAATAGCACCACCTTTATATCACAAAACTATTGCAAGGAATCAAACATACCATATTCAGTGATCTACAAGTTCTATGTAGGATTTTATGACTAACCATGTGAATGACCAGTTCCTGTCAACTCTCTAAATAGATATAAGTGAAGCAAGAGAGTTTAATTATTTCTACAAAAGATATGCCCACGCTCTAACAAATAGAAGTGAAGCAAAAGAGCATTCTACAAATGGCGGTTTTCTATGTGAAGAGAAATAGGCAATCCAAACTTCAAATGATATAAGTGAAGCACATGAAGCATTCTATAAAGCCATACTCAAAAGATATAAGTGAAGTGCAAAGAGCATTCTATAAATCAACCATGGAATATCTCATACCAGCATGGTGCATAAAAGAAAAGTGAAAACTAATTGCAAAAGACGCTCCAAGATTTGCACATATCGCATGAACGAAACGAATCTGAAAACATACCGATATTTGTTGAAGAAAGATGGGATGCCTTCCGGGGCATCCCCAAGCTTAGACGCTTGAGTCTCCTTGAATTTTTACTTGGGGTGCCTTGGGCATCCCCAAGCTTGAGCTCTTGCCTCTCCTTCTTCTCCTCACATCGAGACATCCTCGATCTTCAAACACTTCATCCACACAAAACTCAACAGAAAGCTCGGTAAGATCCGTTAGTATAATAAAGCAAATTACCACTCTAAGTACTGTTGCAACCCAATTCATATTTTGTTTTTGCATTGTATCTATTGTAATATAACTTTTCCATGGCTTAATCCACTGATAGGAATTGATAGTTTCATCAAAACAAGCAAACTATGCATCAAAAACAGAATCTGTCTAAAACAGAACAGTCTGTAACAATACGAACATTCACCATACTTATGGTACTCCAAAAGTTCTACCAAAATTAGGAAAAATAAAAAATTTGTATATAAATACAGTGCAAAAAGTTTCAGAACCATTTGACGTTCCAATAAAAAATGTAAAATCGTGCACTACGGCCAAAGTTTCTGTCCTACACCCCACAAACCAACAAGCATTGTAAACATCATAAAGGCAAACCTTGGCACATTATTTTTTATTATACAATGGAATTGCACAAGGAGATAATAATTTTTTTTGAGAAGTTTCTGTAATCAAGATTCACAAAGTTTCCGTGAGCATGAACAAGGTTCAAGGAGCTCCCCCACTTCAACCATGCTTGTCTCTCTCACTTTCACTTTCCTTTTTGAAAAAGTTTTGGTTTCCCCTCTTTATTTTTTTGTTTTTAAACTATATGAAAGCACTCAACAGAAATAAATGACTCTCTAAAACTTCCAGGTTGTCTCCCTGGCAGCGCTTTCTTTAAATCCATTAAGCTAGGCATATAGTGCTCAAGTAATGAATCCACCCGGATCCCAAGGTATATCAAAGCCAATTTTAATTAACAATGATTTGTAATTTAGTAGTGAGCACAAAGTAACATATATCATGTAATGACGAAGTCTAACTCTCTTCCTATGCATCGGCATGTCATAAAAGAACAATTCATGCACACAAAATAAAGGCCAATGCATAGTATAAACAGTTTCTTGCAATTTTATCATGTTGGAAACATAGAGAGGCGGAGATGTTGTTCCTCTCTGATAATAATTGCAAGTAGGAGCAGCAAGCACATGCATAATATATCTATCAAAATCATCATGTGTAATTGTAAAACGCAACCCATCAATATAATCCTTAATAAGGGCAAACTTCTCCGATATAGTGTAGTCGAGAGAATTCAAAAAGATAATAGGACTATCATGCGTGGGTGCAATAGCAACAATTTCATGTTTAACATAAGGAACTATAGCAAGTTCATCTCCATAAGCATAATTCATATTGGCATCTTGGCCACAAGCATATCAAGCATCAAGTTCATCAAAAAGGGGTATTTCAAAAGAATCAACGGGATCATAACAATCATCATAGCATTCATCCTTCGGTAAGCACGAAGGGAAATTAAACAATGTATGAGTTGAAGAGTTACTCTCATTAGAGGGTGGGCACGGGTGATCAATCCGCTCTTCCTCCTTTTGTTCTTTGCTCTCCTCCTCATCTTTTTCGTCCAATGAGCTCACAATGTCATTAATTTCTTCTTCCATAGACTCCTGCAAAATATTAGTCTCTTCTTGGACAGCGGGGGAGTCCTCAATATAAGGTTTACAATAGGCATTAGAAGCATAATTATCATAACAATATTCAAGTATGGCAAAATTTTCAGATTTGTAAAGAGTAGCATCATACTTTTCAATCAAAGACGCAATTTCATAAGCACCCTTAAAAGCAACAAATTCTTCAATTTGTTGAACGTCATAGTAATTATAAACACCCTTAGCATACAAAGATACGATTCCATTATCACTAAACTCACATTGGTAGGGAAGGTGTTTCTTAGGGTTTTCAGAACAACAAGTAACATCACATATTTCACATAAATTCCAAGCATAGCATTGCAAACGATGAATTTGATCCAGTAAAAGTTTCCCTTTTTAAGATAAGCGGTGTCGCACATAACAAGCATGCTCATCTAAATATTTGCCCTCAACTAAGCTAGTTGGAGTTTCAGCACGAGCACATAGGGATCAAAGATGATCCAGGTAAAAAGCTTTAGGAGTGTGATAGATTTTGAGTGGTTCTTCAACCATTGGTGTAGCAGGTACAACTATTTTTTTGGTATCTTGCGTTTCCTACCCATAACTAAAGATAGAAAACAACTTAGAACAGCAAATAAAAATCACTTAGTGACAAAGCAAACAAGCACACACGAGAATATTCACCCCACGCTATGACTCCCTGGCAACGGCGCCAGAAAAAGGTCTTGATAACCAATAAGTATAGGGGATCAATTGTAGCCTCTTTCGACAAGTAAGAGTGTCAAACCCAACGAGGAGCTAAAGGTAGAACAAATATTCCCTCAATTTCTATCGACCACCGATATAACTCTACGCACGCTAAACGTTCGCTTTACCTAGAACAAGTATGAAACTGGAAGTACTTTGTAGGTGTTTATGGATAGGTTTGCAAGAATATAAAGAGCACATAAATAAAAACTAGGGGCTGTTTAGATAAAGACACAATAAAGTTAGTATAGCGAGTGTGGAAAAGTGGTGGTAGGAGTTGCGAAATTGTCCCCAAGCAATTGACTACTTTACTATACCGATAGCAAGTTTTATGTGGGAGAGGCCACTGCTAGCATGTCATCCCTGACTTGGAATTCTATGCACTTCTGATTGGAACTATTAGCAAGCGTCCGCAACTACTAACCTTCATTAAGGTAAAACCCAACCATAGCATTAAGATATATTGGTCCCCCTTCAATCCCGTATGCATCAATTTCTATGCTAGGTTGAAGCTTCTGTCACTCTTGCCCTCCAATACATAGTCCTATCAACATACAACTAACCCTATGGTGTGATCCACGCGCGCGCTCATATGATGGGCACAAAGGACAACAACATAACCACAAGCAAATCAAACCAATCATAGCAATTCACCAATTACCGATAGGACAATGAAAATCTACTCAGACATCATAGGATGGCAACACATCATTGGATAATAATATGAAGCATAAAGCACCATGTTCAAGTAGAGGGTACAGCGGGTTGCGGGAGAGTGGACTGTTGTAGATAGATGGGGGAAGGTGATGGAGATGTTGGTGAAGATGACGGAGGTGTTGGTGTAGATTGCGGTGATGATGATGGCCCCCGGTGGCACTCCGGCGCCACCGGAAGCGAGGGGGAGAGAGCCCCCCTTCTTCTTCTTCTTGCTTGACCTTCTCCCTGGATGGGAGAAGGGTTTCCCCTCTGGGTCCATGGTCTCCATGGCATGGGAGGGGCGAGAGCCCCTCCGAGATTTGATCTGTCTCTCTGTCTCTCTCTGGTTCTGCGTTTCTGATTCTGCCCTTTCACCGTTTCTTTTATAACCGGAGATCCGTAACTCCGATTGGGCTGAATTTTGGACACGATCTCTATCCAGAAATTAGCTTTCTTGCGGCGAAAGCAGGGCTCCAACCGCCTTATGGGGTGGCCACGAGTGTCCAGGGTGCGCCTGACCCTTGGGGCGCGCCCCCTGCCTCGTGGCCCCCTCGGGCATCGTATCGCGTTGATTCTTCTTCCCAAAAATCAAAATATTTCAAAAAAAAATCTGCATTAGTTTTTATCCTATTTGGACTCTGTTTGATATGGATTTTCTACGAAACAAAAAATATGCAACAAACAGGAACTGGCACTGGGCACTGGATCAATATGTTAGTCCCAAAAATAGTATAAAAAGTTGCCAAAAATATATGAAAGTTGTAGAATATTGGCATGGAACAATAAAAAATTATAGATACGATGGAGATGCATCAGCGGTTGACATCAGCGAGGGAGAAAACCCATAGTCGGTGCGTCCCAACCGCCCTTCTAGCTACAGCCTGACATCCCAGGTAGTAGTACATATTCCTTTGGAGCCGGCTTGCTCCAGTGCCGCAGCTCCCCACGTAGCTCCATCTCCATGTCGATCTTTCTCTACTTCTACCGACTTCTATTTGTGATGAGTTTATGTCTCATGAACTAGTGCCAGTACTATTATTCTAATCACACTTCTTCAATATCTTTGCCATCAGGGATGCTCAGCTCGATTTTAGTGGAACTGCACAAAAGCATCGTATGATCCGAGGGTGCCAGCCGTCTTTCCTTCGACAGGTTCTACCTAACCAGGAAATTAAATACTGTTTAGGGTTTAGGGTTTAAGTTGTAGTTACCCCATTAGTAGTTTTTCTTTTGTACACGCTCTCACAACTTTTGTCTTTAGTTGTGAAGTAAAAATTGGTTATGATCTGTGAATCATTGAGATGCATCAGCATGCGTGTTAGTTTTCCTTTGTATTTGATGGAATGTTGTAACGGGGCAACCTTGGAGTAGGAATGAAAATGGAGTGGAAAGTTTCCGTTTTTCCAGAGAAAAAATGGAAACGGAGAGAAACTAACGTTTCGTTTCGTTGGATCGCGCCATCGAGCAAAACCAACGTTTAAATCACGTCTGTCGCGTTCGTGTCTCACCCTCCTCCACGGCTCCACCCCACACGGTCGCTCCACATGCCACTCACACCAAACCGAGTATACGATAACTTTCCCAACTGCTTGTCGATGGATCACGCCATGGAGTACTAGCACTACTGGAAGAGATTGACGAGTTGGGGGAGGACATCTAGCTGTATCACGGACTCCCAAGAACTTTTTACGTGCATGTTGTGGCCGGCTATTGCGACCTTTGAACGCGGAGCAGTCGCATGCATCGGGTAGCGGCGCGGGCGACGCTCTCTCGGCCAGCGCGCCGCTTCAATGCCGGCGCCAGTGAGAGGTCGCGTCCGCTCTGGCCGGGCATGAATGCGGCACTGACCGTTTCGGGCGGGAAGCACGCGCGGGTGATGAAGAGGGTTCGGGTTGGTCAGGAGCGGGCGTGGCAGCGGTCCGGACGCCCGCAAACAAGAGATGGTGTACGTTCATATTGCTGCGTATATAATTAACAATGTAAATAATGTGCCAGTTGGACAAATATGATTGGAGATGGAGATGGAATTTTACGTAAACACGGATATGCATGTCTATGTCTTTTTTTGCGGGAACAAATTTGTATTACTCACGTAGCCAGGCTACACTCAGAGTTACAAATTTCAACAATGCCATAAGGGCCTGAACCTAGCCAAACAGTGATACGGCCACTAGTCCTACCATAATGAGCTAAAGTATGACTGA
Organism: Triticum aestivum; assembly: GCF_018294505.1. Taxonomy (NCBI): domain Eukaryota; kingdom Viridiplantae; phylum Streptophyta; class Magnoliopsida; order Poales; family Poaceae; genus Triticum; species Triticum aestivum. The sequence goes on from NC_057811.1 coordinate 256,082,694, forward strand.
CAATGTTGTTGTTTCGTCGAACATGAGCAATACAAGTATTTCGGAGTGCCATGAGCGATCTAATCTCATGCACCAAAAAACCAAACTGAGATCTATCAAGATCTTCATACCTAATCCTCACCATATTTGTAGCTTCAAGGCAGTCGTTCTCGATATTGATATTTGGAGCTTAGACTCCCCATGAAATTTATTATATTAATATAATTTACCGTAGAAATACGGTGTGTGGGTAAAAAAATATTACTCCACTGCAATGCGAGTGAGAAACCCTCTTTGATGGCCATCAATTCTTCTTCCAGTGCGTTCGCGCAATAACACAAGCTTCTACATGAAGAGAAAATTATAGCACCCCCATGATCCCTTAGTATCATGCCTGTACCAGCAGTGCCGTTCTCTAGCAAGAAGGAACCATCCGTATTCAGTTTTACCCAGCCATCCTCAGATGCATGTCTATGTCTATGTGTGTGTGCGCGACGACTCTCGCGACCTGGAAGCGGGGGCGTGTTTTTGATCGAGCTTTCTTTCTTGGTACGTTAAAAAATTGTCCGCCAGTTTTCGTTTCTTTTTTCCGGGAACGCGCGTATTCTATTTAAAACCACTGCTATGGAGAGATTTTTTTACTCCATTGTATATATAGCCTCTTGTTTGATAGGGTTTCTCGCGTCTCGATCTCTCACCCTCTCCATATCAAAACAAGATGACAGTGTCCACTCTATCTCTCTCCTCACCGGTGATCATAGATCCAGCCGAATCCCGTCCACTGCGGGAGGTGAGGAGGTGCAGCGTTGATGTTGTCGCCGTCGGCGATGGAGGAAGCCGATGCGCACCGTCCTCTCGGAGCCAGCGCTAGCGCAGACGAAGGTCCTCCACGCCCTTGTTCGCTGCTGTCGTGTGGGCAGATCCCGCTCGCCCGCCTAAGCGACATCTCGCCCACCTGAGGTATAACTTCTTGTACTGGTCCAGCTCCCCAGGTTGCTGCATGCGGGTTTTCTTCTATGCGACTACTCCCCAGCTCCCCATGTATAGTAGCTAGGGTTCGTCGGCTGGTCCAACATCACCTACTATTATAGAGGAAATGCCACTTGAATAGTTGTCCTGATTTATCCCTCGGTGGAGGTATACATGTTGTTTCGACAAAATGTACATGGTGGTTGTGCGGTCATTGTCCATATGCTCCTATTGCTGCTGTTAATCTAATACTATCAATGGTTAATGAAGAAATGATTTTTTTCTCGGGTATCCTGGTTTAGTTCCCATCAAGATAATCATGATGCTTCTGTTTGTTGGTGTACTTTTCATTAATTATTATTGACAATTGAGATGTCGTTGTTAATTTTATACCACTGCCAAAACAAAGTAACAACACTATATCCCTTTTTTATATTTTTGCAAACAGCGATGCGTATCTCCATACCCGGGCATGTCTTCCTCAATTTTAGTGGAACTGCACAAAATTGGATGGCCATTGTTGTTTCGCCTCACTGTCCTCTGCCACGTGGTTCTTCCTTCCTCAAGCTTGATTAATGAGAAGAAACAGACCACAGTGAGGATTTGTCGCACTTCATAGGTTCCTAACCCAAAATTGATGCCAAATGGATGATGCATCACCACGATGACCTATCGATGCTCATGGTTGCGCCTCATGGTTGCGTCGGCTGGTGAAGCTGATCGATTTTCCACGAAAAACAAGCTGTCTTCCATCAGTGCTCTTTGCTTGTTACCCACAAAGATGATATCCTTCATCAGTTCACCTTGGTTGCGTTGGAGACGCAGTCGTCTTTCACGTTGGTGCAATTTTATCACACAATTGGCTATGAACCAAATGTTTCCTCGAAGAAGGATCGACGTTGGTACTACGAGCATAAGTTTTGTATTGATTTCTAAGCCTTCTCACAACTTTGTCTTCAGCTCCCCTGTAATTTTATTTGTCCAGCTATTAACTTTGATTAAAAAATGGTGTGGACTAAAAACCCGGATGGACGTAGTAGCCCTCCATTTTTATTTACTCTGCATATTAGATTTGACTGAAGTCAAACTTTGTAAAGTTTGACCAAGTTTAGGCCGAACACAACAAACCATAATTATTGAGAGAGGGCAAACTGTACATACTCTCAAACCTTTCCGATAATTGAAATTAAAATTCTTTATTTGTACACACTCTCACACGTTTCCGATAATTTGGCGCATGTGTGGTTGTTCACTTAAGGGAGGGTAGTGTACCGCACGTGAAGGACAGGAAGTGCGACCAGGACGCGTGGATCGTTAGTTCATCGGAAGTAGTAGTTTTCTTCACTGGTACGTTAAATAAAGAGTTTCGTTTCGTACTTACACAATTTAAAACGATTGTTATGGAGAGAATAAGAAAACCACTCCGCTATATATTAGTAGTATACACGAGTACTATATGGACGCAGCTTCATTGACTTAGTGCACCTGCCTTTGGGTGTATGACAGGTGGGCCCAAAATGTGGCTGGCCCACCTGTCATACAGCCAAAGGCAGGTGCAGTTAAGGCACCGGAGCTCAGTCCGTAATACAGTATATATGTAGTACACTATATAAGCTGGAGCCTCAGCGCTTGTTCGCTAGGGTTTGCACTCTCCACACTCTCGCCGCACTACATATATATACACGCTGGAGGCTCAGCGTTCCTTTGCTAGGGTTTGCTATATTCACAGTCTCTCACCCTCTTCACCAGATCTAAACAAGACTGCATTGTGGCCTCTGTCTCTCTCACCCCCTCACAGCTGGTGAAGGAGGCGTCCGGATCCCGTCGCACCGGGAAGGGGAGGAGGTGCAGCGTTCACTCTATCGCCTTCGGCGAGGGAGGCAATCCACTGCCGGCTGCGCTTGTTCTCTTTCACCCAGCGCCTGTGCGGGAGGGCCACCGACCCCTTCTTCCTCGCTGTCGTACGTAGTGTGGGCAGATCCGGCCTCCCGCCGCACGCCTTGCCACATCCCGACGACCCTAAGGTATAAGTTTCTTTGAAACCGTCATTGCTCTAGCTGCATGCGGATCTTTTTCGATTCTGTAGTCGAATCTAGGTCTTGGTTCAAAGAGGAAAGAAGGGTGCGGTGGGGTGGAGCATGAATCTAGGACGTGGTTCAATGAGGAAAAGAGGGAGGGAAAGTAGTATAGACTAGCTATCCAGCCGCTTTGTTGGTCGAAAAGGGAAAAAGGGGGTAACCCAGTACAAACATCTATAAGGAACTGAACTCTTTGTTGAAAAGGGAAAGAAACTGGGGGGTCGGGTAGTTTGTGCAGGACTAGATTTGCTGCCCTCACATAGGAAAAAGGTTCAAAGAGAACAAATATGGGACCAACGCAGATATGCTGCTTGGCTACATACTCTGCATCACCCATTTATACGTGTGGACGCACATGGTGCTGGCATGTCCCATGTCCCATGTCATGGCCCATACAACTATTTTGCTATTGTTAATCTAAGAATGCTGCTGGAAAATTGAAGCAATGCCACTGTTAAAAGTAAATTACATTCTTAACGAATGTTGTTTTAAGAGAATGTCTCTGTTAATATGAATCAATGCAACCGTTTTAGAAATGCTACTGTCCTACTTTGTTTTCCATCAAGATAAGTTAGATGCATCTTTTTGTCGCCGTTTGTTTCATCCTCCTTTATTGGCCAGTAATTGTTTCCTTTTTTGCCTCTGTTAAAACAGGGATATCTATTCAACTTGTTGCCTAGCAAACTTAAACGTCACACCGGCGACTTTGCTTGATTTCAGTGCAACTGCACAAAACGAGATTGGATTTCCTATTCGTGTTGGCAGATTCGTAGGTGATCTTGTGTGCGTCATGACAGGTTGGTACTTGCCTTCATCCACATGATCGTGCAGTGTGTTTTGAGATGTTGTGCTACTTGTATTGGTACTGTTTTAAATAAATGTTGAATTGAAGCTATTGTATTGCTCTCTTTTCCCATTAAGTAGTGAACAAAAATGGTACCAACCCAGACATGATGCTTGTTGCTTTGTTACAACAAACTCTGCATCACCCCCTTTATAAGTAGATGGAAGCACATGGTGTTGTTGCGCCCACTCTCCCCTGGAACTGTTTATGCTTTTTCTTAATCTAATGCTGATGGTAAAATTAAGCAATGCCACTCTCAGAATTAACTACTGAACTGTTTTAAGAGAATTTCTCTGTTAATATGAATCAATGCAACCGTTTTAGAAATGCTACTGTCCTATACTTTGTTTTCCATCAAGATAAGGTAGATGCTTCTTTTTGTGGCCGCATGTTTCATCCTCCTTTATTGGCAGTAATTGTTTCCTTTTTTGCCTCTGTTAAATCAGGGATATCTATTCAACTTGTTGCTATAGCAAACTTAAATGTCACACCGGCGACTTTGCTTGATTTCAGTGCAACTGCACAAAACGAGATTGGATTTCCTATTCGTGTTGGCAGATTCGTACGTGATCTTGTGTGCGTCATGACAGGTTGGTACTTGCCTTCATCCACATGATCGTGCAGTGTGTTTTGAGATGTTGTGCTACTTGTATTGGTACTGTTTTAAATAAATGTTGAATTGAAGCTACTGTATTGCTGTCTTTTCCCATTAAGTAGTGAACAAAAATGGGACCAACCCAGACATGATGCTTGTTGCTTTGTTGCAACAAACTCTGCATCACCCCCTTTATAAGTAGATGGAAGCACATGTTGTTGTTGCGCCCACTCTCCCCTGGAACTGTTTATGCTTTTTGTTAATGTAATGCCGCTGGTAAAATTAAGCAATGCCACTCTCAGAATTAACTACTGAATCTTAGTTCAAAACTGCAACACTTGTTAGGGATTGGCGGGATTACCATTTTTGTGGCCGCATGTTTCATCCTCCTTTATTGGCCAGTAATTGCTTCCTTTTTGCCTCTGTTAAAACAGGGATATCTATTCAACTTGTTGCTATTGCGACATTTTGCTTCGCTTAATTTTGGTGGAACTGCACAAAATGAGACCAGATTTCCATATATGTGTTGAGATCTCTCTTAGGTCTTCCTCATGACTTGTTTCAAATCTTGGTCTTGAAAGGTCACTACCGACTTTCCTCATAATTAACTACTGAATCTTAGTTCAAAACTGCAACACTTGTTAGGGATCGGCGGGAGTACCATTTCTGTTAGGGATCGGCCGGAGTACATGTTTAAGAAATGTATTGTTCAGATAATGTCTCTGTTATTATATATCAGTTACAGTGTTTTACAAATGGTATATCCTGCTTTGTAGTTATTTCTACATGTTTAACCAAGGTATTGTTAAGATAATGTCTCTGTTAAAATGAATCAGTCGCATTGTTTTAGGAATGGTACTTTTCTGCTTTGTCGTTCTTTATACATGTTGAAACAAGGCATTGTTAAGATAATGTCTCAGTTAATATGAATGAATCACACTGATTGAGAATTGCTACTCTCCTGCTTTGTTTCCCATTAAGATAAGGTAGATCAGTAGATGTTTTTCTTCTGGGAGTACAAGTCATCAACCGTTATTTCTCAGTAATTGTTTCCCTTATACCTATTGTTGCTTACAGGGATATCAAAATTAAAGCTCGGTTTTATTCCGACTTTTATTTTAGTTGAACTGCACAAAAGGAGCCAATGTGTCTAAGGCAAACTACTGCATTAGTGGGTCCAGTTGGTCTTACCACTTTGCAGAAAGAAGCAGTCACTGTTTGCGCTACATTACACAAGGAATGATCGAGAAGCTTTACAGAGTATTAGTAGACGCTGATGACATGACTAGTCTCCAGAGAGCATAGGAAACTCTACAACACGTGGAGTGCACTGGGCAAAAAGTGCCCAAACAAGTGCAAGAAGCCAAGACAAGAGTCCAAATCTGTCAATATCATTCTAAGCAACAATGATGGGGCATCTGGGTATGGTAATCTGTTTACCGTACTTTCAGTTTGTTAGTCCACCGATTGGTGTGTTGACACTGGGGCCAATATTCATGTGTGTGCTGCTGTGTCTTTGTTTTCTTGCAGCATATAAATACGATATCCACAGGGATGACCAGCTTGATTTTAGTGGAACTGCACAAAATGTCCCGATGGTTTGTGTCCTCCATAATACTTCATCATGCACAATACATCGAATGGTTCTCTAATCATTCGTTGTCACCTTGAGCCACCAGACTATATGTTTGAATGGTGCTGCCAGCATTGGCCATTAAGAAGGGTAAGAAGAAAGACAAAAAGAGAGATGGCTGCTTTACTTGTGGTTTGGAGGAACACTGGGCAAACAAGTGCCCAAACAAGTACCAGGAAGCCAGGATAGGACTCCAAGTTTGTCAATGTCACTCTAAGCAACAATGATGGGGCATCTGTGTATGGTAATCTGTTTGACACTGGGGCCAATATTCATGTGTGTGCTGATGTGTCTTTGTTTTCTAGCAGCATATAAATACGAAATCCACAGGGATGCTCAGCTTGATTTTAGTGGAACTGCACAAAATGTTGAGATGGCTCGTGTCCTCCATAATACTTCATCATGCACAATACATCGAATGGTTCTCTAATCATTCGTCGTCACCTTGAGCCACCGGACGATCAGATGACAAACTGATGACACACCCTGCCCGTTCCACAATCATAGGCATTACATATTTTGAATGGGAAAAGCTTGTCAAAGTTTAATCATTGATGTTAGCAAAGACATTAGTTTAATATATTGGAATTGGAAAACCTTGTCAATTTTTGCTCATTGGTGTTAGCCAGAAGACATGCATTTGATATTTTGAGCGGGACGCCCTTTGCCGTGAGCAACGTCGATCATTTTTTCCTATTCCTGTCTTCAGTTCAGAAGTAAATATTTACTCTGCTGAGATGCATAGTCACATGAATGTTGACTTATGTAAGGTATTTTAAGAGTTTGTTCTGAATGTTTTCTATGTAATGCCAGGCCTTGTGAGTTTGATTGCAAAGTTGAGCTTGGAATGCTGTGGCATGTGGCATCACGAGCTGTTCACCGTGCCTCCTGAGAATAATGCTTCATATTGTTTTGCATGTTGATCTAATGCCCGTGATTTGCATGTTAAGAAGATCATTCTCTTTTGTTGTTTCTGTGCTTAAGAAGTTCATTGTCTTATGTTTCATTCATAGCCTATACGACAACTCAGGTAGGTTAGAGGTGAAACCATATGATCTTCCGACAAACTCATCATCTTAGGCCATGATTGGATCATCGTTTTCCAACCAAAATCGCTTATAAAACTAACGCTTGTAAATAAAAGCATATGGTCTTAGGCGAAGCGCTTGGTTGGTCGATTTTGACTAGTAAAATATATTCTGGTCTCTCAATTTACACGCGTAACCCGCCGGTTTTACTTACAGACCTCGGGCCCTCGGTTTCATTACGCTTGTATTTTACGCGTTGTTTCTGATGACGAGTAAATTACACTTGTATCTTAATACAGGTGTGAAATAAACCAGAGCTCCCAAGCGCGGCCTTACCGTTTCATACCATCTCAGTCTCTCGAAGGTGCTCATAGGTTTCCGATGATCCTGGTTTCCTGAATGAGCAACGGACGCTGTATCAGACCATCTGTAGGGCCCGCGAGGCCCTCTCCGTCGTCCTTCGAGTTGTTGCGCTCGCCGTGGTGTCGAGCATTGTCAACATGGTCAACGAACATGAGGATTCAAGAGATGACATTATTTTTACTGGATGACAGTAGGGACCCACTAGGGCCATAGCCGTACGTACGCAAGTGCCTCTATATATTTTTTTGCTTCCTCCTGGTTTCCTGACATCACGGTCCCACACCATTGTCAACCTATGTAGTCAATAAATGAGAGAATTGCACAAGGAACGGCCAATAGCTGGGACCAAGAAGCTCGAGTAGTATTTGTGTTTTTGAGGGGAGAGCACTGCAGAGTTTTTCTTGAGCAATGTTTTTGTTGTTGTTCAAAGGAGAGCAGGGTATTAACTTGGCGGGCTGTGGCTCGTCTAGCCCAGGCCAGATATTAATTTTTTTCAAGCTGAAAATGGCTAGCCCAGCTATACTTTTTTTCGGAATACCCATGCAAGGTCAACTTGTTATTCTCCGCCCCGCTGGGCAGCAAATCTTTCCTAGGAGGGATGCATTAGGCTTAACAGGAAAATGGGCATTAATAAATATTAAATGGGATGTAATTATAAATACTGGGCAGTAACTATAAAAAAATGCACCAAACACGTAATTAGTTTATAAAATATTATTTTTGGAATTTGAAAATTTTAATTTCATTTATTTTTGCGCGCGCAATGTTTCGTTCGATTTTCAAGTAATCCAAATTTATATTGAAATTGTATTTAATCTGACTAGAAATTTCGGGATAATTTTTTTTGTATTCCATCAAAATGTGGGAATTTTTTTTGAATTCTGTTTTGAACGATTGGTTGAAATGATTAATCATTGTCCTCGCTAGAAAATGGGTTGTACTCTTAACAAACTATAAATGGGTTGTAGTAAATTCCATTAGAATTCAAAAATGGGTTGTACATTCTTACAGATCGCAAATGGGATATAAGTTCTCTGCCACAAACTTGTGGGCCTACTAAGTTGACGCGTCCCCTAAAAAAAGTAAGTTGATGCATATGCAAGGCTTTGTCAACATATAGTCAACACACGGTTCTAGCAGTAGTGGCCGTTGGATGTCCATCCAACGGATGTCGTGCTTCTTCTTCAGTCTCGGATATTCTAGCTTTAGCGGCCAAAAAAAGGATTCCTCCCCCTGACATCTGGGGCACACCGTTTTGGAGGCTGACCTGTGGGCCTACTAAGTTGATGCGTACCAAGGGCTTTGTCAACTTAGTCATTATAAACGATTCTAGCTGCAGTGACCGTACGATCTCCATCCAACGGCCGTCATGCTTCTTCAACCTCTGGTCTTCTTGTTCCAGCTGCACAAAGCAGCACCGGTCGTGCCGCCTGCTCCTTCCTCCCGTGGTCGGCTGTGCTGCCGCAGAGGCCTCACCGCCCCCTACTACTCCCACCGCTGGCCAGGCCATCCCTCTACTCACCCACACCCCCTGTTATTCTGCGGCGACGGCAGCCTCACACCGCAGCCGAACCAGTGAACCCTCGTACTCCTCTACGCGTGGGCATCCACTGCCGTGTCTTCCCCGGTTCCGCGTCGTCCCCTTCCTAGGCCTCACCGTCGTCCACCGCCCTGGTGCTCTCGGCGCGGCATGGTCAATGAGGTCAACGAACGACATCCATCAGACATGGACTGCACGTGGAGAGGCTGACAGCTGGGTCCACGGCCGCACACAAGGAAATGCCTCCTTATTCCGCGCAAAATAATGATTCCTCCACCTGACATCTGGGACCAACCGAAAGGGCCTCTGTATTTCGCGAAAAAAACATTCCCGCTGCTGACAGCTCGGACGCACGAGCTATATCTTCGCACGCAAGGAAGTGCTTCCTTATTACGCACAAAAAATGAATACCCCCTGCTAGCTGGAACCCACCATATGGGAGGCTGACTTGTCGGCCTGCTAAGATGACGGGGACAGAGGGCGTTGTCAACTTAGTAAATATGAACGATTCTAGCTCCGGTGACCGTACGATGTCCATCCAATGGCCGTAGTGCTTCTTCAACCTCTAGTCTTCTTGCTCCAGCCGCCCAAACAAGCGTCGGCCATGCCGCCTGCTCCTTCCTGCTGTGCCCGGCTGTGCTGCCATCGCTGGCCATGCCATCCATCTATACTCACCCACACCTCCTGTTATTCTCCGGCGACGGCAGCCTCACACCGCAGCCGAAGCAGTCAACCCACGTACTCCCCTCCGCGTGGGCATCCACTGCCGCGTCTTCCCCGGATCCGCGTCGTCCCCTTCATAGGCCTCGCCGTCGTCCACCACCCATGTGCTCTTGGCGCGGCGTGGTCAATGTGGTCAACAAACGACTTCCATCGGAAGAGTACTGTACATGGAGAGGCTGACAGCTGGGTCCACGACCGCAGCAAGGAAATGCCTCCTTATTATGCGCAAAATAATGATTCCTCCACCTGACAGTAGGGACCCACCAGACGGGCCACCGTATTTCGCGAAAAAAAACATTTCCCCCTGACTGTTGGGACCCAGCAGCTACATCTTCGCACGCAAGGAAGTGCGTCCATATTACGGGCAAAAAAATGATTCACCCCCTGACTGCTGGGACCCACTAGCTACATCTTCGCACGCAAGGAAGTGCCTGACAGTCGGGACCCACCCGGTCAAAGCGTATGTAGCATTGTCATTCTGGTCGCGAACTTGTACGTACATACTGGTCGATCGGTCTGTTTGCAGGCTGCAGCGATGAACCATGGCCGTGTAAGGAAGGGCACGTGTGGTAGTAGAGGCACACACGTGTGGTAGTAGAGGCGCGCATGTATGGTAGTAGAGGCGCACACGTAGCATGTACACGTACGTACAGCGGCCAGGGTGCAAGAAAGTAAATACGACCACGTATGTACATACGGGCGGGGTCTCGAACGCCTACTCGCGCATACGTACGGCCAGGGCTCGTGTACATGGTAGTGGCTGGGTCGGAACGGAGAAACTGCGTCGTCGTCGTGTTCATGGGGAGGCAACGGAATGCGTCGTGTTCATCGGGAGGCAACGGAACGCCTGCTGTTCATCGGGAGCCAACCGGATTGGACGGAACAACCGATGGAAACGAGGCCTGGCCTACTGCAGAACGGAGGAAACAGCCTTGTGTTCGATCGGCCACGGTGGAAACGGGATCTTGTTCATCGGGAGGGGTCTGGCATACCGCAAAACGGAGGAACGGGGTCCTGTTGATCGGGAGGGGTGTGGCTTACCGGAAAACAGAGGAAACGGACTTGTATTGGAGAGCTACGGTCGAAACGGGGGTCCTATTCATCGGGAGGGGTGTGGCGTACCGCAAAACGGGGCTCCACGGGATACTGTTCATCTCCACCATCGACCTCCTCCAGCCTCCACGGGCTACTGTTCATCCACCGTCGACCTCCTCCAGCCTCCACCTACGACTGTTCATCCACGGGCTCCTGTTCATCCAGCCTCCACTACGCGCTCCTCCACCAGCTACTATTCAACCAGCCCTCTCTACGGGGTCCTGTTCAACCACCCCTCCACGGGCTACTGTTCATCCAGCCCTCCACTGGCTACTGTTCAACTAGCCCTCCACCGGCTACTGTTCAACCAGCCCTCCACGGGGTCCTGTTCATCCAGCCCTCCACAGGGTCCTGTTCATCCACCGGCTCGATCGATCCGGGTACTGTTCATCCAGCGGCAACGGCCTCTACTACCATGGGTTCCTGTTCATCCAACTCCCACCGGGAATTGTTCATCCAAACCCCCAACAAAGCTCACTGTTCATCCAGAGGCAGCATCAATCGGCTTCAGTTAGCAGCAGTAGCGAAGGAATCGCTCGATCGGGTTCAGTTAATAGCCATCGATCAATCGCTCGGGTTTAGTAACGCGTAGCCTGCAGTGCAATCGCTCGGGTTCAGTTAGAGCCCAACGCCTCGCTCGGGTTCAGTTAGAGTGCAACGCCTCGCACACACGCGCGTACGTACGAGAGAAACATGCATCGCTCGGCCCCCGACCAGCCACCATAACCAGGAACTCCTCGATATTTTCCTCGCCTCGCTTCTACGACGGTTTTTTCTATCATGGACAACCCAAAAAATGTCATGCAGCTGCGTCTCCGGCCCGCCCAGGACGAAAAGCTCATTTCTGTCATGATTTTCTATCATAGAAGAAGGAGCCCTCCACATCCATAATGATACCGGGTTTTGTCACGATTATCGTCACAGAAGTGTCATAAGTATGACAAAAAAATTCGTTCGGCCCAAAATGTCACGGATGTGTCTTTTTTGTAGTGTCTGGCTAGTCTTGGTCTTCTAGATCTGTACTTTGATCCTTCAAAGAACTGACCCCTTGGGCTTGGTCTGATCTTTGGGTGCTGTAATCTTGTCCTTAGGCCTGTGCACAGTCTGGGCAACGGACCGAGGGTTTGTTGCACCGACACTCGATGATCCACAAGTATAGGGGATCAATTGTAGTCCTTTCAATAAGTAAGAGTGTCGAAACCAACGAGTAGTAGAAGGAAATGACAAGCGGTTTTCAGCAAGGTAATGCAAGCACTGAAATTGTCGGTTACAAGTAGTTTGATAGTAAGATAATTTGTAACATGCAAGTAACGGTAACGGTAAATGAAGTGCAGCAAGGTAGCCCAATCCTTTTTGTAGCAAAGGACAAGTCAAAATGATCTCTTATAATAAGCAAAGCGTTCTTGAGGGCACACGGGAATTTCATCTAGTCACTTTCATCATGTTGGTTTGATTCGCGTTCGCTACTTTGATAATTTGATACATGGGTGGACCGGTGCTTGGGTGCTATTCTTACTTGAACAAGCCTACCATTTTTGATTAACCCCCGCGCAAGCATATGCAAGTATGAAAGAAGAATTATGATAACAATCTAACCATAGCATTAAACATATAGATCCAAATCAACCCCTTATGAAATAGCGCTTCAACTAGGGTTCAAGCTCCTGTCACTCTAGCAACCCATCATCTAATAACTACTCCACAATGCATTCCGTTAGGCCCAAAGATGGTGAAGTGTCATGTAGTCGACGTTCGCACCAATAAGGGAATCACAACATACATATCATCAAAATATCAAACGAATATCAAATTCACATGATTACTTGCAACATGACTTCTCCCGTGGCCTCAAGATTAAGGGAAATTACTCACAAATAATATTCATGCTCAAGATCAGAGGGGTATTAAATACCATAATGGATCTGAACATATAATCTTCCACCAAGTAAACCATCTAGCATCAACTACAAGATGTAATCAACACTACTGGTCACCCAAATGTACCAATCTGAGGTTCCAGTACAAAGATTGAACACAAGAGATGATCTAGGGTTTTGAAATGAGATGGTGCTGTTGAAGATGTTGATGTAGATTGGCCTCCCAACGATGAGAGGGTTGTTGGTGATGGCGATGGCTTTGATTTCCCCCTCCGGGAGGGAAGTTCCCCCGGCGGAATTGCTCCGCCTGAGGGCAAAAGTGCTCCTGCCCAAGTTCCTCCTCGAGACAGTGGCGCTCCATCCCGAAAGTCCCCCCCCCCTTATTTTTTCTAAGTCAAAAGACCTTATATACCAGAAGATGGGAACCGGAGGTGGGCCGAGGAGCCCACTAGTCACCAGGGCGCGCCTGGAGGGGGTGGCACACCCTGCTGCCTTGTGGGCACCCGGGTGGCCCCCTCCGGTAGTTCTTTTCTCCAGTATTTTTTATTTATTCCAAAACAATTCTCTGTAAAATTTCAGCTCATTTGGAGATGTGTAGAAGTATCTCTCACAAAGCTTTTTCAGGTCCAGAATTTCGGCTGCCGGTATTCTCCCTCTTTCTAAAACCTTGCATATTATGATAGAAAAGGCATTAGAATTACACCACAAAGTGTTATAATGAATAAAAACACTATAAATAACACTAGATAAACTTGATGCAAAATGGACATATTAGTGGCCAAGACACCTAGTTGACGATCCTACAGAGGTTGCCGTTGTCGGAATCGGTGCTCCGCAGACCCAAAGAAAGGTTCGAACTTTGGAGTGTACAGGAAGAACTCCGCTACACTACTGCTTGCCGCTCACTATCTCATGGCGATTCTCCGTCGTGCTCAAGCAAGATAGAAGTTACCCAGGTTCGGACCACCTGGCGGTGTAAAACCCTACTCCTGCTTTGCGGTGGATTGCCTCACGAGGAGGATGAGGATGAACTAGTACAATGGTGAGCTTCCTCTGGAGGGCTCAAGGGGTGAATGGATCGGATCCCTCTTTATGGTGGAGACTAGCCTATATTTATACTGGCCCCGGCCCTCTTCCCTCATGGATTAGGCGGGAAGGGATACCACAGCGGCCAAATTCGAAGGGGGACAGGAGTACACCCTATCCTGACTAAAGGTGGCCTTCGCTTGCAAAGCTTCTAGCCATGGTGCGGTGGTGGGCTCGGTGATGACCTCCGTCCTGGCAAGCCCGCGGTCCTGGTCTCGTTGCACCGAAATGGCAACCTTTGGGGGATTCCTTGGGAACCCGCATACGTCCTTGCCTCCTTAGCACCAAAGAGGTAATGTCCTCGCCTGCGCCCACTGGCATCCTCCTGGCTCTGGTCGTCATGCCTCACGTCACCACTTGCCTCGTGAGGTGGGTACGAGCCTAGAGATGTCCGCTCCTCGGGAGGCCGTTCCTTAGGATGTCTTGACATAGTCCGCCTCATGAGGCGGGGGCCCTCGCGAGGGTTTTGTTCGAGAGGTCTTGATACTCAGCCGCACCGGGCCGTAGGCAGACGGGTCTGGGTACCCCTGGTCCCAGAACTCTGACAGTAGCCCCCGGGCCAACGACACGCTCGGCCTTGCTTCGAGGTGAAGGTGAAGAGGGGAGGGCGAAGGGATGCGGGCCCCAACCTCATGTGGGCCAGGCTTAACGCGTGGTGCATGACGGGGCACGAACGCCCCACTTTCCGATGACGCCTCGGCATCCGCCTCGGCTGACAAAAAGCCTGGCGCACGTCGCTGGGCCATCATTGCTCTCCTTGTGCCCCCGTCTCCCGGCTCCTTTCTCGAGCAAGATTGCCTCTTTCCTCGCCATGGACAAATTAATCTCCCCTCCCGCGGCTCCATGGCCCCTGCGAGAAAGAAGGGCACGGCAGCGGCAGAGTCTCGAGCGACGCCTGAGCCAGCCCTGGGCCGATCAACGGTGCCTAATCCCGAGGGGCTCGACAAGATTCACCCGATGATCGCGTCAAGCTCCAATGAATGAAAAGGGACAAGGGTTTGGCCCGCTTCTCGGCCCCGATCAGAACTGGTGGCCACGACCGTCGCCCTCCACTTCCCTGTGATCTTCTCCGGCTTGCTCCCCCATTCTCTGACTTCTTCAATGCCGTGCTCACGCACTACACCTAGACCCGAAGTCCATCCTCCTCCTCTCGGCCTTCGCCTTCCTGTGCGAGGCCTTTGTGCGCGTAACCCCCTCGGTGGCTCTAGTCCGCTAGTTCTTCTGCTTGCGGCCGACCGCCGCCGACCAATGCTCCAGGTGCGTGTCGCTCCAAGCCGTGGCCTTGACGATGGGCGATGGCATTGACATGGAAATCAATCATGAAGCCGAGGGCTTCTGGCGGTAGTGTGTATATGTTGACGCGGCTCAATTTAGCCCCCTTCTATAGACCCCCCAAATCTCCGACGGTGTTGAGCTCCAGATGGGCGCATGAAAGGCTCATTGACCCGAGACTGAAAAGGGTCATGGCGAGGATGGCCGGTGATGTAGGGTGGAACCCTAGGGGCTGATCTTTCATGAAATGGAGGGGATCCCGCGAAGAACACGAAGAACACGAGAGGGAAAATACGAGGGGAATGAGAGGAATCACTCAAATCAACAAGAAATGGTCACACATGTGCTACATCCATGAACACAAAGGGAGATACACGATCCGAAGTCAACAAAGGACGCTACAAATGGTAACTAGTTCATCTCCTAGAAGGAGGTCTTGAGTCCATTGAGGATCTTCCCTTGCGGGGGCTTCATCCACTAGGGATCTTCGCACCTGGAGGTCTTGAACTCCATGGTAGTGGTAGTCTCTCTCTTTCAAGAGGAGGAGTGGTAGGAGCAAAGCTCACTTAGATAACCCTAAAATGGTGGAGGTGGAGGAGTATATATAGTCTAGGGCCACGAAGGGGTAAGTGAGGGGCAAAGGGGTACATGGGCCTCGGGCCCGATCTCTGTGCGCAGACAGGTTGTGTCGGACGAACGACAGGCGTCGGTCGTCCGGTCGCTCGCGGGGGTCTGGACGTCCGGTGGCTGGAGGTTGTCGGACGTCCGACCGCCGCAGGACTTGTCGGCTGGGCCTTCTAGCTAGTGGAGTCTCCAGGCGTCGGACGTCCAGAGGCCGTCGGTCGTACGGAGGTCATCGGTCATCCGAGAGCTGTAGCTTTCTGGCGGCTCTTCCTCTTGGTCCTCGCGCATAGTGTCCTGGCCATCTTGCCCAATGCTCCTTGCTATACCATGGTCTTCCTCTTGGTTCCTGGTCATGCATAGCACATATGTTTGAGGTAGTAGCCAGGTCTCACATGTGGAAAGTGACGGTTCGGAGAGGAGCGAGTTCACCTTGTGTCCAATGGGATATGGTCCAAGTCCCATCGTATGTCCTATTCGATCTTGGGGAGTAGTTGTAGTATACATGGGGATGATCGTAGGATGCTCCGCATCATCTCCCCCCCCTTGAGAAAGATCCGACCTCACATCGTGATCCTCATCATCATGGAAACGGTTGTTGTTGATGGACTTGTAGTTGGACGAAGTTGAAGGCATTGCGCAATCCAAGTACTCCAAGGTGTCTCTAGAGTGATAGACATGCAAAAAGATCAAACACAAGGGACACTCGGTGTAACGCCCACGATGCGGCTATATCTCCCACGTGTCGAGGCACGACTTAGAGGCATAACCGCATTGTGGTTTTGTCGCAAGAAGGGTCATCTTCACACAATCCCATGTAATGAACAAGAATGGGATAACGAGAGTTGGCTTACAATCGCCACTTCACACAATACCAAAATATAATTCATACATCATCCAAAATCCACACATAGACCGACTACGGTCAAATCCAAATGAAAATAAGATAACCCCAAATGCTAGATCCCTGATCGTCCCAACTAGGCTCCACTACTGATCATCAGGAAAAGAAACATAGTAACGACCACATTCTTCATCGAACTCCCACTTGAGCTCGATTGCGTCATCTGCACTGGCATCGTCGGCACCTGCAACTGTTTTCGTAGAATCTGTGAGTCACGGGGACTCAGCAATCTTACACCTGCGAGATCAAGACTATTTAAGCTTATAGGAAAGGATGGTGTAATGAGGTGGAGCTGCAGCAAGCACTAAGCATATATGGTGGCTAACATACGCAAATGAGAATGAGAAGAGAAATAGCGGAACGGTCGTCAACTAATAATGACCAAGAAGTGATCCTGAACTCCTACTTACGTCATTCATAACTCAAACCGTGTTCACTTCCCGGACTCCGCCGAGAAGAGACCATCACGGCTACACACACGGTTGATGTATTTTAGTTAAGTCAAGTGACAAGTTCTCTACAACCGGACATTAACAAATTCCCATCTGCCTCATAACCGCGGGCACGGCTTTCGAAAGATAATACCCTGCAGGGGTGTCCCAACTTAGCCCATTATAAGCTCCCACGGTCAACGAAGGATAAACCTTTTCCCGGAAAGACCCGATCAGTCTCGGAATCCCGGTTTACAAGATATTTCGACAATGGTAAAACAAGACCAGCAAAGCCACCCGAATGTGCCGACAAATCCCGATAGGAGCTGCACATATCTCGTTCTCAGGGCACACCGGATGAGACATCCTACGAGTAAAACCAGACCTCGAGTTTCCACGAGGGGGCCCCGCAGTCTACTCAGTTCGGACCAACACTCGAAGGAGCACTGGCCCGGGGGGGGTTAAATAAAGATGACCCTCGGGCTCGCGAAAACCCAAGGGAAAAGGCTTAGGTGGCAAATGGTAAAACCAAGGTTGGGCCTCGCTGGAGGAGTTTTATTCAAGGCGAACTGTCAAGGGGGTCCCATAAATCACCCAACCGCGTAAGGAAGGCAAACTCAAGGAACATAATACCGGTATGCCGGAAACTAGGGCGGCAAGAGTGGAACAAAACAGCAGGCATAAGGCCGAGCCTTCCACCCTTTACCAAATATATAGATGCATTAATTAAATAAGAGATATTGTGATATTCCAAAAATATCCATGTTCCAACATGGAACCAACATCAACTTCACCTGCAACTAACAACGCTATAAGAAGGGCTGAGCAAAAGCGATAACTTAGCCAAACAACGGTTTGCTAGGAAAGGATGGTTAGGGGCTGACATGGCAATATGGGAGGCATGATATAGCAAGTGGTAGGTAGCGCAGCATGGCAATAGAGCGAACAACTAGCAAAGCAAAGATAGAAGTGATTTCGAGGGTATGGTCATCTTGCCTGCAAGGTTCTCAGAGTTATCGAAAGCTTGATCCTCGTAAGCGTACTCAACAGGTTCCTCGTTCACGAACTTGTATCCTGGATCTACCCAAAACAAGAACACAAGCAATGGAACCATAATCAATCACGGGAGATGCACAAGCAACATGATGCAATACATGTATGATATGCGGGATATGGTATGCGATGCATATGCGTGCTCCGGAAGAAAAATGATGAACCAGGCAGTAACTTGGCAAACCAAGCATGCCACTGGAAAGATAAGATGATTTCGGTTGAAATCGATATAAAGATCAGTGGAAACGGATGCACGGTTTGCAAATGGCAAGCAAAACAAGAATGACACGAATCTGTGATTAACAGCATGATAGCACTTAGAATGCAACAAGTAACAATGCTACATCACCCCAACATAGCAACAAAGCATATGTCAGTAATTTACAGGTGATGCTTGACAAAAGATGAACACTGAGCTCCGGCTAGATCACAACATAACAAGCTCAAACATGCATGGCAAAAGTGCAAAAGATATCAGGTTCACAGACTTGGTGAAATTACTGGACATGGCTGAAACAGCATCAGGTAGCAATGTTCAGAGCACGAAATCAACATGCTGCAGGAAATTAACATAGTAAAACAAGGCATGTCATGAATCTAATAGATGCATATGACAAAAGTCCCTTACTAACCATAAGACAAAAAGGACAAGAAGATATCATGGCCACCATGTAAACATAGCAAGTTTCGTTAACAGGTTACAGACTTGGCAGAGAACAGAGAATGACAGAAACAATAATATGAAGGCATCTTGGTGAGCTTGATGCACTCGCCAAAATGCAATGCATGACAAAACAAGCATACCTACAGCAATATGGCATGTTTATGAAGCTATCCATGGCAAGAGCAAATACATAGCATGTATGAAACAACTACAACAAGCTTGACAAAATTGAATATCTTGTAAACAATCTGCCAGAAATATTTTATAGCAAAAGTAGAGCAAGATTGAGTCATGCTATGGCACTCCATAATTGCAAGCAAGGGCATGAACGGATCAATTACAAAAATATCTACAAAACATCATTACTGAACATCTCTCTGTAGCCACATGGATACATAGCAACAAAATAACAGAAGTCACAGACTTAGAGAAATTACCAAGTCCCTGAAATCAGAAACATTACGGAGCCTTGTTTCCATGCTTGTGCTAGTCACCACAGAGATCACAAAAATACATGGCATACACCTCTGTAAAGATGGCATGGCATACAACAAAACACATGTAGAGCTCATGCTCATAATATGCACAGATTAAATGCAACAAAAATAACAAATCCTCAAGTTCTGATAAGTAACAGCAGATAACAGCAACTAACACTCTTGCACCAGAGATTTGGGCATCAAGATGGGCTCAAATGAACATGGTGCAATGGAACAAAATGAAGAGCATCGCGAGGCCAACATTTCGATATATTACACGCACGAAACGGAGCTATATGAAGAGAGTTATGATGCGATGAACAGGTGCACATATTGTAAAAATATTAGGACTGGATTTTCGGGAGAGGGAGAAAGTCAACCTTCGGGTTTGACTGGATCAGGATCTGGCTGGGGCGTCGGTGCGAGCTCGCCAGAGCTGGTGCTCGCGGTGAGGGAGGAGGGAGAGGGCGACGCTCGGGGCCGGCGCCGACGCGGGACGGCGGAGGAGAGGAGGAGGCCGACGGGCGCGGGGGAGGACGGCAAGGCGCGGCGGCACGCCGACGGGCTCGGGCGGCTCCGGCGCGGTCGGGGCGGAACGGCGGCGGCGGCGCGGCGACGGAGGGAGGAGGCGCGCCGGCGGCACGGCGGGATCTGGCGACGCGCAGCGGGAGGCGGCGCCGTGGTACGCGGGGGCCGGACGCGGGCTCCCCGGGCGGCGGCGTACGTGCGGCGGCGGGCGGCCACGTGGCAAGCGCCGGTTGGCTGCGGCTGGTTCGTCCGGCGCCGGGCGGGACGGCGGAGGAGCGGGCTGCGCTCGGGAAGGAGTTTCCTAGGGTTTCATCTGTGATTTGGACGGGGGAGGCACATATTTATAGGTAGAGGGAGCTAGGAGACTCCAAATGGAGTGCGGTTTTTGCCCACACGATCGTGATCGAACGACCGAGAGCATGGAAGTGACTTAGATGGGTTATTGGGCTGTTTGGAGGGGTTTTTTGCTGCAACACACAAAAGGACTTTGCGGATGCCCGGTTAACCGTTGGAGCATCAAACGATCTCCAAATGGAACGAAACTTGACCGGTGGTCTCCCGGTGGTATACCAAGGCCACTTGACAAGACTCGGTCCATTCTGAGAACGTTTAACACCCGCTCACGAAAGGAAAACAAGAGGGGTGCGCCGGAGAAGGTGGGAGTGCCGGATTGCAAAACGGACAACGGGGAAAATGCTCGGATGCAAAAGACGAACACGTATGCAAATGCAATGCACATGATGACATGATATGAGATGCATGACATGAACAAAATGCAAAACGAAAGACAAAACCCGACCACGAAGGGAATATCATAACACATAGCCGGAAATGGCAAGAGTCGGAGTTACAAATATGGAAAGTTACATCCGGGGTGTTACAACACACCACCACTACGAGAGGATCTCGTCCCGAGATCTAGGACTGAAAGAACTCCGGATATTCGGAACGGAGATGGTCCTCACGTTCCCAGATGGCTTCTCGGTCGGAATGGTGCGACCACTTCACTTTCAGGAATTTGATTGACTTGTTGCGAGTCTTGCGCTCAGTTTCTTCAAGAATAGCAACGGGGTGCTCATGATAAGACAGATCTTCTTGGAGATCAATCTCTTCGAAGTTGATGGTGCGCTCAGGCGTCTTGAAGCACTTGCGGAGCTGTGACACGTGGAACACATCGTGCACGTTCGCGAAGTTGGAAGGAAGCTCAAGTTGATAGGCGAGGTCGCCTCTTTTGCCAATGATCTTGAAAGGACCCACGTATCTAGGGGCAAGCTTCCCTTTGATACCGAAGCGACGAGTGCCTTTCATTGGAGAGACGCGGAGGTAGACATGGTCTCCGATCTCGAAAGCCAAATCACGGTGCTTACTATCATAGTAACTCTTCTGGCGCGATTGCGCGGCTTTGAGATTTTCACGGATGACTTTACACATTTCTTCAGCCTCTGTGATTAAGTCATTGCCAAGAAGTTGGCGTTCACCAGTCTCTGACCAATTGAGAGGAGTACGGCACTTTCTGCCATAGAGAATCTCGAATGGGGCCTTGCCCGAACTTGCTTGGAAGCTGTTGTTGTAGGAGAATTCGGCATATGGAAGACAATCTTCCCATTTCATGCCAAAGGAAATGACACAAGCCCTGAGCATATCTTCAAGAATTTGATTTACTCGCTCGACTTGGCCACTAGTTTGAGGATGGAAAGCTGTGCTGAAGCGAATGTTGGTGCCCATGGCCTTCTGGAAGGAGTCCCAGAACTTAGAAGTGAAGATGCTTCCACGATCTGAAGAAATCAATTGTGGAATGCCGTGCAAGGAGACAATCCTGGAGGTGTATAGCTCTGCCAACTGAGCTGCTGTGATAGACTCTTTGATTGGAAGGAAATGAGCCACTTTAGTAAGCTTGTCGATGACAACGAAGATAGCATCATTTCCACGCTTGGACTTGGGAAATCCAGTCACGAAGTCCATTTCGATATGATCAAACTTCCATTCTGGGATAGCAAGAGGTTGGAGGAGACCAGCTGGTCGTTGGTGTTCTGCTTTCACTCTTCGACAGACATCACATTCATTCACGAATTGAGCGATTTCTCGCTTCATTCGAGTCCACCAATACGACTGCTTGAGGTCATGGTACATCTTCGTACTTCCAGGATGAATGGAAAGAAGAGAATTGTGTGCCTCGTTCATAATGACTTTCCTTAGATCACCTTTAGGAACCACAATCCGGTCCTCGAAGAATAAAGTGTCTCTGTCATCAATGCGATAGCACTTGTATTTGGAAAGACCCTTGTCGATACCACGTTTCACCTTCTTCACCATGGCATCAAGAAGTTGTGCCTCACGAATTTGATCTTCCAAAGTAGGAGAGACTATGAGGTTGGCAAGAAAGCCTTGAGGAACAACTTGGAGATTCAGCTTGCGGAAAGCTTCACAAGATCCGGTTGGAATGGCTTGAGAATTAAGCTGTTGCAATAAGCCTTCCTGCTCAAAGCATCTGCAATGACATTGGCTTTGCCTGGAGTATATTCGATACTCAGATTGTACTCTTGAATCATTTCGACCCATCGAGTCTGCCTGAGGTTGAGGTTGGGCTGAGTGAAGATGTACTTGAGACTCTTGTGATCGGTGAATATGTCCACTTGTCTTCCCAACAAGAGATGTCTCCATGTTATTAATGCATGGACAACTGCCGCCAACTCAAGATCGTGAGTGGGGTAGTTCTTTTCATTGGGCTTCAACTGATGAGAGGTATAGGCCACAACTTTCTTCTCTTGCATTAACACAACACCGAGACCTGGAAGAGAAGCATCACAGAAAACATCAAATGGCTTGGATTCGTCAGGAGGAGTCAAGACAGGAGCTGTGACGAGTTTCTCTTTGAGAGTGTTGAAAGCAACGTCACACTCAGGAGACCAGACATACTTCACATGCTTCTGGAGGAGGTTGGAAAGAGGCTTTGCAATCTTAGAGAAATTCTCAACGAATCTTCGGCAATAGCTTGCAAGACCAAGAAAACTGCGAAGCTGCTTGACATTCTGAGGAGGTTACCAATTCACAATTGCGGACACCTTCTCGGGATTAACAGCGATGCCCTTGGAAGAGATGATATGACCAAGGTAAAGAACTTCATCAAGCCAAAACTCACATTTTGAAAACTTCGCATAGAATTGATACTCTCTGAGCTTGTCGAGCACCAATCGCAAATGTTTGGCATGATCCTTCTTATTCTTGGAGAAGACCAAGATATCATCGAGATACACCAGGACGAATTCATTGGTATAGGGGTTGAAGATGAAATTCATCATCCGAGAGAATGTTGGAGGAGCATTGACAAGGCCGAAAGACATGACAGTATATTCATAAGAACCAAAGCTTGTTCTGAATGCTGTCTTGGGAATATCTTCTTCACGAATGCGAATCTGATGATAACCCATACGAAGGTCAAGCTTGGAGAATACTTTAGCACCTTTAAGTTGCTCGAATAGCTCATTGATGTTGGGAAGTGGATACTTGTTCTTGATTGTCTTCTTGTTCAATGGACGGTAGTCGACACAAAGTCGGTCCGTGCCATCCTTCTTCTGGACAAAAAGAACACCACAACCCCATGGAGATGAACTCGGTCTGATCAGACCCAGACGCTCTTGTTCATCGAGTTGTTTCTTCAATTCCTTTAGCTCCTTGGGTCCAAGCTTGTATGGACGCTTGCAAACGGGTTCAGTGCCAGGCTCAAGATCGATAACGAACTCAACTGGCCGGTGAGGAGGCATACCCGGAAGCTCTTCTGGAAAGACATCTTGATACTCACAAACGACTGGAATCTGAGAGATCGCATTCAATTCGCCCTTCTCATTGAGAGAAAATAACCGAATGGTTTCATCACGAGCGGCATAAATGATAACATCCTCAGAAGAGTGTGTCAATTGAATTTCCCTGGCTGCACAATCAAGTTGAGCCTTGTGCTTAGAAAGCTAGTCCATCCCGAGAATTAGATCAATATCCGAGTCACCAAGAACAATTGGTTTAGACAAAAATTTATAGTTCCCCATCTTGATGGAAACATCCGGAACCATGTAGCTTGCATTCATGCATTTGCCCGGAGAGACAACTGCTAACGGTCTAGGAAAATCTTGAAAAACCAGCTCATGCTTGGATGCAAATGGTCTTGATATGAAAGAAAGCGATGCACCAGTATCAAAAAGAACTTTTGCAGGAATATCATTAACTGAGAGATTACCCATTATCACATCAGTAGATTCCTCCGCTTGAGCTGCATTCATCATGTTCACCTTTGCAGACTTGGGATTATGCTTGACCACTGCATTGCTGGAAGATCTGACAGGAGGAGGAGGCGGAAGGCGCCTTTGGTTGAAGCACTTGTTAGCATAGTGACCTTTCTGCTGACACTTGTTGCAAGTCACCTCTGAGAGTGGACGATGATAAGGAGCATTCGACTTTGGAGCTTGATTCCGAGACTTGTTCTGATAGCCAGAGTTGGAAGAGTGGGAAGATCCATGGCCACCTTTGTTCTTCTGCTGGTAAGGCTCACGAAACGGAGTAGGAGGAGGCAACCAGAACTTCTGTTGCTTAGCAGCCACTAGTGAGGAAGAAGAAGACTGAATTGCGTCTCTCACTCTCTTCTTAGAAGCCTCACACTTGAGCTGAGCAGCCTCTTGCTTCAGTGCCATGTTATAGAATTGATCAAACTGAGTAGGCTCAACAAGAATGAGAGCTAACTGCAGATCCTCTCTAAGGCCACCTCTGAAGTGATAGATCCTGCTCTTTTCATCAGGAACGTCTTGTTTAGCGAAGCGAGCAAGTTTCTGAAACTGGATGTTGAATTGATACACAGACATGTTGCCTTGCTTGAGATTGTGGAACTCCTCACGCTTGCTCTCAACAACACTTTGTGGAATGTGGTGAGCTTTGAAGTCCCGACAGAAGTCAGTCCAAGTGATCACACGACCTCCTCTGGAATCTTTGTATTGTTGATACCAATCAACAGCTTGGTCCTTGAGCTGAAAAGAAGCAAACTTGACATAGTCCTCAGGCCTGACATTGCTACATTCAAAATGCTTTTGTCCAGTGGTCCTTGGTCCTTTTAACTTTAGGCCAGTGCCTATGGATGATTTGTGACAGCCTGGTTTTTGCCCTTTCTTATTTGCTTGAAATTTCATTTGAAAGTTTTTGAAACTTGGAGTTTCTGAATCTTTTCATTTGGACTTAAACACTTGGGCATCCTTGGCTTTCACCCAAGTGTTCACTTCTCTCCCAAACCATCACTTCACTTCTGATCCACCACAAAATAACCTTTGGAATATTTTTCTTAAATGAAAAATATTCATTTTCTCTCAAAAACCCTAAGCCAGATCTGTTTGCTTCAAGGCAACCCTAATTCTTATGGCTCAGAAAATTCTAATATAATTCACAAATATTCTAGGGACCCTAGGGCACCTCCTGAGCAAAAATATTTCATCATTTTTTGGAATATTTTTGCTAGAGAAAATCTTTTCTATTCTGGACAGAAATGGTGGTTTCTACAGCAACTACCATTTTACTTGCTCCATTTGACCTAAACTTTCTTGTGCATCTTTACCTTAGTAACTTATAACTGGCCTTCAAAGTACAGCCGCAAACTCCCAGCCATTTGACCATAGTAACATCACAAAGTTACTGACCAGAAACTTACCTGGCTTGTAAAATCTTCTCTACTGCACCTGGATCCAAACCAAACCATGGTAAACTTCAAAACTACCACGAACAACATGCCAGACATGATTTTTGGATGAAGGCTGGCCTGAGGAGAGAGTTCGCGCGGTGACCACGCGTGTCCACGATGCCAGGCATGCGTGTCGACGCGCTCTGGGTGACGCCGAGCGCTCTGTTCGAGCGTGCTCGCTTCCCCCGCCTGCCCAACCATGCCAAACCCCGCCACCATCATCGTCTTGACGTCCTTAACTCCTCCCTGGCACTCGCCGACGCCGGAGCTCGCCGCAGCGAGCACGGGCAAGGTCCGGCCAGCCCAACAGTGCGGAGCGCACGGTGCTCGTCGCCATCCCCTTGATCCTGTGCCCGTCTCCGCTCGCCCACAGTGGCCGCGTGACCTCCGTCGCCTTCTCCCCCTCTCACTGACGCTGCACGTCGTCGGGCGCCGTGGAAAGGTGTCCACCGGCGGAGCCCGAAGCACCCTCGCCGCTCGCCTATAAATGGAGCCACCCCCAGCCTCCTCGAGCACTATCCAGCACTCACACACACCCCATGATCGAGTAGGAAGCCGTAGCCCGGCCGGGCAGGCCTCGGGCCGCCGTCCCCGAGCTCGGGCTCGCCGGCGATCCCCTCTGGTCGCCGCGGTAGCTCCAGCCCCTCCCAAGCCTAGGCGACCCCTCCAAGGCCTCCGCCTCTCTCCGGTGAGGCCATCTCGCCCGCTTGGAGCCTCTGGAGTGACCTCTGCTCGCCGTCTTCCTCAACTCCGGCGACCTCCACGTTCTGCCTCCGCTTGCGAGCTAGTTTCCAACGCCGTCTGACCACCCCTAGCCACGCTACGGGTACGGGCAAGTGCGCCATCGTCCCCTCTCTCAATCCCTCCCTCTCGTTTGGGCCAAGGAACCCTCGTCGCCCGCGAGAGCTCCGGCGAAGCCGCGACCCTCTCTGTTTCTCTCTCCCTCTTCCCCCACCTGACTAGTGGGGCCCGCTAGTCAGCCACTCAGTACACGCGTGAAGCGGTACGAGTGGTGGCGCCCCTGGGCTTTACGCCTTCGACGTCACCCCCCAGCTGTTTCTTTTTATTCAAATTCATTTATATTCCAGAGAGCTTCAAACAATTTTAACTTTTTAACCATAAGTCCAAATGAGATGATTCTTTTTGCATTGTGTTCTTTGAAAGGAAATCTAACAGCTCACCAAAGAATTTCTGGTGAATTTCAGAAGTGTTCTTGATATTCTCTTTTTGTGTTTAAAATTATCTTCAGAAGGTGAGGCTTGTCTTGAGGATCACCAGGAGGCTTGTGAACCTCATCTGCACTAAGGCAAGCCACAGCAACATTTTTATGATGCCATTTCAATATTTGTGATTTTCTCACTTAAATGAAATGATTAACCCATGCATTTAAATAATTATTGAATTATTTGTATTCTGTTAAGTATTGGTCGGTTGTTATGCTTGATTTACAGAATAGTTGAAACTAGTTTAAGTGGGTAAAGCAAGTTAAAATTTATTTGAGGTGATGTTAGAAATAATTTTGTTATGCATGTTAGTAATTATTTAAAGCTTTGTGTTTGCATTCTTAAATTGATAAAAATTTGTTAGAAAATATTCTGTTGAATACTTGTTTAATCATATTACTTGTGTTACAGAATGTTTGAACCCAACTTAGTGATAAAGAAATTAAGAGTTGTTGATAATGATATCTTTTGGTCAAGCATATGAAAAATTTATCGGAGTTACTTTCTTGCGTAGGAAATTAATAAAACTTGTTGCAAAATATTTTGGTTAAGTTGTGAGTCATTTTGAGCAAGTAGAGTAATATGAGTTGTTGATGTTTATGCTTGGTGTGCATATGGATGATGTCGGTCATTTTTATCAATATGTGATGCATGTGTTTTTTTGCATTTCATGGCATGCTATGACACCGGTCATTTTTAGTTAGAAGTTAATCCTGAATATAACTCAACTTGAATATACCATTGACTGGGTCATGGTGCCGCTGAATCGAGTTTCTTTCCAGTGCAACCACATTTGCCTTGTGGGAAGGCATTGATTCGGTCCATTGACACGGCCTCTGGTCGGTGCCTCCATCTAGGGAAGATTATGTCGTGTTTGCCCTGGCCCGGTAAGCACACATAATCTTGTGTGCTCGTTGATGAGATTATGGTACCGAGTCCCC
The DNA here is from genome assembly GCF_018294505.1 of Triticum aestivum. Taxonomy (NCBI): domain Eukaryota; kingdom Viridiplantae; phylum Streptophyta; class Magnoliopsida; order Poales; family Poaceae; genus Triticum; species Triticum aestivum. Next base: position 256,110,330 of record NC_057811.1, read on the forward strand.
GAGTGGGAGTGTTTTGACCACGACGGTGGTCGGGGTGTCTTTGGTAGACACGGGGCCACCCAGGACCAGCCCGTTGGGGATTTGGGTCGGAGTGGCCGGGAGAGTGTTGTGGCAATGGAGGGGTTTTGTCGGAATGCCGTTGGTCCACCCGAATGGGAATGCGAGGCCATGGGTTCCGTGGTGTGGGTACAGTGTGCTACCTCTGCAGAGTGTATAATCTATCGATAGCCGAGTCCACGGTCAAGGACACCTCGTACTAGGTCCCACCATGAGTCAACGTTTAATAAAAATTGCACACTAAGCTATGAACTTTGCATTGTCAATGGATGGCAGAAAGGCCATCGAGGTATTTTGGACCAAATGATGGTCGTGGTTGTGATCGCCGTAAGGATCACGAGTTGTTCTTGAGAAAGACCTCGATGGTGGTGTGTTTGTGGTCCAGAGATGATCACAGTTGGTAAGCTGTCCTGAGGGACGTTCGGGCTTGATCACAGCATGTTGACATATAATGTTGCATTATTAATAATTGGTTAAATATCATGATATTGTTTGTCATTATGATTATGCTTGTTGTGAGCTTGCAAGTATATTCAATGTACTGACCTGGCGTGTCATGCCAGATTTCAGGAAAGTCTCGTTGGAAAGGAGCGCTGTTCGAGTCTAGATCTTGTCCACATCGGTGTCCCTGTGATATGGAGCTTCCGCTACAACCTTATTCCGCTGCCACGTAGTTGTTCGAGTCGAGGCCACTTTTTGTTCACTAAATAATGTACATATTGTTCCGCCGCACCGAGTGTGCCGCTTGGCCTCAACCACTGTTGTAATATGAACTCTGTTCCACTAGCATCAATAAAGCGGTTGTTTTCTGTACCAATATGTTGTGTGTTGCCAGAAGACATGATCTCTGGGCTGGCAATGCAGGGTAAACCGGTCGCTCTGAGCCGGGGTGCCACATGATTGACCGTCCATCCTTCGTCCTCTTCAGGAACACTTGAATATTGAACCGTGGGTGTTGTATGAATACTTTCCTCGCCTCCTGGCCATATAGGTGGTTTGAGAGGTAATCATTAGTGAACTACTTTGGAAAGGCCTGAAAACAAGGATGTGCATAAATATCTTCTCTGTATTGGAAATGGGGCAAAGGAATAAAAAAGGCAAGGTATAATAGTTAGTACCATCCTATAGTGAACTGATGTCTTCTTCATTGTGCAGACAACGATCTTGTTGTTTTTTGTCGCTAATTTCTTTATCCTAACAATATTTCTGAGTTTCTTGGCTTGAATGATATTCATGGACAACTCATTTCCCCATATGCGAAAAGGGTCGAACAGTGGGTCAAAACCTCTGACAGCAGGACCTACATGTGCAAGACCAAATTGTTAAAAACCTAAATATTAAAATGGTTCCTGCAATTGCACAATAATGTGCTATTAGACAACGGACCGTGCATGTGCTAACCTCGATTGTAAACCTCAGTGCTTCCCATTGTTTCCCTACAACACATATAAGGTAGTTAGTCACCAGGTTAAGTAAGGGTTCGCATGCTATCAGTAATATATGTTGATGAAAAATAAGCACATTGCAGATTCATCAGATTAATTCAGGCCACATGGAAAACCCATTTATACAAACCAAGCATGATTAGGAATTAGGAAATATAGCACTTGTATATGTTTCTCATGTATTAAGTGCAGCCAAATTCGATTTATTCCTCACAGGCACAACAATACAAAATTCTACCCACGACAATTGGACATCGCATTGCAGAATTGAACCAACCAGTTAACTAAACACCACAACAAATGAACCAAACGTTAACTGAGCACCACATTGCATGATATAACATACTCCTAATAGAAGTTCAGACAGTTAACCAAACCAAGCATGCTTAATGACTTGGAAATATAGCAATTGTATTTGTTTCTCATGTATTTAGTACAGCCAAATTCAATTTATTCGTCACATGGTATACAATAACAGAATGCACCCACAACAATTGAACATCGATTGCAGAATTGAACCAAACAAAAAAATTAACTAAACACCACAACAAATGAAACAAATGTTAACTGAGCACCACATTGCACAATATAACATATTCCTAATAGAAGATCAGACAGTTAACCAAACCAAGCATGCTTAACAACTTGGAAATATAGCAATTGTATTTGTTTCGCATGTATTTAGTACAACCAAATTCGATTTATTTCTCACATGGTATACAATAACAGAATGCACCCACAACAATTGAACATCGCATTGCAGAATTAAACCAAATAGCCAACCGCATCACGTCATCGGCGCGCGAGGCGTCGACGGTGGCCTCGACGGCGAGGTGCTCCGCCAAGATCTGGGGGTCGACACAAATGGCAACCATCGCGACCTCATCCGTGCGTGCGGCCGCGATTTGCTTCTCCGCCGCCAAATGCTCCTTGAGATCCTGGCTATACTACATGCACCATGGCTTAGGGCGGCGCTTATTTGGTGGAGGGGTCGGTGATTTGGGTGGAAGGTGTCACGCCGGCGGTCGGGGCATGTGAGATGTGGAAGGATTAGGATGGGGGTCGGGTGTGGATTACCTGCCTGGATAGGCGAGGCCGAGAAGCGTGAAGGAGGGTCGCTACAAGCAAGGAGTGAAGGTTTCAAATTGGAAAGGAAGGCGGAAACAGGGGAAATGTGGCTTTTGGTAAGGGGGAGGGGGCGGGGAGGTAGATATTTCCACGGAAGCCGAAAATTTGTAATCGCTTCACCGAAAAATCTGGTGCGTAAAGTGTCATTAGACACGGTCCCTTATTCATAACTGTCTACGATATGTGAACAACACAAACGATTCAGGGACCTTAGCCCATGTGTGATGAGTTTGAACATCAAAAATTTTGGTTCGAATTTCCCTGGTTACAGTGGTCATCCACGTCATTGCATAATTTGGGTACACAAAGGAGACTACAGCACACCCACGCTTCTTAATCGAGCAAGTTCAGCAATTAAACAGAGCTAGTTGACCTAAACATTACTCTAACAAATTAAAGACCGACGCTCTTAATTAAACAAAACAAAGAGTACTACTACGGCTGGTGCTCTTCGATCTCCGCCACCGCCTCCAAGTCCAGCTCACTCCCGACGGTCTCCTGGGGAAGGGGCTCCATGGCATCAATAGCACCATACTCGGCAAGCATCTCGCCATCCGCGTCCGCCATATCTTTGGAATAGGCCACCACGAGCTGGGCGTGGGCGGCCGCGATCTGGGCTTTGGCGGGCTCCGTCGTGGCAAGGTATGCCGCGGAGGAACGGACAGCTGCTCGAACTCTCTCGGCGATTGCCAACTGTTCGGCCGTGGGTTGCCTACCGTTGTCGGAGAAGCCTCGTTCGATTTGCGCGGTGACCGCCACGAGCTGGGCGTGGACGGCCTCGACATGGTCGTGGGCGGCCTCCATCAGGGCTAAGGCCGTCAATGCGGAACGGACAGCTGTCGTGCCACTCTTGCCAGTTGCTATCCCCGAGGCAGATGTTGCTGCCGCCACCTGAGAAGCAACAATGGCCGTTTGGGCTGCCTTGGACCCCTGGACGCAGATTGCGGTCGCCCTCACGAAGCATGTTAGCACACGCCTGGTGGCTGCGTCCGCGCTCGCCGGAGTGGGCCGCCGAAGTTGCCCTCACGACGCGGGTCCACATCCCCATCTTTCACCGGCGATGATTGAACAGTGAAATGATATTTGAGGAGCGGGCAAGTGTGCATGACACTCCGATGGTGCTCCAAGATATTTTGTGCCGCATCTCACACGGTTGGTGATAATAAACTGTGTGCGATCTACTTGATTTTTCGTCTTGATTTGAATTACGAGATGGGGTCACAACTGCAAAGGATGGTGTTTGAATTGCTAGAACTTTTATCTGCAGTGAACATGCAACTATAGGTGTGTCGTCAAAAAAATTGGAATAATTCAGGGTTCTTTTTTTATACATTAACTTGGTTTTGTAGGCATTTCAGGTGCATAATTCAAATTTGAACTACATGCACATGCTCCAGTGCATATAAACAGGATGAAAAATCAAATATGTGTCCTTGGTTGCATGCTTAGGTCCCATGCAAGAAATGGGCATGAATGTCAAACACCCTTCCACTGTCACTCAGACGCAAACATTGAGGTACCTGGTTTTTAAATTCTAGTAAATCCAAAACTCGTCTGAAATTCGTGAAACTTGGCATGCTATCATGGAGCGGCATCAACATGCCGTGGTAAAAAATTTGTCCCATTTGGGGTAGGTTTGGGTATAAGCTTCTCCCAAACCAGAGCTTCTCAGAACAAGCGTGATTGTTTCGGTAGGGAACGTACCACCTTTGAGGACGAAACAATATCCGTTGCCTCTTATTGCTTTGAAAAAATTTCTAGTGTCAACATAGAACAAAAGGAGTGTTGTGTTTAATTTTGGAATTTTTCGGGGTTCGTTTGGACATTTTTATACATTAACTGGGTTTTCCAGGCATTTTATGTGCATAATTGAAATTTGAACTCCATGCACATGCTCCAGTGCATAAAAATTGGTTAAAAAATAAATTTGTGTCCTTCGATGCGTGCTTAGGTCCCATGCAAGAAATGGGAATGAATTTCAAACACCCTACAACCATCACTCGGCTGCAAACATTGAGATAATTGGTTTTAAAATTCTAGTAAATCCGAAGCTCGTGTGAAATTCATGAAACTTGGCATGCTATCATGGAGCGGCATCAACATGCCGTGGTAAATTTTTTGTCCCATTTGGGGCAGGTTTGGGTATAAGATTCTCACAAACCAGAGCTTCTCATGACAAGCGTGATGGTTTCGGTAGGGAACGTGCCACCTATGGGGACGAAACGATATCCGTTGCCTCTTATTGCTTTCAAAAAAATTCTAGTGTCAACATAGAACAATAGGAGTGTTGTGTTTAATTTTGGAATTTTTGGGGTTCGCTTGGACATTTTTATACATTAACTGGGTTTTCTAGCCATTTTATGTGCATAATTCAAATTTTAACTACATGCACATGCTCTGGTTGAAAAATCAAATTTGTGTCCTTCGGTGTAATCTTAGGTCCCATGCAAGAAATGGGAATGAATTTCAAATACCCTGCCACCGTCACTAGGGCCCATACATTGAGATACTTGGCTTCTAAATTCTACTAATTCCAAAACTCGTCTAAAATTCATGAAACTTAGCGTGCTATCATGGAGCGGCATCAACATGCCGTGGTAAATTTTTTGTCCCATTTGGGGAAGGTTTGGGTATAAGCTTCTCACAACAAGCGTGATGGTTTCGGTAGGGAACGTGCCACCTTTGGGGACTAAACAATATTTTTTGCCTCTTATTGCTTTCAAAATATTTCTAGTGTCAACATAGAACAACAGGAGTGTTGTGTTTAGTTTTGGAATTTTTCGGGGTTCGTTTGGAAATTTTTATATATTAACTGGGTTTTCTAGGCATTTTATGTGCATAATTCAAATTTGAACTACATGCACATGCTCTAGTGCATATAAACTGGTTAAAAAATCAAATCTATGTCCTTCGGTGCATGCTTAGGTCCCATCCAAGAAAAGGGAATGAATTTCAAACACCCTGCTCTCGTCACACGGCCGCAAACATCGAGATACTTGGTTTTTAAATTCTAGTAATTCCAAAATGTGTCTGAAATTCATGAAACTTGGCATGCTATCATGGAGCGGCATCAACATGCCGTGGTAATATTTTTGTCCCATTTGGGGCAGGTTTGGGTATAAGCTTCTCACAAAAAGTGTGATGGTTTCGGTAGGGAACGTGCCACCTTTTGGGACGAAACGATATCCGTTGCCTCTTATTGCTTTCAAAAAATTTCTAGTGTGAACATAGAACAACAGGAGTGTTGTGTTTAGTTCTGGAAATTTTCAGGGTTCGTTTGGACATTTTTATACATTAACTGGGTTTTCTAGGCATTTTGGGTGCATAATTCAAATTTGAACTCCATGCACATGCTCCAGTGCATATAAACTGGTTGAAAAAATCAAATATATGTCCTTCGGTGCATGCTTAGGTCCCATGCAAGAAAAGGGAATGAATTTCAAACACCCTCCCACCGTCACTCGGCCGCAAACATTGAGATACTTGGTTTTTAAATTCTAGTAAATCCAAAACTCGTCTGAAATTCATGAAAATTGGCATGCTATCATGGAGTGGCATCAACATGCCGTTGTAAAATTTCTGTCCCAATTGGGGCAGGTTTGGTGTCAGGACCCCGATTCCAAGTCACATCGACCTAGCCGGTAACACCTCATATCACTTTGCGGCCTCACGCACGGTATTCCCACGGGTGTCGCCTTACCATGGCCCGGGACCGTTTGCGCCTTTTGGCTCACGTATATGATAGCATAGCTAGCATCCATATGACAAAGAACCCGGGCCGACATGGCTAGTCGTGAACCCAAAGCGGCACTAACTTACGGGGACATGCATACATGAATCAACATCGAACATGTCGGTCAGCAGCGTGTGAATCCGGGCTGTAGCACTCGGCTAACAGGACTCCGGGAACTCGGGCTGTAGCAGGCTAGGCAGGACTCCGGATGTCACCGCGTGACATTTCCCCGAAGGGATAGACACAGGAACGAAGTGAAACACATGCCGACCATTCAAGTGTCCGGAGCAGTAGTGCTGGGCTAGCAGGACTCCGGCGAACCGGGCTGTAGCGGACTACTATGGCTCATGGAAGCACTAGACTACATTTCCCCATAAGAGAGGCTACCAAGGATAAACAACTAGATTGTCGGATCGCACACATACCAAGCATTTCAATCATACACACAATATGCTCGATATGTGTAAATACAACATGGCATCACAACAAAACTCTACAACTCAAAGTACTTTATTTAAGGCTCCGGAGAGCCATACATAACATGTTCATACAGATAGGGATCACATGACCCGACACTCGAGTCATACAAACATACAAGCACATGCGGAAGCAAACTTGTCTGAGTCCAGACAACTAGAAAGAAATAAGGCTTGACGAAGCCTGTCTATCTACATAGGCCCTTCACAAGCTCAGATCACCACCTGGGTGGCAAGTCACTCGTCAACGTCGAGATCTACATAGAACCCATCGGAAAAGGCGGTGTTGTCGTCTGAAAACAGTAATTAAAGCAACATGAGTACAAAGGTACTCAGCAAGTCTTACAACAGATCCTACTATACATGCACATTCTCAAGAAGGTGGTGGAGTTATTGCAGCAAGCCAGCTTTGTCTCTTGGCTAAGCTATTCTACGAGACACCACTTGTAAAATAGTTTTTGCACACAAGTCCACTAATCACCATCTCAATACTCCATCGTGGATCCTCCCTCGTCATCCCGCGAGAGGGCCATCCACGGTACTCGCACTTATCTTGAGTCTTTTATTAGTAACCTTTAACTAGTCTATGAACTGCATAAGCGACCAAGTAGTCCTTTACCACGGACGCGGCTATTCGAATAGTTTTATACCCTGCACGGGTGTATTACTTCACACACGCTTCCACCACTTATCGCCGCTACACGACATGTACTCGGCAACCTTCAAGCGGAAGCCCAGCGAGGGTGTCGGCCACGACCTGACTAAACACACGAGTCCCTAGTCCAGGTTTATCCCCTATTCAGGTTCCATCCGCAAGGAAATCCGGCCGGGGTGTCCTCAACGGCCCCAAACGATGTGTGCAGGGTTCCCGAGACACCAAACGGGCGACTCGGTACACCGTGCCACGAGCCTACCGCATCACAGCCCACCCCTAAGGTCAGCGCTGCGCATGGCCTCCAGCAACTACAAACACCAGAAACTACTTGCAACTCCTGGACAGAGGACAGGGGTGGTTAATAAGTCGAGAGAGTCAATTAAGGATCCCAATGTGTGGTAGTAGCTGAATCTTAAATCACGCATACAGATCTTTGTTCTTAAGGACGGCCTCAATGAAACAACCCACCATGTACTCCTACATGGCCTTTCATCGATACCTTTACCAAATCATGTTCAACACATCACTCTCATTACCGACACAATCTTTCACTCTAGTTCATCACCCCGATGAGCCAGACCTGACACGACTCTAAGCATAGCAAGCATAGCATGGTAGGAAATACAAACATGGCTCAATCAACTCCTACACATGCTAGTGGGTTTCATCTAGTTACTATGGCAATGACAGGTCATGCAGAGGAAGTGGGTTCAACTACCGCAGCACACAGCAGTTTGAAACACGTTGTCTTAATGCAGTAAACGAGAGCAGAAGCGAGAAGTTGGGTTTGTATCGAAATGGTCAATGGGTTGCTTGCCTGACGGAGTGGTAGTGGAATACTGCCCTTCAGTTGGATACTCGTGAATATCCTCGGAGGCAGAACCTACCACGAAGAACACATCGAAACACAATCATCACAAGGCAATATGCAACAATATGATGCATGCAATGACATGGCAAAATGAATGTGTTTGGGCTAATGCAACTTGGAACAGATTAGTTTGAGTCCATTTGAATCAAGGATTCAAATGCTAACCCAAAGTAAGAGGTCACATTAGTGCATTTACTTGATTCACTTAAACAGCAAGGTTAAAGTGTTCTGACATGCATGAAACCAGTACAGATGGAAGGATTGGATTTTTCTGATCAAAATTCATATATAAATCTTTGCATTTGGAGTTACAGATTAATTTCTATGATTTTTTGAAGTTTGTAGTATTTTCTGGAATTTCCTGTATAAAAATAATTCTAGAAAATTACTTACTGCGTCAGCAGTCCGTCATGGTGACGTCAGCGGTCAACGGAGAGCTTGTAAACTAGGCTGACGCGCCGGCGTTTAGCCGCCGGCGAGGCTAGATGCGGCGGGGTGGTGCGGGTTTTGTGCTCCGGCGTCCAAAAAGGCGGCGGAGGGCACCTACGTGATGCTGGAGGCGAGTCGCATCCAGTGTTGGTGTTGGTTGGGCTCGAAGTCTCCGGAAACAATGCCGGCGATGAGTTTGGCGGTGGCCGGAGCTAAGGTGAGCTCGGGCTCGTCGCTAGGAGGCATGGCGAGGCGCGTGGAGCGGGGCTACGGCCTCCTGGGAGTGCGGTGAGGTTAGCGGGCAAGGTGGCGTGGCAGTTGCATGGCGGAGACTCGTCGGCGACGAGCTCGGCGGCGGTGGGTGCAGGTGAGCTTCGTGCAGTCGCTACGGGCCTCGAGAGGGAGAACGGAGAGGATAGGGAGGTGGCCAGGCTCATGGTGGTTGCGACGGAGCAGACGGCGAGGTCGGGGACGAGCTGCTGCGGCGGTGATCGACGAAGACGGGGTCGGTGGAGGCGGTGCAGAGCGTGCGAGCGCTCGGGGCTCGGCTAGCTCGGCGTAGCGGACGAAGGCGGAGCTTGTGGACACGATGGAGCGGCGCGAGGACGACGGTGGGCGCGGCTACGTCGGCGGGACGACGGCGGCTGCTTCGGCCATGGCGAGAGAGAGCGAGGGAGAGGTGCAGGGGGCGAATGGGTGTCCCGGGGCTTGGGGCGGCGCCGAGGAGGCCCTTCGAGGCGTCGCGCTGGCGCGGCGACATAGGCAGGCAGGGAGGTGGCGTGGCGAGCTCGGCGGCGTCGCGGTGTCCCTCCTCGGCCTACTGGCAGAGGTGGGTGGTGACTGGCACGGGCCAGATGGGCCGGCCCAGCCAGGTAAGTGGCCTCCTGGCCTTTCTCTCTCTCTCCTTTTTTTATTTAATTTGCTTTTCTATTTTTCTGTAAGTGTAGGGCTTTATAAAAAATACTAAAACGTTTCCAAAAATCCTGCAAATAATTGTGGGCTCTGTTGGGATTATTCCTAACAGCCCTCACTTAAATCCAGAATTATTTGGGCATTTGAAATATTTTATAGCATTTAAATGCCCAAATGCAAATAGATAAAGAATTAATCCAGTGACCTTATGTGTCCTAGAAAATTGTGAACCCATTTTGTCAAAGGTCCTAACCCAAGACAAAAAGGGTGGACTTTTTAGAAGGGCATTTCAGGTTCATTGAAAATAATTTTAGTAAACCCTAGTTGTTTTCAGGGGGGTGCTGGGGTTTCTGTCATCCCCATTTCAAGTTTCTGGAAAAAGTAAACATGATGCAACACTTGAATGCATGAACTAGCTAGGATGTGACAACTCACCCCCACTCAAAAGAATCTCGTCCCGAGATTTAGGATCTTCCAGAAAGAAGGTGGGGTACTCAAGTCAAGGACGATCCTCCCTTTCCCAAGTTGCTTCTTTCACAGAATGGTGTGACCATTGAACCTTGAGAAACTTGATCTTTTAGCGTCGAGTGGTATGCTCGGCTTGATCAAGGATTCGAACGGGATATTCCCGATATGTGAGATTATCTTGGAGATCAAGCGTTTCGTGGTCCACTCCACGGATAGGATCCGCGAAGCAACGCCTGAGTTGAGAAATGTGGAAGACATCATGAACTCTGGAAAGATGCGGAGGTAGTTCCAATTGGTAGGCAACTTCTCCTCGTTTGGCAAGAATGCGAAAGGCTCCAATGTAACGAGGAGCCAATTTGCCTTTGATACCGAATCGATGGGTTCCCTTCAAAGGAGTAACCCGAAGGTAAGCCTTCTCGCCAACTTCATAAGTCATGAGCTTATGATTGCAGTCATATTGGCTCTTCTGACGAGATTGGGCTGTTTTCAATTTCTCACGAATAATGCGAACCTGCTCTTCTGCTTCCTGAATCATATCCGGGCCAAAGAGTTGTCTTTCCCCAGTTTCTGACCAGTTAAGAGGCGTTCGACATCTTCGTCCATAGAGAACCTCGAAAGGGGCTTTGCCCAAGCTAGCTTGATAGCTATTGTTATAAGCGAACTCGGCGAATGGAAGGCATTTCTCCCAATCCATACCAAAAGAGATGACAGAAGCTCGAAGCATATCCTCCAGAATTTGATTGACTCGTTCTACTTGACCACTTGATTGGGGGTGGAAGGCGGTGCTAATGGAGAGACGAGTTCCCATAGCATTTTGGAAACTTTCCCAAAATCGAGAGGTGAAGAGACTTCCACGGTCTGAGTTAATTTCCAATGGAACACCATGCAGAGACACTATTCAGGAGATGTACAAGTCAGCTAGCTGGCTAGTGGTTATACTCTCACGAACAGGTAGGAAGTGGGGTACTTTGGAAAGACGATTGACAACAACGAAGATAGCATTATTCTCTCTCTTGGTCCTGGGAAATCCGGTGATGAAATCCATACCGATTTTATCCCATTTCCATTCAGGAATAGCCAAAGGTTGAAGGGTGCCAGCAGGTCGTTGATGCTCTGCTTTAACACGACGACAGACGTCGCAATTAGCAATGTATTGAGCAATTTCTCTCTTCATCCTAGTCCACCAAAACCTCTGGCGTAGGTCTTGATACATTTTAGTACTACCGGGATGAATGGTGAGAGGAGATTCATGAGCTTCCTTAAGGATCAACTGCCGTAGTTGCCGCTTCTAGGGAACCACTAAGCGGTTTCCGAAGTACACGACACCTTGATCATTCACGGAGAAACAGGTAGCAACTCCGCTAGCAATGTTCTCCTTGATCCGAGATATCCCCTTGTCATACCACTAAGCGGTTATGATATGATCCGTAAGGGTAGGTTTCACCACCAGGGTGGATAGGAATCCTCGAGGAACAATGTGAAGGTTAAGCTTACAGAATTCCTCGTGGAGAAGTGGTTGACTTTGTTGTAACATCAAGTTGTTACAATAAGCTTTACGACTTAACGCATCGGCCATGACATTGGCTTTGCCCGGGGTGTAAGTTATTCCTAGGTCGTAATCTGTAATCAACTCAACCCAACGTCTTTGCCTGAGATTCAAATACGGTTGGGTGAAGATGTATTTCAGACTTTGGTGATCGGTGTAAATCTCGCAACGATTACCAAGAAGGTAATGTCGCCATGTTTTGAGTGCATGGACTATAGCTGCAAGCTCTAGATCATGTGTGGGATAGTTATCCTCATGTGGACGCAACTATCGAGAAGTGTAGGCAATCACATGACGATCTTGCATAAGTATGCAACCTAGTCCTTGTCGCGAGGCGTCGCAATAGATAACAAAGTCCTTAGAAAAATCTGGTGGCACAAGTACGGGAGCAGATTTCAGGCGTCTTTTCAGTTCCTGAAAGCTGAACTCGCACTGTGGGGTCCACTCAAACTTTTTATCTTTCTTGAGGAGTTCAGTTAGAGGTTTAGCAACCTTGGAGAAATTCTTGACGAAGCGGCGACAGTAGCTCACTAAGCCAAGGAAACTCCGAACTTGCTTGACCGTTTTAGGTGGAGTCCAATCAAGGACGGCTTGAACTCGCTCGGGATTGACAGCAATACCCTTACCAGAGATTACATGGCCTAGATAGGTCACTTCGGGCAACCAGAATTCACACTTGGAGAATTTGGCATAAAGGCGATGCTCTCAATGTTTCGTCAATACTAGCCTTAGATGCTCAGCATGTTCTTCCTTATTCTTGGAGTAGATGAGTATATCATCGATGTATACCACGACGAATTTATCCAAATACTCCATGAATATCGAGTTCATTAACCGAGCGAAAGTGGCAGGAGCATTGGTTAAACCGAAGGACATGACGGTGTACTCATATTGGCCATAACGAGTAACAAAGGCCGTTTTAGGAATGTCCCCGTTCTTGATTTTGATTTGATGGTAGCCCAACCTCAAATCCATTTTTGAAAAGACTGAGGATCCAGCAAGCTGATCATACAGATCGTTGATCCTGGGAAGCGGATACTTGTTCTTGATAGTGACCAAGTTGACAGGTCGGTAATCTACAACCATCCGATCCGTTCCACCCTTCTTCTTGACGAAGAGGACGGGGCAAGCCCACGGAGAAGAACTAGGATGGATGAAACCCTTTTTCAAGGACTCATCGAGTTGTTTCTTAAGCTCGGCTAGTTCTAGGGGTGCCATCTTATAGGGTCTTCTAGAGATTGGGACGGTTCCTGGAACAAGGTCTATCACGAACTCGACATCCCTGTCAGGTGGAATACCTGGCAGTTCTTCTGGAAAGACATCTGGGAACTCACGGACTACCGAAATATCTTCAAGGTCTGGAAGAGGGTTGGCATTTAGGGAGTAGATTTGACGCTCAGACACTCGGGTCATAACATTGGCTGTCCTGCCCGATGGATGGGTGAGTTGAACAGTTCTAGTAGAGCAAGCAATCTTAGCATAATGGGCTGACATCCAGTCCATACCCAAGATGATGTTTATGTCCAAGGACTTGAGAGCTATTAGTGATGCAGGGAAGACCAATCTGTCGACAAGAATTTCATTTCCATGGCTTATCCTAGAGGTTTTCCATTTAGAACCAGGGGTTTGAATTACCATGGAGGTGGGCATGTCACAAAATGTGGTGTTGTGCAATCGAGCATAGCTCTCAGAGATAAATGAATGAGATGCTCCAGTATCGAAAAGAACAGTTGCCGGATGGCAATTAACAAGGAGCGTACCAAGGACGACATTGGAGTCCTCATGAGTTTCTTCAGCTGAGACATAGTTGACATGGCCACGTGCAGTGGTGGCTGGCTTGGTGTAGTAAGTCTTTCCTGCTGGCTTACCATGGCCAACGGACTTTCCAGGTTGATTGGGGTTGTTCTAGGGCACTCGCGCAGATAGTGACCCGTTTCTCCACACTTGAAGCATGTCACAACATTGGGGCGTGGAGTAGCATTAGCAGCGGGGCCACCATAGACCTTGGGCGGTGCATACTGCTGGTTGGGGCGAGGTGCCTCAAATGATGGCCTCGGAGTGAACCTAGGAGGCAGAGCAGTGTTTGGAATCCAGACCTGGCGCTTCTGAGATCCAGAGCCGGATGAGGAGCCAAAGTCACGGGAGTGCTTGCGTGAAGCATCATAGTCAGTCTGACCAGTCTCCGCACTGATGGCCTTATTGACCAGCTTCTGGAAGGAGGTGCACTCGTGCAGACGAAGATCATGGCGAAGCTCGGGGCTAAGTCCCTTGCGGAACCTTGCCTGCTACTTGGCGTCGGTGGATACCTCTTCAGGAGCATAGCGTGCTAGATTTCCAAACTCACGGCTGTATGCATCCACAGTCAGTCTGCCTTGGGTGAAGTTGCAGAATTCTTCCCGCTTACGATCCATGAGACCCTCCGGAATGTGATGCTCACGGAAAGGCTCGCTGAATTCAGCCCAAGTAGTGATTTGGCCGGCTGGGCGCATAGCCTCAAAATTTTCCCACCAAAGGCTAGCAGGGCCTTCGAGGTGATAGGCAGCGTAGGTAACCTTATTAGCTTCGGCTACATTGGCAGAACGTAGCTTATGGGTGATGCTGCGAAGCCAATCATCCGCATCGAGGGGCTCGACGGAATGGTTAAACTTCGGTGGGTACAACTTGATAAAGTCATTGATGGACACCAAGTCGTTCCTCTAGTGGCGTGCAGTATTCTGCTCAATTCGCTCTAGCAAGCGGTTGGTCTCACGCTTGTTTCTTTCCGCCTCCAGCATAACTTCAGCCAGAGAAGGCGGTTGAGGCAGATTCTCATCCCTAGCTGCACTGGCTTCAGCCTGCGCCTGGACAGCAGGGTTGTTGCGGGTGTTGACCATCCTAGGAAAAACAAGACAACGGTTTAGACAAGGATGGCGAAATCTTGGCAAGGATGTGCGAAATGTAATGGATAACACGGAATGCAGAGATGTACATCCGTATGACATGGTAATATAGAAACTGCCATATATATACCAACGGTCATACACACCGTACATAGTTTAGTACAAACCCAGGCTAAAGTACAACTACGATGAAAGACGATACATCTCATCAGAGGCATTCCAAGCTCCTATACATTATTTTTCTACACCTCCGGAACGTGATACACACCAAGTCGTATCCCACGAGACATGCAGGACTGTGGAGAATACAACTGTTACAATACTAGTGAAACTACTACCATCTCAGACGTCTCCGTAGTAATCTTCATAAAGATTACCACCATGTCCTGGAAGCTGAACATGATCATCTGGAAACAGTCGGTCCTGTGGAGCTTGCGGTCCATAAGGACTCAGATGTGGCCTTGGTCCAACAAACGGTGGCAGACGGGGTCCACGAGGAGGGGTGATGCCTCCTACATCACGCCAGTCCATACAATCTGGCAGACCAGACCGCACGGGGTACAAGTCCCTCATGTCCATATACCCAGCCTGCACAGCAGGTGCAAACCGTGTCAGAGTGGCCCAGTGATCAGAACGAGCGTTGAAGAGCTCCATTCGCAAGGCACGATTCTCACGGTCCTTGTCCTCAAGCATCTCGGTGGTGGTGCGGAGTAGTGAATCCTCATGGGTAGAGTCACAGTAAATAGCCTGATAGTACCCTTGTGCCCCAGGGAGTGATGCTGGCATATAGCGGAAGTCAGTGTTCCGAAGCAAGGCAGTTCCGGCTCATATGATAGTCATCATCGAGTAAGCTGCGTCCTGCACGGACATCTCGATGGTAACCCCAAGTCCATAAGAGCAATGGAGGGGTTCAGTAGCTCCGGGGTAGGAAGGGTATATCCTGACTGTACAAAGATATTGGCTTTGATTAAAGTATCGAAACTGCTCCTCGACGGTATACTCAGGATACCACCGATAGCCTGTCTTGATCATCACCCAGACCAGCATGGCCGTGTGACCAGGTACATCGAGGCACCGAGTCAGATGAACCACTTGATTCTGGGAACGGGTGGCCATCTGGAAGCACGAAATAATGCAAAGGCATTATAATTTTCTAGGAGAAATCGGACAGCATAACGGCTGTAAATGCTCAGAAAAAGATTTGAGACATTCACAACAGTTTGCAATACCACCAACAACATCATATCAAGGTTCTGGTTCAACTGGCAACATACTAAAAGTAGTAGAAACTGAACTGAGGCATGTAACCAACAATCCTATAAGTTACTACGGATTAGTAACACGTGAACCTGATAGAGAGAAGAGAGCCTAGTCCTTAACCCACGTAGAATGAGAAGAGAATGACTCAGATCAGAGGGCATAAGGTAAAGGATTAAAAAGAGCCTTACGTTCCCTCCCACAATCAATTCCCCTACATATAACTAAAGCATTTCTAGACTCGACATCGACCAGTTTGGCTTAACGCACCTACAGGCAGTCCGGCTCAGATGCCAACGCTATCAGGACCCCGATTCCAAGTCACATCGACCTAGCCGGTAACACCTCATATCACTTTGCGGCCTCACGCACGGTATTCCCACGGGTGTCGCCTTACCATGGCCCGGGACCGTTCGCGCCTTTTGGCTCACGTATATGCTAGCGTCGCTAGCATCCATATGACAAAGAACCCGGGCCGACATGGCTAGTCGTGAACCCAAAGCGGCACTAACTTACGGGGACAGGCATACATGAATCAACATCGAACATGTCGGTCAGCAGCGTGTGAATCCGGGCTGTAGCACTGGGCTAACAGGACTCCGGGAACCCGGGCTGTAGCAGGCTAGGCAGGACTCCTGATGTCACCGCGTGACATTTCCCCGAAGGGACAGACACAGGAACAAAGTGAAACACATGCCGACCAGTCAAGTGTCCGGAGCAGTAGTGCTGGGCTAGCAGGACTCCGGCGAACCGGGCTGTAGCGGACTACTATGGCTCATGGAAGCACTAGACTACATTTCCCCATAAGAGAGGCTACCAAGGATAAACAACTAGATTGTCGGATCCCACACATACCAAGCATTTCAATCATACACACAATATGCTCGATATGTGTAAATACAACATGGCATCACAACAAAACTCTACAACTCAAAGTACTTTATTTAAAGCTCCGGAGAGCCTTACATAACCTGTTCATACAGATAGGGGTCACATGACCCGACACTCAAGTCATACAAACATACAAGCACATGCGGAAGCAAACTTGTCTGAGTACAGACAACTAGAAAGAAAGAAGGCTTGACGAAGCCTGTCTATCTACATAGGCCCTTCAAGAGCTCAGATCACCACCTGGGTGGCAAGTCACTCGTCAACGTCGAGATCTACATAGAACCCATCGGAAAAGGCGGTATTGTCGTCTGAAAACAGTAATTAAAGCAACATGAGTACAAAGGTACTCAACAAGTCTTACAACAGATCCTACTATACATGCACATTCTCAAGAAGGTGGTGGAGTTATTGCAGCAAGCCACCTTTGACTCTTGGCTAAGCTATCCTACGAGACACCACTTGTAAAATAGTTTTCGCACACGAGTCCACTAATCACCTTCTCAATACTCCACCGTGGATCCTCCCTCGTCATCCCGCGAGAGGGCCATCCACGGTACTCACACTTATCTTGAGTCTTTTAGTTGTAACCTTTAACTTGTCTATGAACTGCATAAGCGACCAAGTAGTCCTTTACCGCGGACGCGGCTATTCGAATATTTTTATAATCTGCACGGGTGTATTTGTTCACACACGCTTCCACCACTTATCGCCGCTACACGACATGTACTCGGCAACCTTCAAGCGGAAGCCCAGCGAGGGTGTCGGCCATGACCTGACTAAACACACGAGTCCCTAGTCGAGGTTTATCGCCTATTCGGGTTTCATCCGCAAGGAAATCCGGCCGGGGTGTCCTCAATGGCCCCAAACGATGTGTGCAGTGTTCCTGAGACACCAAACAGGCGACTCGGTACACCGTGCCACGAGCCTACCGCATCACAGCCCACCCCTAAGGTCAGCGCTGCGCACGGCCTCCAGCAACTACAAACACCAGAAACTACTTGCAACTCCTGGACAGAGGACGGGGGGTGGTTAATAAGTCGAGAGAGTCAATTAAGGATCCCAATGTGTGGTAGTAGCTGAATCTTAAATCACGCATACAGGTCTCAGTTCTTAAGGACGGCCTCAATGAAACAACCCACCATGTACTCCTAGATGGCCTTTCATTGATACCTTTACCAAATCATGTTCAACACATCACTCTCATTACCGACACAATCTTTCACTCTAGTTCATCACCCCGATGAGCCAGACCTGACACGACTCTAAGCATAGCAAGCATAGCATGGTAGGAAACACAAACATGGCTCAATCAACTCCTACACATGCTAGTGGGTTTCATCTAGTTACTGTGGCAATGACAGATCATGCAGAGGAAGTGGGTTTAACTACCGCAGCACACAAAAGTTTGAAACGCGTTGTCTTAATGCAGTAAACGAGAGCAGAAGCAAGAAGTTGGGTTTGTATCAAAATGGCCAATGGGTTGCTTGCCTGACGGAGTGGTAGTGGAATACTGCCCTTCAGTTGGATACTCGTGAATATCCTCGGAGGCACAACCTACCACGAAGAACACATCGAAACACAATCATCACAAGGCAATATGCAACAATATGATGCATGCAATGACATGGCAAAATGAATGTGTTTGGGCTAATGCAACTTGGAACAGATTATTTTGAGTCCATTTGAATAAAGGATTCAAATGCTAACCCAAAGTAAGAGGTCACATTAGTGCATTTACTTGATTCACTTAAACAGCAAGGTTAAAGTGTTCTAACATGCATGAAACCAGTATAGATGGAAAGATTGGATTTTTCTAATCAAAATTCATATATAAATCTTTGCATTTGGAGTTACAGATTAATTTCAATGATTTTTTGAAGCTTGTAGTATTTTCTGGAATTTCCTGTATAAAAATAATTCCAGAAAATTACTTACTGCGTCAGCAGTGCGTCATGGTGACGTCAGCGGTGAACGGAGACGGTGCAGGTCAAACCTGACCAGTGGGTCCCGCGTGTCAGTGTCACTGTTAGTTAACTAAGCTAATTAGAATTAGTTTAAAATTAACCCAGGTTAATTAGCTGGGCGGGCCCCACTTGTCATTGACCCAGGGGAGGTCAAACCCCTGGTCAACTTGGCTGACGCGCTGGCGTTTACCCGCCGGCGAGGCCAGATGCGGCGGGGTGGTGCGGGTTTTGTGCTCCGGCGACCAAAAAGGCGGCGGAGGGCACCTACGTGATGCTGGAGGCGAGCCGCATCCAGTGGTGGTGGTGGTTGGGCTCGGAGTCGCCGGAAACAACACCGGCGACGAGTTTGGCTACAGCCGGAGCTCGGGTGAGATCGGGCTCATCGCTAGGAGGCACGGCGAGGCGCGTGGAGCGGGCCTACGGCTTCCTGGGAGTGCGGTGAGGTTAGCGGGCAAGGTGGCGTGGCCGTTGCATGGCCGGAGCCTCGTCGGCGACGAGCTCGGCGGCGGTGGGTGCATGTGAGCTCCGTGCAGTCGCTACGGGGCTCGAGAGGGAGAACGGAGAGGATAGGGAGGTGGCCAGGCTCACGGTGGTTGCGACGGAGCAGACGGCGAGGTCGGGGACGAGCTGCTGCGGCGGCGACGGCGAGATGGATCTCCGGCGGTGATCGACGAGGACGGGGTCGGTGGAGGCGGTGCAGAGCGTGCGAGCGCTCGGGGCTCGGCTGGCTCGGCGTAGCGGACGAAGGCGGAGCTTGTGGACATGGTGGAGCGGCGCGAGGACGACGGTGGGCGCGGTTACGTCGGCGGGACGACGGCGGCTGCTTCGGCCATGGCGAGAGAGAGCGAGGGAGAGGCGCAGGGGGGCGAATGGGTGTCCAGGGGCTCGGGGCGGCGCCGAGGAGGCCCTTCGAGGCGTCGCCTGGCGCGGCGACGCGGGCAGGCAGGGAGGTGGCGTGGCGAGCTCGGCGGCATCGCGGTGTCCCTCCTCTGCCTACTGACAGAGGTGGTTGGTGACTGGCACGAGCGAGATGGGCCGGCCCAGCCAGGTAAGTGGCCTCCTGGCCTTTCTCTCTCTCCTTTTTTATTTAATTTGCTTTTCTATTTTTCTGTAAGTGTAGGGCTTTATAAAAGATACTAAAACGTTTCCAAAAGTCCCGCAAATAATTGTGGGCTCTGTTGGGATTATTCCTAACAGCCCTCACTTAAATCCAGAATTATTTGGGCATTTGAATTATTTTATAGCATTTAAATGCCCAAATGCAAATAGATAAAGAATTAATCCAGTGACCTTATGTGTCCTAGAAAATTGTGAACCCATTTTGTCAGAGGTCCTAACCCAAGACAAAAAGGGTGGACTTTTTAGAAGGGCATTTCAGGTTCATTGAAAATAATTTTAGGAAACCCTAGTTGTTTTCAGGGGGTTGCTGGGGTTTCTGTCATCCCCATTTCAAGTTTCTGGAAAAAGTAAACATGGTGCAACACTCTAATGCATGAACTAGCTAGGATGTGACATTTGGGTATAAGCTTCTCCCAAAACAGAGCTTCTCACAACAAGCGTGATGGTTTTGGTAGGGAACGTGCCACCTTTGGGGACGAAACGATATTCGTTGCCTCTTATTGCTTTCAAAAAAATTCTAGTGTCAACATAGAACAACTGTTGTGTTTAATTTTAGAATTTTTTTGGGGTTCGTTTGGACATTTTTATACATTAACTGGGGTTTCTAGGCATTTATGTGCATAATTCAAATTTGAACTACATGCACATGCTCTGTGCATATAAATTGGTTGAAAAATCAAATCTATGTCCTTTGGTGCATGCTTAGGTCCCATGCAAGAAATGGGAATTAATTTCGAACACCAGGGCAATATTGATTGCCGGCAATACGTTGAGATACTTTGTTTTTAAATTCTAGTAAATCCAAAACTTGTCTGAAATTCATGAAACTTGGCATGCTATAATAGAATGGCACCCGACATGATGTGGTATTTTTCGTGTCCATTTTGAGAGAAGGCGCACTCGAATAACAGCCAACAAAGGCATCTTGAAACAAATTGCTGCCACTGTAACATCTCAAACATTTTGGATAATTTAAATTGTGTGTGTTCTGTTAACCATTCACGTGACTCCACGCCTCACTCTTTTAATGGCTAGGAGGTGCAGACAGGTGCTTGAGTGCTTGACTAAACGGGAGGCATGCGAGCTGTACTCTAGTGCGGAGGCTCACTGGGAAGCATGCGAGCTGTAAGCCGCGTAGGCTCACCGGGAAGCGAGCCCTTTGACTTCCATGGCTGCCAGCCTTGCTCGCATCCTCTCTATTAATGGCGCCCAAGCCGCTGTTTAATATAGTTTTTAAATATAAAACACTCATCGCAAACGTTTTAGTTAGAACACCCGTATGCAAAACCGACAACTTCCCCAGGAAGCCAAGGGAAAATGTGCCTAGCAGGATTTGTGCAGCTCTTGATCACAAACGTTTTAGTTAGAACACCCGTATGCAAACCGATAGCTTCCCAGGAAGCCAAGAGAAAATGGGTCGAGCAGGATTTCTGCAGCTCTTGATCGCAAACGGTTTAGATAGAACACCTGTATGCAAAGTGAGAGCTATGATCTTTCCCCTTAAGTCGGCGGAAAATTTGCAGCGCAGGATTTGTGCATCCCTTCAACCCAAATGGTTGCTTTGGATGACCCGTGTGCAACCACATACAAACAATTTGGTAAGATTTGCATCTATCATATTGGCTATGTTTCCATTTGTCAAACTGGAAAGATTGACATTTGTTG
Organism: Triticum aestivum; assembly: GCF_018294505.1. Classification (NCBI taxonomy): domain Eukaryota; kingdom Viridiplantae; phylum Streptophyta; class Magnoliopsida; order Poales; family Poaceae; genus Triticum; species Triticum aestivum. The sequence continues at coordinate 256,131,825 of NC_057811.1, forward strand.
ATCTAATAACATTGCCATTTGGCAATCCTTGTAACACTGCGATTTGTCAAAATATGCAGCTAAAAATCACTAGCACAATCTAATTTTTGCAACTAAAATTCAGTAATTAAGCATAGATTTCATTCATAGATTAAGCAGTCGTTCTTTATTTATACAAACAGTTCAACTCGACAGCTGAACCGACCAAACTTTTTCCCAATTGTTGCCAACAACGTACTGAAATAGCTAGTTCAACTATATATACTAGCTAATTTTAAGTACGGTGTACAGTTCCACCACACATCTATAGTCAGCTGAACTAAACAAAATAGCCCCTAAATACTACTACTACGTAGGGGCTTTGTGCTACTTCCGATAGCCTCTCCTCTGCAGAGCGCGCTCAGTAAGAGGCAGAGGAGGAGGAGCCTACCGACGAGTTGGACAAATGCAATACGGTGCCTGCTGCTGCTGCACGTTCAGCGACGCTTGCCAGCTCGAACGCCCACTGTCGCTCCAAACGGTCCCTCTTGAAGTGGCCGGACTGCTTGTAGATCTCCTGATTCCTCGCCTCTGCGTCGACATGTGCTACGGCCACGGTTGCGGTAAGGCTCTTTGCATGCTCGACGAGGCGCTCCTCCTCCTCCCGCAGGAACTTGATGTAGCACGCAAGGTCATTGACGCACGTGCGGGCCTCCACCTCCGCCTCCCTCCTTCGGGCGGCGGTGGCGGAGTGGGTGATGATCCCGGCGGTCGACGGTGGGCTGGCAGCCACGGTGTCCGACGATGGGATGGCAGCCACGAAGGCCACCTCCTGCCTTCGAGCCGCGGTTGTGGAGCGGGTGATGGTCGGCAGTGGGGTGGCGGCCACGACGGTCACGTCCCGCCTTCAGGTCAAGGTGGCGGACCTGGTGATGGCCGGCAGTGGGGTGGCGGCCACGACGGCCAACTCCCGCCTTCGTTTCGCGGCGGCTAAGCGGGTGATGGCCCTGGCTTTCGATGGTTGTGTGGCGGCAACGGCGGCCGGCAACAGCTGCCGACGGACACCGGCGGTGGAGCATGTGGTGGGTGTTCTGTGCACACCCAACAGGGACGCCACGCGCACTACACTACGTCGGGGACCGAACCGCCGCCGCGGTGTAGCCTCCCAGTTGGAGCTGTCCTCTGATGACGGTGGAGTGGCTGAGCGACGACGACGGACCGGTGCCATTGGCGATTGTGGGAGAAGCAGACGAGATAAGCTACAGCGAGGGAGGGTAAAATGCGATGCAGGACTGGCCGGTCATGAGGGTTTATATAGCAGGCCGGTATGCTTCGGGATTTTGGGGGATTTCACCGAGTCGGGCGGGAAGCTTGGACGGGAACCTTCGAGGTTGCGCGGGAACGGGCTCATCGACGAGTCATTGGCGCCACTTCAAGCCAACGTTTGGCCAAAAGAACGCCCCCGCACACTGCGCAAGCTTGCGCTGTAGGCCGTCTACAGCAGTAGGGTGACAAGACATGCGAGAGGAGGACGAAAGGACATGTACACATACGGTTAATACAAAAAAAAGTTTGCGATTCAATTACCTACTACACCCCCGTCCTGGTTTATAAGTAGGATTTAACTAATAAAATACGAATGCATGTCGCCAAAGATTATATCGTTGGATTTGTATTTGATCATAGTTTCCAGTTATACAATTTTTGTAACATGCATTAACACTTTTTTGGTTAAATTTAAGGTTATATACCAGCAAGTGTTTGCCCGCAACACACACGGCTTATTCCATCACAAACAGCTCCGATGGATCAACTGTATGCCACGTATTGCACACACAACTCTAATGTGATTCGTGCTTGATGTCTCCGACATCGCTCGCACAGTTCGTCTTATTTGCCATGTGTCACTGTGCCGGCCTCTGCTCGCGTCCCTCGGCAAGCTCTACTCGCCGTTAGGCGCCGCAGCACGCTGTGCTCGTAGTAGGCGCCTCGGCGTGCTCTGCTCGCGTCCGCCGGTGCGCTCGGCTTGTGGATAACTTTTCCTTGTGTGTTCAACTGCTATACACACACACACACACATATATATGGTTGCTCGCCGTTGAGGTGATCGCGGAGCGCACTGCTCGCGTCCCTCCGCGCGTGCTCTGCCAGCGGTTGGGCGTGCGCACGATCACGTCGGGGGCCACATATGCATGCGGTTGCGCCGTGTGCGTTGTCACGCTATGCAATTACGTGCGGCACGATGGAGTTACGCGCTGCAAATTAGAACTGCCATCAGGGCCTGCCAATATTCCTGGCCGTCCGACTTCCCCTTTAATTCCCGCGGCCATTATAACCTTAGTCTCTTCAACCTTTCGATCACGCCCCAAAACACAACAAGCACACCCATGACGACACATAGAGAGGGGATGGCTAGTGGCGCTCCAATGGAGTTCAGCGAGCATAGAGTGGAGACCTACGCGAGGGAGACCGATCTCTCGGTGGTGTACACCATCGACCCGGCCGTGGTGGACGAGTACATCAAAAGCATTGAGCAGTTTCTTGCTCGAGAGAAGTACAAGGTGGTCGGCATCGACCTCCAGTACACCACCGGCCGTCCCAGCATAGATCAGAAGGTTGCCATCGCCTAGTTGTGTGTGTGCCATCATGTCCTCGTCTACCACCATTGCATGGCCCAGAGCCTAGCGACCATTTCAACATGTTTGCCAACATAACCGACTACAAGTTCGCCACGGTGGAAACCACCAACGATGTAAAAGCGGTCAGTGTTACAGGCTTGGCCTGCAAGAACCTTGTCGAAATCCGTGACCACTACAGGGTCTGGGGCAGCATGAAGGACTCCCTAGTTGAACTCGCCTTGGCCATCATCGACCCCAACTACGAAAAGATGAAGCGGGATGCCCAGATAACATGTCCCGTATCCTGGCACATGGCCTAGATGTAGCAACTGGATGAACCTCATGTCAGGTTCATGGCCAAGAGCGTGTACACATGCTACCAGATGCATAGGCGGATCGTTGACATGAGGAAGTGCTCGTTACCCAAATCGACGAGCCCGGGTCGAGCCACAAGAAGAGAAAGCGTAACAAGAAGTAGATGATGATCAGATGATCGTTTATGCTAGTTAATCATGCATGTAATATATAGTTTACTTTATTGGTGTGTGGAAATGTCATGTGTGTAGTAGCCACCTATGTAATTATGCATGTAATTGTTTACCTTGGTGTGTGCAAGTGCCATGGTTGTAGTAGCCACCTATGTAAGTGGATGTTTAATTTGGTTACGCAACCATGTCCTTATAAGTGTGTGTGTCTGTGTGTGTGTGTGTGTCTATATATATATATATGTTGTTGTTCTGTATGCAATCCCATCGCACAACACACACGTCTTATTAGCACCAACCATTTGTGTTATCATCGGTCTTCGCACACATTTCTGATAACAGACCTGTTTGCCGCGTATCACACACATCTTGTTATATTGAACCATTTCTGTTCTCTTGTCTCAACACAAATAGTTCATCTGAGTGAACCGCATGCTGTATATCGCACACACCTTCATCTAGCTGCCTGTTTCTTTTGTTCCTCCTCATCGCAAACAGTTAATTGAACTGAACCGTATGCCCTGCATTGCACAGTTTGATGCATCTGTCATCGCAAACGTTTTGCACCTTTTTTGACGGTTTTTACACCACCGTTAGCGATTTTTGCATGGCACACAGTTTCGTCGAAGGGTCTCTGATCGTAGTGTCGCGTTAACAACATCCTACAGTAGTGACCATAAGTTGCTAAGTCATGACATGAGGAAGTCGCACTAGCATTAAGCATGGTAATAGGTGTGTCAACATCATGCAAGCAATCATTGGTAAGATAGTGCACTAGTGGGACAAGAGAAAGTCCATCAACTAAATTACCTTTAGAGCTCCGCTCATGTGTTGTAGGTGAGTTGTCGAAGACCAAGTCGTGGTCATCTTTATCCTGATGGAACCATGTGAGGGGTGCATCACCGTCCATCATGGCCATCGGTTTGCCCATTGGAGGTATGGACTCATCTAGGATTGGCGATTCGTCTTCTGGGAGATCTAGCACCAAAAAGATCACACACTCGGAGTAGAGGTTAAGTCGTTAGAAATCATAGTGGCCTCACAATCTGTCTCAACTACCTCACTCACTAAGTGTTGTGGATCACTCACTCTCGGTAAGATGCTCTCACTCATATGGTTGGTGGAGTCACTCAAATGGCTCTCAGCCTCACATAAGATGTGTGGCATGCTCTCAAGTGTGGGGCTAGTGGTGGTCACACTCGTCCTCTCATAGGAAATGCACTCAATGTCATATATGGTGGAGTCACTCATCTCACTCATGGGGTGGTGGCTCTCCTCACATGGCAATTGGGGCATCTCATCATATGTGGGTGTCGGAGAGATGTAGGTGCAAATGTCTCCATGCTCAACTCATATTGCCGCCTTGGTTGAAGGGATAGTCCCATGCTCAACCTCCTCATACATAACTCCTCCAAAGATGAATGCCGTATGAGGTGGCAAATCATCACTCTCCTCCGAGACCAAAGATAAAGTACCATGTGCGGTCTCGTAGCTTGACTCGGGGTAGGAGACATATTGGGCCGCCATCTTCATGTTGTTGAAGAGGTTTGCGCTCGTCACCGTGGTCGAAGGGGATGACCCTTGCTCGACCGTCTTGTCATCGTCTTGTCTGAGGCCCATATGATGTGGCACCTCGTAGCTCGTCTCCATGACCGAAGGGGCTTGCCCATGCTCGGCCATCTTCCTTGAGGGACTTCCAAAGATGGAGGTGTCGCCCTCGCTCATAGTTGGTCGCCTTGTTGTTGAAGATGTCGATGTAGGCGAAATCATGGGAAGTAGGCGAAGATGTCGTACATCCAAAGTTGAAGATGCCTTGATAACACTTGGCGAGGATGCCGAAGTGGTGGTTGTAGTCGTGGCTCCGTCTTGGTGGTGCTCGTCTCGCGGTCTTCTCTTCTGCCCATGAAGCTTGGCCTTGGCGTGAAGTAGGTCATGTTGGGAATTGTGCATTTGCGCTTGGTGAGCATCTTCATGATGATGGTGTCATTGTCGTGCTTGAGTTTGTAGTATATGTCATTCGTCGTCGTCGTGCACATGTTACTTGGAGGTGACTTGCCCTTTATGACGATGTGGATCACGGATGTGATGATGGTCGCCATGGAGATATGGACATGGATGAATTGCGCTTGCATCGCTTGGGCGCTCCAAAGATGGTCGACTTTCTCGTCGCCGCCTTTAAGACGACGTAGGTGAAGAACGGTTGACAAACAAGGCCCGAATCTCCTCCATCGTTGCATCTTCCTCCTCCTTTTGTACGCAAAGCTTGTTGTCGAAGTAGCCTCTTGTACGTTCTTTAGAGCGTCGTATATCGATGGCAAGGTTGTCGATGCGCTCTCGCAATCTTGATTGTGCAGCTTTCTTTGATCGTTGTAGTTCGAAGATGGACGTTTTGGTGATGTAGTTGTTCACGCCGTCGTTTTCGTGGAAGACCGGAGATGAAATGTTGTCGTGGGAAACCATGGCCACCTATGGGGCCATGATCCCCTTGTAATTCGGCTGGGGGATGAGCATGTTGCACAAAGAGCGGAGAGCGTCGTGCTTTGGTGGATTTTTACCCAGGTTCGGGCCGCCGCGAGGTGTAAAACCCTACTCCTGCTTTGGTGGATTGATCATGGATTGTGGTGGAAACGTAGTGCTCTAGCCCGGCAGGGTTGCCTCGGGGCGAGAGCAGCTACGCGCGTATGAGTGTACCAGGATCCGAATCCCTTCTATGGTTGCCATGGGCCTCCTTTTATAGATCAAGGGCTCACCACATTGTCAAGTCAGTCATTGTGTAATGATTAGATAGCAAACAGTGCTATCATACCTAACTCTACAGACAGGGCAGAGCTTATTAAATGTGTCGCTTAGTGTCACATCATGGCCTGCTTGGCCACCTTTTCTCCTGTCTGCATGACATGTCACTGGACGGGTGTCATTTGGAGGTGATTTCCATAGGAACTGGCTGCCATGTGGCAAGAAACAACCACTTAGTCACTTCGGGGCTTGACACCGCACCGATCAATGACTTGCGTCACTGTGAGTTGGTGTAGTGGAGCCTTGGCGGGGCAGCTTGCCTTCGTAGGACCCGGTAGGCCTGCTGGGACGGTCTTGAAGTATGCTTCCGGGGCAACCTTGACCTTGCCAGGCTCGCCTGCCCGTCAAGGGAGGTCTTCCCTTAGTAGTGTCTTGCACTTTTAGCTTAACTCAGTCTTCTTGGTCTGGTCCTTGATCTATTAATCTTGATCTAGGGCCTGTGCACAGTTTGGGCAACAGACCCAGGGTATGTTGCACCGAAAGGAGCCCCCGGGCCTGGCTCAAATGCGCTGCCGGGCGTCGTCTGGGTAGGCCCTAACTAGTGCACATGCGAGGGGGGAGTAGTTGTTTGTCCTTTGAGATCTTCTTTGCTTATTCATTAACCTGAGCCCAGGTTAGCTTCTAGTTCTCCCATGCGTCGCGTAAGGACAACAACAGTGAGGGAGATAATGGGCCACGATCTATGGAGTACCCATGTCCCACGTTCACAGGGTGGTAACTGCCACTCCACTATCCTTCCCGCTCCAAGTGCTTCTGCCACGTGTATCGCCTGCATTGCGCAAGGTTGGTGGCGGATGCAGAGGGCGCGGGAATGAGTGCAATGGCAGAAAGCCAGGCGTCATGGATTGGTGCAGGGGGTCGGCCTTGATTCTTTGAGCCGTTAATGGCGAGGGGGAGCCGGACTGGCCGAGCGGGGCGGCCACCTCCATGAAAAAATCCAGCCCCTGCCACGCCCGCCTATAAAAGGGGGCGCCTAAAAAATCCAACATCCTTCCCACTCCATTCCCGAAGTAGCCCACGTCTATCATGGTGAGAGGTCGAGGGTCCGGCCCTCCCCCAGTGGCGATGAGAACTTCTGCTTGACATCGTCTCCCTCCTCCCTCCAAAGATGAGGGGGCGAACCCTGCTACGAGAGGAGGTGGGAGGGGGCGAGGTCGCGGTCGTCATGGCGCACGGGGCCGAGGAGGACATGGTGGCGTTGCGCCCCCACCGGCCGCCCCTCCCCAGATGGAAGGCCACGTCGGAGACCAACCTCTCGACTTTGTCATCAGGCTGTACAAGCCTCTGCGGGGCCGCCTCCGCCTCCCTGCTCCATTCGCAAGGGCGATGGACCTCGAACAACCGCGTGCGTTGAAACTACACATGAGGGGCTGCGAGAACGGTAGCATGCGGGTGGATGTGGATTTCCCTACTCCCCATGTCATGTTCTTCCGCCATGGGTGGAAAACCTTTGCTCGCGCCCATAGCTTGTCGGAAGGGCACGTCCTCCATTTTAAATTAATGGAGGCCGATTTCCTTTCCGTCAAGGTCTTTGGGTGCTTGGGTGCTCGCTTAGGGTGTTGCACGAAGAGCTCGACCAACGACGAAAGCTCCTCCTCGAGCGATAGCAATGCGGAGGACAGTGACGGCGATGACGACAGCGCCGACAGGGAGGGCGACGACTCTGACTCTGGCTGAGCACTAGCCGCACCGTCACTGTCAAGCGGCGACACCACCATCTGCACCTGCATCTCCTCTCCGACAAGGTAATTTGCCAGGGAGTTGGGTGCAGGGATGGAGATGGTGCCCCTGGCTCCTCCAGCAGCCTTCCAGTCGGGCCCTGGTAGGCTTCCTCATGGGCTGCAACTTCGTTCACCCTGCCGCGTCCTGCTGGCCCTAGCGGTGCTGGTTGACGGGTCATCTCCACCGATCTCTTCACCATCACCTTCGCCCACGCCTTCCTAGCCTTGTCTGGCTACCTTTCTTGGAGCCCGACAGGGTCAGGCTGGGCTTCTGGCTAGGCGCCCCTTTTGCCCTCTTCATTTCCTACCACAGTGCCTAGGAGGGGAGGGACAAGAAACGGCATCATGGGGCACTTGACTTTTTTCAATCTAAAATGTGTATGCATTTGCCAAACTTTAGTTCAAATTATGTAATCACTTTTATCCATGTTTGTTTTTTGTAAGGTCTGTACTTGTTGATCAGCATAATAATGAAAAGATAAACCTTGCCGGGCACTTGTGCATGTATCATGTCCATGCAGAGGTAGAATGCCTCTATACACTCAAGTAAACAAGTTCTCTCCGGCAGGCTATCCTGCCGGTACCCTCAGTTTGCTACCGCGGAGCTAGGCCTACCGGGCACAAATCGTAACGAGGGACCAGCCCCTTGCCAAACCTTCTCTCCAAAGGCCACTACAACCACCCTGACCGAAGCAACATTTGAATCAAGGGACGGGAGCGCCTAAGTTTCGAAAGTGGAGAGGTTTTCTTATGCACAAGGTTTTGCTTACAGAACACGTACGGATAAGAGAGAGAACTTATCTGGTTGGGCTTGCCGGGGATCGCAATGCAGGCTTGTCCTCTCTTCTCCTCTTCGGGACCGAATCCTCGGTAGGAGGTTGCAGTTTGGTGCGGATGAAAATGACACCTCATGCGATCTTATCTACATGAACGTTCTATGCTCACGATATGCTTATGCATGCATGCATGCAATCTGTTACTCAGGGTCTGTGCCTGGCTTTGTACAAGGGGTTACATGCAACAGAGGCAAGGCATGTACAAAAGGGTGGCTGCCAGCTAGGGTCTGACAGCCGCGCCTTACGGGTAGAACTTGCGGAGATGCTCAATGTTCCATGAATTTTGCAACTGAATGCCATCTCCGTGCTCTTGACAGACTGCGTAGGTCTGGTGACTCGTACTACCATGTAATGGCCTTCCCACTTCGGCGTCAACTTGTTTGTACCCTTGGCAAACTGAACGCGCCTAAGGACAAGTTTGCCTTCCTCAAAACTCCTGTCATGAACCCCGCGGCTGTGATAGCGACGCAGGGCTTGCTGGTAGCATGCAGCACGCGTAGCAGCCCAAAGACGGTTCTCCTCGAGTAGCACAACATCCTCACACCGGTGTTGTTCCTATGCTACTTCATCATAGGCAAGAACTCAATGTGACCCGTAAATGAATTCCGTTGCGATAACTGCTTCTGCCCCATAGACTAGGAAGAAGGGAGTCTACTCGGAAGCTCGATTTGGTGTCGTTCTGAGGGACAAAAGAACCGTCGGCTGCTCGTCGATCCACCGCCTGCCACACTTTTGCAGATTATCAAATGTTCTCGTCTTGAGTCTTCACAGCACTTCAGCGTTCACCCTCTCAGCTTGCCCGTTGCTCCTTGGATGAGGAACAGAGGCGAAGGAGATCTTGCTTCTGAGGGCATGAACGTATTGCATGAAGGCGTGGCTCATGAATTGGGTGCCATTGTCGGTGATGATTCAAATAGGGACTCCTAAGTGACACACCAATCCTTTCAAGAACTTGATAGCTGACTGAGCAGTCACCTTTCTCATGGGCACTTCTTCCAACCACTTTGTAAACTTGTCGATTGCAACGAACAATAATTCAAAGCCCCCAATAGCACGGGGGAAAGGGCCCAAGATAACGAGCCCCCAGACCGAAAACGACCATGACAAAGGGATTATCTGAAGTGCTGGGGCAGGCAGGTGGATATTCTTGGAATGGAACTGGCAGGCCTCACATTTGGTGACCAACTCAACTGCATCTTGGAGGGCTGTGGGCCAGTAAAATCCTTGCCATCAGGCTTTTCCAACCAGAGCCCTCGATCCAATGTGTGAGCCACACATACCCTTGTGTGTCTCTGCCAGCAGTCCTTTTCCTTCTTCCCGGCAAATGCACTTCAATTTCACACAGTTGGGCCTCCTTCTTTATAGCGTGTCGTCAATGAACTGATACATACTGGCCCTCCGGGCTACTCTTTCAGCTTCTTCTTGCTCTTCGGGAAGTTCTCCAGTTTGGAGGAAATGGACTATGTGTCGCGCCCAAGTAGGAAACTGAGGCTCGGCAACGAGGACTAGCGGCACCTCCTCATTCGCGGGAGAGCACTCCTCGACCGCGGGGACCAGTGGTCTGGCGGGAGGATGCAGCTCAGCGACCAAAGAGAAGTTCTTCCAGGAGAGGTCTGCCGGAGTCCAGTTTCCTCCTCTTTCTAGCTATTGTTGCCGGGGATACGGAGGGCTGAGTCAGATGGAGAACAAAAGTTCCTGGTTCCACGAGGAGGTTTTGCGTAGCGCTCTTCGATAGATGATCAGCAATGATGTTTTCCGCACGGGGTACATGCTCTGTTTGCAATCTGTCAAAGCGCTCCTCCAGCTTTCTCACTTCCTCAACGTATGCCTCTACACCTTGATTCCTAGTTCTCTTGCAATCCTGAGCCCGGCAAGGAGCCCTTCGTACTCTGCAGTATTGTTGGTAGCCTTCTCCTAGGGAAAATGCATCTGGACGATGTACTTCAGGTGTTCCCCAGTGGGAGCAATGAGGAGCACGCCAGCCCCTACACCTTGTAGGGAGAATGCACGATCGAAATACATGATCACCTTAGGGTGCTTCCTTGCCGGGAATAACTGTCTCCAATACTTCTTCATCAGGAGTTGGCGTCCATTCTGCAATAAACTCGGCCAACGCTCTACTCTGAATAGTTGATGTACTCTCAAACTTCAAACCAAAGCTGGATAACTCCAAGGCCCACTCCACTATATTGCCGGTATACTCAGGGTTTCAGAGTATCCGTTGTAAAGGAAAACTGTTGACAACTGTGATCTCGTGGGCTTGGAAGTAGTGGTGCAGTTTCCTTGAGGCCATGACAAGGCCAAAAATCAACTTTAGCATGCCAGAGTACCTTGATCTAGCCCCCTGCAATAGGGAGCTGACAAACTACACTAGACACTTCACCACCTTCTTCTTCGCCGCAACCTTGGGGCTGCCTCCGCTGCCTTGCTCTTCTCTATCTTGATCTGCATCTGACCTTGCCGAGGTGTGCTCACTTTCCTCTTTGGAGGGGACACTGGTTGTGGCTGCCGCTCCTTCCACTTCCCGCTGCGTCACTAGTGCTGCACTAACCACTTGATTAGTTGCCACCAAGTATAGTAGCAATGGCTCTTATGGTTTGGGGGTGACCAAAGTGGGCACAAACGACAAGTAGGCCTTCAAATCTTACAGCACAGCGGCAGCCTCTGGAATCCACTCCATGGGTTCTGCCTTCTTCAAGATTTTGAAGAACGGCAAGGCACACTCCACTGACTTGGAAATGAACCTGCTAAGCGCGGCAACACATCCAGTCAAACGTCCCACATCCTTAACTGTCTTGGGTACTTGGATATGCTCGATAGCCTTGATCTTGTCGGGGTTGGCCTCTATCCCTCGGTGGGACACAAAGAAGCCGAGTAGTTTACCGGAAGGAACACCGAACACACACTTCTCCAGGCTCAACTTCAAGTTGATCTTGCACAGATTAGAAATGTCTCTTCTAAATCTTGAATGATCGTCGATCTGTCCTTGGTCTTGACCACAATATCATCCATGTAATCTTCAATGTTTCTGTGCAACTGTGATTCAAAAACAATCTCGACTGCCCTTGCAAAAGTAGATCCGGCGCTCTTTAACCCGAAAGGCATCCGTACGAAGCAGTATGTGCCACACGGGGTGGTGAACACGGTCTTCTCTTTGTCTTCCTTGGATATAAAGATCTAATGGTATCCAGAGTATGCATCCAGAAAAGAAAGCAAGTCACACCCGGCGGTTGAATCCACAATCTGATCGATGTGCGGCAAGGGAAATGGGTCCTTTGGGTATGCCTTGTTCAGATTCATAAAATCTATGCACAATCTCCATTTCCCATTAGCCTTGCGCACCACCACGGGATTTGCTAACCATGTTTGATGCACTACTCCTCTGACCAGACCAGCTGCCTCAAGTTTCTTGATTTCCTCGGCAATGAACTGCTGCCGCTCCAAGGTTTGCTTTTGGACCTTCTGCTTAATGGGCCGGGCATGTGGGTAGACAGCAAGGTGGTGCTCGATTACCTCCCTGGAAACACCGGGGATATCAGATGGTTGCCAGGCAAACACATAGATATTCGCCCGCAGGAAGGCAACGAGCGCGCTTTCCTATTTGTCATTGAGGGTGCCAGCCAGCCCTGCTGGGACCTTTTTCACATCGGGTGCAGCAGCCTTGAATCTCTTGCTATTGGAACTCTCCGGCAAATCATCAACATGCGCAGTGTACTCCGAAGAGGTACGCTTCCCAGATTCCTTGCTGGCGTCCCTGTTAGCTTTCTTCTTTCCTTTACTTTCCTTGGCGGGAACAACGGCTTCATCGGCCTCTGCCGCGACTACTTCTCGGAACATCTTGTCTATGCAAATGATTGCGTCCTTCTCGTCGGATGGAACGGAAATGACGCCTATCGGCTCTGGCATCTTCAAGGTTTTGTAGGCATAGTGGGATGCTGCCATGAATTTGCCCAGAGCTGGGCGACCAAGGATTCCATTGTACGGCAGGGGAGGTTGACCACATCAAACACGATTTTCTCAGTCCGGTAATTCAACTCTCCCCCGAATGTCACCGGCAACGTGATCTTCCCCTTTGGACGACTCCTACCAGGGTTGATTCCTTGAAACGTACCAGTAACCTTGAGCTCTTCCTCTGCTATCCAAAGTTTGCTGATGACCTTTGGAGAAATCAGATTCAACACGGCCCCTCCGTCAACCAACATCTTTGTAACCTTGAGGTTGCGGATTGTTGGTGAGACCAACAACGACAAGCACCCTACTGTAGTGGTGCGGTCAGGGTGGTCCTCTTCCTCGAAGATGATGGGCGTGCAAGACCACTTGAGCGTCCTCCGAGAATCTGCCGCTGGATCCCCGGCATTGACTTCACGCGCCCACTATTTGAGTTGGCGGTGAGAGGAGTGCAAAGATGCACCCCCGTCGTGGCACAGGGCGTCAATGGCTTTCTGAATTTCTTGCTCGCTGGTTTCGTCTTCATCCCCTCCATCACTCTCATCATTGCAATCCTCCTTCTCAGGGCCTCTGGCGGGTTTTCTTTGATTCTAAGGAGCCTTGTCGGGGTGGCTTGCTCCGCCGCCTCGGCCCTTCCCGCCTGCGCCATTCTGACCTTTTTCCTTATCACGCTTCTCATAGTCAGCCCTCTACTTCTTGACGAGCTGCTCAACCTGATGACACTCCTGAAGATCGTGGCCCTTGGTCCGATGGATCTTGCAGTACGGCCCATCACCTTTCCCAGCCTTCTCGGCAGCTGCGGCTTCCCAGCAATCAGTGAACGCGGCAACTTCCTTGCCGGGTACCTTAGTCTTGGCCTTCTTGCCGGTACTAGGCATGCCCGACCCCTCAATGGTCATCACTGCCTTATCCTTGCACCTTTTATTGCGCTTCTTGTTCCTCTTCTTCTGACTGGTGGCCTCGTCATCATCCTCTGAGTCGATGTCGATACCATACTCTTCTCCGGGGAGCCTCCTCCCGTCCTCTACTCGAGCACACTTATCCACTAGAGTATATAGCTCCTTCACAGTCCTGGGTAATCGAACGTTCATCTTGGAACGGTTCTGTTGATTGCGCATGTTGGACTGGAACGCAGCTATCACAGCTGCCGGGTGGATGTCTGATGTCTACTATGCAACTTTATTCTTGTAGACATGTGTTGGGCCTCCAAGCGCAGAGTTTTGTAGGACAGTAGCAATTTTCTCTCAAGTGGATGACCTAAGTTTATCAATCCGTGGGAGGCGTAGGATGAATATGGTCTCTCTCAAACAACCCTGCAACCAAATAATAAAAAGTCTCTTGTAATAAGTGTAATATGGATACAATGGTAATTTGTATAGGTGCACTAGTTCGGCGAAGAGATGGTGATACAAGTGTAATATGGATAGTAGATATTGACTTTTGTATTAAGAACAATAAAAAACTGCAAGGTAGCAATTGATAAAACAGAGCACAAATGGTATTGCAATGCTTGAAAATGAGGCCTAGCGTCCGTACTTTCGCTAGTGCAATCTCTAAATAGTGCTATAATTGGATCATATAACCACCCCTCAAAGTGCGATGAAGAATCACTCCAAAGTTCCTATCTAGCGGAGAACATAAGAAGAAATTATTTGTAGGGCACGAAACCACTTGAAGCTACTCTTTCCAATAGATCTATCCAAGAGTTCGTACGAAAATAACACCAAATTATTTTAGATTCATAATACTCAATCCAACACAAAGAACCTCAAAGAGTGCCCCAAGATTTCTACTGGAGAAACAAAGACAAGAACGTGCATCAACCCCTATCTGTAGACTAGCCCAATGTCACCTCGGGTATCCGCGAGTTGAGTGCAAAAACATATATCAAGTGAATCAATACGACACCCCATTGTCACCACGAGTATTCATATGCAAGACATATATTAAGTGCTATCAAATCAATAAAAGTATTCAATCCATTAAAACGAAATCTCAAAGGGAAAACTCAATTCACAACAAGATGGAGAGGGGAAAACACCATATGATCTGACTATATTAACAAAGCCCGCGATACATAAGATCATGACATCTTGAGAACATGAGAGAGAGATTAAACACATAGCTACTAGTACAAACCCTCAGCCCTGAGGGTGGACTACTCCCTCGTCATCATGGTCGCCACCGGGATGATGAAGATGGCCACCAGTGATGATTTCCCCTGCGGCGGAGTGCCCAAACGGGGTCTAGATTGGTTTTTCATGGCTACAGAGGCTTGCGGCAACGGTACATCTGATCTAGGTTAACCCCGAGGGTTTTCGGAATATTTGGGAATTTATAGGGTAAAGAGGGGGTGCGGGAGGCCAGCGATGTGGGCACAACCCACCTGGGCGCGCCTGGGCCCCCAGGCGCGCCCTGGTGGGTTGTGTCCCCTAGTGGCACCCCCAGGTGCTGCTCTGGCCCATTGGAAGTGTTCTGGTCCATAAAAAAATCCTCAAAAAGTTTCGCGCTCCTTCCCTTTGATATTGATTTCCTGCGATGTAAAAAAAGCAAAAAACAACAACTAGCACTAGGCACTGGGTCAATAGGTTAGTCCCAAAAAATGATATAAAGTTGCTATAAAATGATTGTAAGATATCCAAGAATAGTAATATATCAGCATGAATACTTCATAAGTTATAGATATGTTGGAGATGTATCAATGTCTGGAATATTTCTGTGGACTCGGCTGATCCTCTGCATGTAGTTCCGTAGAGTCTCTCCTTCCATCTATGGGAGAAGCTGCGAGTCGTTGGGCCGCCCTAGTTCTTGATGCCCCCCCGTGAAGGCACCAACAAACTCATGGGTCAACCCAGGTCGAAATGGAGTTCTCCGGCAGGTGCATCAGCCAAGATCTCACATTTGGCTTGAGTGCCAAAGGGAAGTAGTTGGCGAACACCTTCTTATCTCTTCCCCTGGCAGCTTGAATAGCGATCATGTAGATGTGATAACCCACAAGTATAGGGGATCGCAACAGTTTTCGACGGTAGAGTATTCAACCCAAATTTATAGATTCGACACAAGGGGAGCCAAAGAATATTCGAAGGTATTAGCAGCTGAGTTGTCAATTTAACCACACCTGGAGATTAATTATCTGCAGGAAACTGATCAATAGCAAAGTAGTTTGATAGTTTTTATAGTAGAGACAACAGCAATAGTAACAGTAATAGTAATAGCAGTAGTTTTGTAGCAAGTGTAACAGTTACAGTGATGATAGCAGTAGTAACTTAATAGAAACAATATGAAAAAGTTCGTAGGCATTGGATCGGTGACTTGTTGGCTGATATTCATCATGTGACAGTTATAACCTAGGGTGATTCGGCACTAGCTCTAGTTCATCGATATAATGTAGGCATGTATTCCGTAAATAGTCATACGTGCTTTATTAAAAGAACTTGCATGACATCTTTTATCCTACCCTCCCGTGCCAGCGGGGTCCATATTGGAAACTAAGGGATATTAAGGTCTCCTTTCAATAGAGAACCGGAACAAAACATTAACACATAGTGAATACATGAACTCCTCAAACTACGGTAATCACCGGAAGAAGTCCCGGTTATTGTCACTCCGGGGTTACCGGATCATAACACGTAGTAGGTGACTATAACTTGCAAGATCGGATCTAGAACATGGATATAATGATGATCACATAAACGGTTCAGATCTGAGTTCATGGCACCCAGGCCCAAAGGGACAAGCATTAAGCATAGCAAAGTCATAGCAACATCAATCTAAGAACATAGTGGATACTAGGGATCGAGCCCTAAAAAACTAACTCGATTACATGATGAATCTCATCCAACTCCTCACCGACCAGCGAGCCTACGAAGGAATTACTCACTCCCAGTGGGGAGGATCATTGAATTGGCGATGTATAAGGGTAGGTGATGACGAAGAACGAAGACCCCCCTCTACGGAGCCCCAAACGGACTCCAGATCTGCCCTCCCGGGGAAGAACAGGGCTTGGCGGTGGCTCCGTCTCATGGATCGTGATAATTCTTTCTCCCTGATTTTTTTCTGGAAAAATAGGTATTTATGGAGTTGGAATCAGGGTCTGCGGGGCCACCAGGTGGGGACAACCCACCTGGGCGCGCTAGGAGAGGGGGGCGCGCCTTGGTGTGTTGTGCCCACCTAGGTGCCTCTCTCTGGCAGGTCTTGGCTCCAGAAATTATCTTTTATTGTATAAAAATTCCTCGCAAAGTTTCCTTCCATTCCGAGAACTTTTATTTCTACACAAGAACAACACCATGATATTTTGCTGAAAACAGCGTCAGTCTGGGGTTAGTTTCATTCAAATCATGCAAATTAGAGTCCAAAACAAGAGGAAAAGCATTAGGAAAAGTAGATACGTTGGAGACGTATCAACTCCCCCAAGCTTAAACCTTTGCTTGTCCTCAAGCAATTCAGTTGATAAACTGAAAGTGAAAAAGAAAAACTTTTATGAACTCTTTTGCTCTTGTTTGCATAAATAAGCTTAAACAGCACCTAGGTTTTCAGCCAACATTATAACTAACCATGTCGTTAATAACTCTTAAAGATTGTAGTGATTCATATCAATGACACAATAAGCTAGTGAGCAATAATAAGGTATCTCAAACGGCAACACATTGTCAAAACAACCATGATATAATATGACAATAGTGGTATCTCGCTAGCCCTTTCTTAAACCACAAAACATAAATGTAGAGCACCTCTAAAGTTCAAGAAGTGACTAAACATTGTAATTCATGGTAGAAAAGATCCAGTCATGATGCACCCAACATTAGCTACACACAATACATAAATCTTGACAGCTGTGCTCTACTCAGTTTTCTGGCGCTTGTTTTAGAAGGTGGTGACACAACACAAAAGTAAATAGATAGTCCCTTTGCAGAGGGAAGTAGTGATTTGCAGAGGTGCCAGAGCTCAATTTTTAAAACATAGGTAAATGATTATTTTGGGAAATGCACCCTGCTCATTTACTTCACGACTATCAGTTATCAATATCTCCCATGCTAAACAAGCTAGTAGAGGTTCCCAAGCGATAAAAAGTAAAGGTTTTGACTCCGTTGGGAATTTTTGTTTGATTATTCAAGCGATTAACTCTTTTTGTATTTTGCAGTTTGGGACTGGGCATCCCTAATACCGCCCTTTTTCTCGTGCGATGGCGAGTGAATAAACACTCGACCTGAGAATAACCCGCTTAGCATGGAAGATACCGACTACCTCCTGTCATTCCATGAACGATCCAGGCACACAAAATGGATATTTTTAGAAGTTTTTAGAGGTGGCACATGCAAATTTACTTAGGACGGCAGGGTAATACCGCATATAGGTAGGTATGGTGGACTCATCTGGAAGAACTTTGTGTTCAAGGTTTTTGATGTACAAGCATTATTCCCACTTAGTACAGGCGAAGGCTAGCAATTAGATTGAGAAGTGGCCAGCTAGAGAGCAACAACGATCATAACCATGCATTATGCATAAGCAACATTGGACACTAGCATGAGTAGGATATAAACACCATGACCATAAATATCATAGAGGCTATGTTGGTTTTGATTCAACTACATGCATGAACATGTGCCAAGTCAAGCCACTCGAACATTTAGAGGAGGATACCATATCATCATACTACATCACAATCATTTTAACGCAATGTTGATATCCAAGATAAATCATTATCAACTCCTAGCTACTTATGCATGGCATGAGAAACTATAATCTCTAATTGTCATTGCAAACATGTTTAATCATAATGGGCTGAATCATGGATACTAGGTTAAACATATTTACATAGACAGAACAAGTCGAGTTCATACCAGTTTCTCTCTACCATGGCCAGTTCATCGAATGTCGTCATTATAGCCTTTCACTTGCAAGACCGAACGATATGAAAATAATAATAGTGCAAGAGTGCGGTAGACTAAGCTGGAATCTACAAGACATTTTATTCAACAGGAGAAGACAAGATAAAATGTGCTCTTTATTAGATCAACAGTTATTCATATGAGAGCCACTCAACATTTTTCATCGTGGTCTTCTCCTTGGTACAACTCGAATAAAATGAAAAGAAATTTAGAGAAACACACTGAAATAGTTTTGGAGTTTTTGGTTTTCTTGAACAAGCAAACACGAGAAAAAAGCAAAAACGAGAAAAACTATTTACACGGGAAAGCTCCCAACAAGCAAAAGAAGAACAAGGAAATCTTTTTGGGTTTTCTTTTTAATATTACTAATAAGCATGCATAGAAAGTAAATTAACTATAACTATTTTTTTGGTTTTTCTAAAGTTTTTCAAACACACAAGAAGAAAGCAAGAAAAATAAATCTAAGCATGGATGATACAATGAAAGAGTGTGGACACCGACAAATGGAATAAGTGAACATGAATGTAAAGTCGGTGGAAACACGTACTGCCCCAAGCTTAGGCTTTTGACCTAGCTTGGTAATCGATCAGTAGCCTGGAGGGTAGTAGGGGTGCTGAGGAGCGGGCATCCACTCGTCCCACTATTGGGGCTCCTGCTGTGCCGCTTCCGCAGCAGCCTAAGCGTTCCGTTAGGCGATGATGTCTGCATGCATGATCCTATATCCGCCCCTGGCAGCAGAATCAAACAGAGCAGGTGCAGGCAATGGAATAACATCATGAGTTTTAACGCTAAAGACTAGGTTATAAGGAATGGCAATATCAGGACGATCATGTGCAAGAAAGTGATGGTGTTCCATTGCTGCACGGTCTAGGTAAACCTTGGTCAAAGGGTAATCATGAGGGCGTATCGCAACCTCGAAATGAGCATCCAAACGAGTAGCAAAAATCCCACCATGTATTTCACCCTGTGATTTATTAAGATGCAAGCGACGGGCCACAATAGCTCCCAAACTATAAGTGTTGTCACCCTCCAATGCCCAGCGTAAAACAGCAAAGTCTGGTGCACTGAGCTCACCTACTTTCTTTCTAGCAAGCAGGCACTTAGCAACAAATAAAGCAAAATAATGTACAGCAGGAAAAGTGTAAGCTAAAAGCCGTGGTGGCTGACACCCCTCTCTCATCTCCCACTGTCAAAGTGCAATAAAAGTCCTCAAACCCATAAGAAGGGATCAAGCATATATCACAAAATTCAGTAAGTGGTATCTGATGGTTTTCAGCATATAAATCGAAGCTCACTTCAGGAGGATTATCCCTAGTTAGGAAAGTAAAACTCTGGACAAAGATATTTGTGACAGTAATAGTGATAGCAGTAGTTTTGTAGCAAGTGTAACAGTGATGATAGCAGTAGTAACTTAACAGAAACAATATGGAAAAGTTCGTAGGCATTGGATCGGTGACTTGTTGGATGATATTCATCATGTGACAGTTATAACCTAGGGTGAATCGGCACTAGCTCCAGTTCATCGATATAATGTAGGCATGTATTCCATAAATAGTCATATGTGCTTTATTAAAAGAGCTTGCATGACATCTTTTGTCCTACCCTCCCGTGGCAGTTGGTTTCATATTGGAAACTAAGGGATATTAAGGTCTCCTTTTAATAGAGAACCGGAACAAAGCATTAACACATATTGAATACATGAACTCCTCAAACTACGGTAATCACCGGAAGAAGTCCCGGTTATTGTCACTCCGAGGTTACTGGATCATAACACGTAGTAGGTGGCTATAACTTGCAAGATCGGATCTCAAACATGGATATAATGATGATAACATAAACGGTTCATATCTGAGTTCATGGCACCCGGGCCCAAAGTGAAAAGTATTAAGCATACCAAAGTCATAGCAACATCAGTCTAAGAACATAGTGGATACTAGGGATCAATCCCTAACAAAACTAACTTGATTACATGATGAATCTCATCCAACTCCTCACTGACCAGCGAGCCTACGAAGGAATTACTCACTCCCAGTGGGGAGCATCATTGAATTGGCGATGGAGAAGGTTTGGTGATGACGAAGAACGAAGATCCCCTCTCCGGAGCCCCAAACGGACTCCAGATCTGCCCTCCTGAGGAGGAACATGGCTTGGTGGCAGCTCCGTCTCGTGGATCACAATAATTCTTTCTCCCTGTTTTTTTCTGGAAAAATAGGTACTTATGGAATTCGAATCAGGGTCTGCGGGGCCATCAGGTGGGGACAACCCACCTGGGCGCGCCAGGAGAGGGGGGCGCGCCCTGGTGGGTTGTGCCCACCCAGGTGCCCCACTCAGGCAGGTCTTGGCTCCAGAAATTCTC
Source organism: Triticum aestivum (assembly GCF_018294505.1). Taxonomy (NCBI): domain Eukaryota; kingdom Viridiplantae; phylum Streptophyta; class Magnoliopsida; order Poales; family Poaceae; genus Triticum; species Triticum aestivum. The sequence continues at coordinate 256,152,431 of NC_057811.1, forward strand.
TTTTATTGTATAAAAATTCCTCGCAAAGTTTTGTTCCATTCCGAGAACTTTTATTTCTGCACAAAAACAACACCGTGGTAGTTCTGCTGAAAACATCGTCAGTCCGGGGTTAGTTTCATTCAAATCATGCAAATTAGAGTCCAAACAAGAGGAAAAGCATTAGGAAAATTAGATACGTTGGAGACGTATCAAGATGCTCAAGAACTCTGCCGGGTTCAGTCTCCAGTTATACTTCTCTGGTATCTCCTGCTTGAACATGCGAGTGGATGGCCAACGGACTTGCCGCAACTCACGGGTGAAGGCAGGTCACCCAGCCTCGAAAGGCAGGTACCCGCCTCCGGCGAGTGCGGGCTTGTCGACGTCGGGGCCATCGTGCGTGTCGGTCTGGCGGTGGGTGTCGCGGCGTTGCTCGGTGGTGACACGCGCGCCTTCCCTTTGCCTGTCCTCCAGGACTCGCCGTTGGCCTTGACGCGCTCGAGGGTCGGACAAAGCCATCGAGATACCGTCAGGTTCTTGGTCACGTGGCTCCCGTGCTGGCTGCCGTGGAGGAGACTGCACCGTAGGGGTGGCTCCCTCCGCACGACCAGCAGTGTGGGCCGTTGTCGTTGCGTGGGGAGGCCGTGGCTGGCTTGCTCACTGCGATCCTCCCGCCTCTGTGAAACCAATCAGGCTCTGAATGGTGGCTCTCCACTCATCCATCTGATCGACTGCTGGCGGAAATCTGAACAGCAGTTGGGCCCGCGCCATGGCCTTCGAAGCGGTGCTTGGCATTGATGTCGATGAAGATCATTACGTCGCCCCGCTCCTGATGGCGCCAGTAGTGCTCGCTCCGTGCTCTCGTCGTCATGAGCTAGTCGCCAAGATGGCATGGTGACGAGGTGGTGACGCTTGTGGACCAACAGCTCCGTTTGGCCCATTGGCTAGGTCAGCTTGCTTTGGGGGTCACGCGCGTAGCGGGGCGGCCGCAGGATTGCGATTCGACCTAGAGCGAGTGCCACCGCTGTGGCTGTGCGATTAGGCCGGGCGGAGAGGTGCAGACAGAATGATCTCTCCACCCATACCTCATAGATCATGGCTTTTGGGGTGTTCTTGGTGTTGTCCTTCTCCGGTACCTCCTGCTCCTGTTTCGGCCACAGGAGAGGTGGTGATGACGCCGCCTGCGTCGACCACATCCCCCGCAGTGTCCACATACGCAGCCATCCTCGTAGCCCCCACGACGTCAGTGGTCGCGCGCGACGGGGTCTTTGAGGAGGACGGCTGGGCGGCAGCACCAGGTTTCTTCTTGGGCGCCATGGACGATTGAGTCGCCGATGAGGAGAATGATGATAAAGATGACACGCTACGTACGCTTCTCGAATTTGCGCAAGCGCCGCCCCTACCTGGCGCGCCAAAGTTGTCGTGTGAAACCACGACCACCTATGGGGCCATGAGCCCCTTGTGGTTCGGCGGGGGGATGAGCACGTTGCCCAATGAGAGGAGAGCGTCGCGCACGGCAGAGATCACACATGCGATTTTTACCCAGGTTGGGGCCGCCGTGAGGCGTAAAACGCAACTCCTGCTTTGGTGGATTGATCTGGATTGTGGTGGAAGCGCAGTGCTCTAGATTGGTAGGGTTGCCTCGGGGCGAGAGCAGCTACGCGCGTATGAGTGTACCAGGGTCCGAATCCCTTCTATGGTTGCCATGGGCCTCCTTTTATAGATCAAGGGGTCACCACAATGGAAAATCAGTCATTGTGTACTGATTAGATAGCAAATAGTGCTATCATACCTAACTCTTTAGACAGGGCAGAGCGCATTAAATGCGCCGCTTAGTGTCACATCATGGCATGCCCGGCAAGCCTTGCCGGGCTGCTTGGCCACCTTTTCTCCTGTCTGGATGACACGTCGCTGGACGGGTGTCATTTGGAGGTGATTTCCATAGGAAGTGGCTTCCATGTGGCAAGAGACAACCACTTAGTCACTTGGGGGCTTGACACCACACCGATCGATGACATGCGTTGCTGTGACGTGGTGCGGTGGAGCCTTCGCGGGGCAGCTTGCCTTCGTAGTTCCCGGCAGGCCTGCCGGGACGGTCTTGAAGTTTGCTTACGGGGCAACCTTGACCTTGCCAGGCTCGCTTGCCCAGCAAGGGAGGTCTTCCCTTAGTGGTGTCTTGCACTCTTCTTGGTTTGGTCCTTGATGTAGTAATCTTGATCTTGGGCCTGTGCATGGTCTGGGCAACAGACCCACGGTTTGTTGCACCGACAAATGCTTTGCCTATCCATCACAAGACTCGGCAAAAGTGAGTGGGAGAAAGAGAAGAACTAGACCAAATGTACCTTACCCGATGTTGAAAATGGAGCAATGATCACTCAATAGTGTAGTAAGGAAATACCACAATTGGTACCGGATCTTGTCAATTCTCACACCTACACAATAAGGATGATGGAGTAGCTTTGTGAGGATAGTGGCACAAAAATTTGATGCAAACTGTTAGCAAGGGTCAATAATGTTGAAAGAGATTCAGAAATTCGCAAGTGAAACAAGTAGACCAATAGCAATCAATGGTACACGGAAACACACACGGATAGATAGATGGGGTCATGCAACCAAGGAATGAGATCAAAATGTGGAATCCATGGAAAATTCTCTTGTTGCACAACTCTAGAGAGACGCTAGCGCGATTGCACAATAGGTGGATACGAGACTTGTGCACAACCTACTAAGCAAAAATGCAACGACTTTCTATCCCAAGTATGCTATCTATATATGATGTTCCCGGTGATATTCTCAAGATGATCCAAGATGCGCGGATATGACAATCTTAATGTGCAATGTGGTATGATGGTATGGCTATTGCCTACAAGCTTCTTTGCTCTTTCTCTTTTTCTTTGCTTAAAAGCTTATTCCTGTTTTGGATATGGCTGCAATGAGAAATTGGAAAACCAAGATAACAATTGTGTACATGCAGGAACAAGCTTTGTGACACAAGAGATGATATGATACCAAGATGATACCAATATGATATGGTATGTATGCAATGGAAGGTCTAGATCGATGATCACTAATGTGCACAAGTAACATTGTCGGCAATACTCAAATGGCTAGTCTCGATAGGTAAATGACGCAAAATTGGCTAGGGGTTACCAAAGCAAGGGCAAGAATGAATTTACAATGGTGGGATACCATGATACCAAGGTGATATAGAGGTTACCGTTCTGCGTACGGTTAGGGTGTCAAAATGGTGAAGTGGTTGTTGTTGAATCCTTGACGAAGTCGAGCGGTGGTGTTGTCGATGTCGAACCGTTCTTAGTTAGCTGAAACACCCTAGGAAACAGAAAAACCACAACTCAAAATCTCACAGGCAAATGTCAAATGATGGTAGCGGAATGCGGTGGTGGTTTTGCGAAAGCTCAATGGGATTGCAGAAATGCAATGATGGGTTTTGGAGTATGCAAGGCGGAAGTGGAGGTTATGGTGGTGGACTATACATGGTGTCGGAGTTGCGGTCACCGTCCCTAAGTAGTCGAAACACCTTAGGAGGCACAAACCACAACTCGGACAAGCTCAAATAAAATTGGGTTAAGTTGAGGTGGTGGAAGTGTATGGTGGGCAAGGTTATGCGGAAGTTATGGTGGTGGTTGATGAAGAAGTAACCGTCCCTAAGTAGCTGAATCACCTTAGGAGATTCGAATCACTACTAAAGCAAACATTAATGCTATGGGGAACAAGATGGGTTAGGTTGCGGAAGTCGGTGGTGGTATAGCGGATGATGAGGTGAAGGCTCTAGGCAAAGATACCCAAGTTCCAAAACATTGATGGAGTCAAATGATGGCTGCAGTATTTTTGTGGGATGGGGGATGTCAATAGCTTCAAAACGAGCTAACGAACGTCAAAATACGAGTCCGGATGAATTAGTTATGGCCGAAACAAAAATCAGCCGAAGTCAGTTACTACAGGTACCTGACGTCCGATAGGTGTTGGATGTCCAGTGGACGGACGTCCGGAAGTCTCAGAAATATGTTAATTTCCTTTATGTTGGGTGGCACCGGTAGTCCGGAAGGTGTCGGTCGTCTGGTGCATTGGGAGTGTCCGGACGTCCGGTAAACGTCGGTCGTCCGATGGGTCGGGGTCAACTTGAGATTTCAGATCCGGGACACGAGTTTGGGCGGAAATTGGGGATTTTGGGGTCAAAATTGATGAGATTTCGTGGATGGAAAGTGGGGAAACTTGGGGGAAAGCTAGATCCACTCGAAACCAAGCAATTCCATGGATCAAATTCAACAAAACATCACCAAACTAATAAATCACAAAAAAAATTGAGGGCTATTTTTGGTGGGGATTTTCGAAATTTAGGAAAAAATCAAGCAAAACAAGGCTAGAAAATGGTGGGGGAGGCTCCAAATTCGTGATCAACGTGGCTCATGATACCAAGATGATGTAGGGTGGAACCCAATGGGCCGATCTTTCACGAAATGGAGGGGATCCCGCGAAGAACACGAAGAACACGAGAGGGAAAGCACGAGGGGAACGAGAGGAATCACTCAAATGAACAAGAAACAGTCACACATGTGCTAGATCGATGAACACAAAGGGAGATACACGATCCAAAGTCAACAAAGGACGATACAAACGGTAACTAGTTCATCTCCTAGAAGGAGGTCTTGAGTCCATAGAGGATCTTCCCTTGCGGGGGTTTCATCCACTAGGGATCTTCTCACATGGAGGTCTTGAACTCCATGGGAGTGGTAGTCTCTCTCTTTCTCTCTCTCTCTCTCTCAAGAGGAGTGGTAGGAGGAAAGCTCACATACAAATGAGATATCACTTTGCTAACCCTAAAATGGTGGAGGTGGACGAGTATATATAGTCTAGGGCCACGAAGGGGTAAGTGAGGGGTCAAGGGGTACATGGGCCTCGGGCCCAATCTCTGTGCGCAGACAGGTTGTGTCGGACGTCTGACAACTGTCGGTCGTCCAGTCGCTCGCGGGGGTCCGGACGTCCGGAGGGCGTCCGAGTTCTGACATTTTGGCTCTGGTCGAGGGACACCGGATTTCTGGTAGACGTCTGATGTCTGGAGGTCGTCGGTCATCCGACCGCTATAGGACTTGTCGGCTGGGCCTTCTAGCTGGTGGAGTCTCTAGGCGTCGGAACTCCGGAGGCCGTCGGTCGTCCTGAGGTCATCGGTCATCTGAGAGGTGTAGCTTTCTGGTGGCTCTTCCTCTTGGTCCTCGTGCTTGGTGTCCTCGCCATCTTGCCCAATGCTCCTAGTTGTACCATGGTCTTCCTCTTAGTTCCTGGTCATGCAAAGCACATATGTTTGAGGCAGTAGCCATGTCTCACATGTGGAAAGTGACCGTTCGGAGAGGAGCAAGTTCACCTTTTCTCCAATGGCGTATGGTCGAACTCTCATCGTATGTCCTATTGGGGCTTGGGGAGTAGTCGTAGTGTACATGGGGATGATAGTAGGATGCTCCACATCATCCGACCTGAGGGCGACAGGAGTGACGGCGGTGATGGTGGTGCAGGAATTCCTCCGTGAGTGCATTGCTCCCCTTCAGCACCATTCTCGCCCCATGTGAGCCTTCACCGTACAGAAGGCACGATGCACCTCTGGTCAGACCGTCTGTCCCCCGACACACTAGATGAGATATCCCGAGTCCTGACCGGTGAATTGCCAGGTTAGCTCCCCGAGAAAGGGTATCCCCTATACAACTACACCAGTAGGGTGGCCCTCGTGGAGGGGATGTCGCGCTTTGACCAGTGGGGACTGGTACCCGATGGCCAGTTGGGTCCTCGGGACAACCCCTTCTTGGCAGTTCCAGGCCCTGAGGGCTCCGTGGTCGAAGCGCCCCTGGCGACAGCGGACGGGCGTGTTGTACCGCCCACTACGCAGCAGCCCCCCCCCCCACGCCTACGAACGACGGTGGTGCAGTCCCGCCCGGGGGCGCGGCCACCGCCTCAAACGTCGGGAGCCACGCGCAGAATTCCAGGGTGCCAACTCCCGGGCCTCAAGCCTCTCAGAGGAGGGCGCGGCCGGAAAACATTACCGGCTCGCCACCATGGGCCCTGAAGAGGAGGAAGTGGGTCGCCACGGACGAGTTAGTGCCCTGCTTTCCTTGATTTTTATATGGCAAGCTTCTCTAAGCTCTTGTTCTTCAGGTCTTCTCTCGGCGAAGAAACGAGGGCGCACCCGGCGCCATCTCCCGGGGACACAGGGTGAGCGGCGACAACGCGTTCCTTGGGCCCTGCGGCTGAGTCCACGCGTGCAGGGACGATTGCAACTTCCTTGAGGCGACCTCCGGCGGGCCTCCGCCCTGCATCCCCAACGCTCTCTGTTGAAATCGGCATCAAGCTCGCGAGGGCGATGCCACCGCTCATCCTGCTAGCACTCGCCGGTGGCTGAATCTGCCGCGGGTCGTTGGCCCCCATGGGTAGGGTGTCGATCCCGCGCAAGGCCGAGCCGCAGATGGGGGGATCAGTCAACGGGCTGGCCGGTCCCCGATCCCCAGCGAGCACGGTCGGACCTTCCCGTGCCTCCACCGCGGACGGGAGCGTTGGGCGATGCATAGGCCGGGTGTTGGAGCTCACGCGTAGGAGGAGCACGGTCCTGGCACTCACATGTTGTAGCTCCTTGAAAAACCTAGTCTTGGTGCTGGCGCGGCGGTGCGGGGAGCGCGCGCATCGTGCTGTGGCCGCTGCACCACCTAGCAGCTTGCTTTGTCCCCCGTCGGCACCGGCGCTCCGCACGGTGGGTCGTCCGACCGTGCTTCACATCGGGGCTCGGCGCCGTTGCTGCGCAAAGGAGGAGGTGGAGGCGCGTCGTGTGCCACGTTGCCCGCCCGAGGAGGCGGGCGACGGAGCAAGTGGGAGAGCGCCAGGGCCTCGCCCACAGCGTTGACAAGGTCGGCGATGCGGCCAAGCCAGGCTTCGTAGCCGTCGTTGGCGGCGCGGTAGCGCAGCAGCTCACGCGATATGAGCAGCGTTGCATGCGCGTTCGTCGGCCCACGGCGAGCATGGGAAGACGAAGACGTGGCCAGAGTAAGGGAAGGTGTGGCGATGCAGCCATTGCACTGCATGGAGGGCGGAAGAGAAGAATCCTGCTGCTGATGAGCGGCAGGGTTAGTAGCAGCATTGGCCACGGCAGAAGCTGAGTTGCGGGGCGGTGGCGTGGCCCACTGGCGCCGTCACAGTGACGCACATCACACGACGCTCTACACGAAAATGGTGAGCATTGGCCATGGAGATTGTGGCTCAAGAACAGAGTCGGAACAGAAGAACTTCGGTGCACCCCTACCTGGCGCGCCAAATGTCGGAATCAGGGCACCACGGATCCAAAGAAAGGTTCGAACTCTGGAGTGTGCACGAAGAACTCCACTACGCTACTACTTGCCGATCACTATCTCACAGCGATGCTCCATTGTGCTCGAGGGAGATGGAAGAGGAATGGGACATGGAGATTTACCAGGTTCGGGCAACCTTGCGGTGTAAAACCCTACTCCTGCTTTGTTGTGGATTGCCTCATGAGGAGGATGAGGATGAACAAGTACAAGGGTGAGCTGCCTCTGGAGGTCTCAAGGGGTGAATTGATCGGATCCCTCTCTATGGTGGAGACTAGCCTATATTTACACTGGCTCCGGTCCTCTTCCCTCATGGCTTAGGTGGGAAGGAATACCACAACAGCCAATTCGAAGGGGGACAAGAGTACATCCTATCCTGACTAAAGGTGGTCTTCGCCTGCAAAGCTTATGGTCATCGTGCGCTCGTGGTCTCGGTGATGACCTCCGTCCTGGCGAGCCCGCGGTCCTGGTCTCGTTGCACCGGAATGGCAACCTTTGGAGGATTCCTTGGGAACCCACGTACGTCCTTGCCTCCTTAGTACCAAAGAGGTAATTGTCCTTGCCTGCGCCCGCTGGCATCCTCCTGGCGCCGGTCGTCATGGCTCAGGTCACCGCGCCTCGTGAGGTGGGTACGAACCTAGAGATGTCCGCTACTCAAGAGGCAGCCTCAGGAGGCCATTCTTTAGGAGGTCTTGACGTAGTCCGCGTTGCGAGGCGGGGGCCCTCGCAAGGGTCTTGTTTGAGAGGTCTTGATACTGGGCCACGGCGGGCCATTGGTGGGGCCACGCATTGGGCCGTAGGCAGACGGGTCTGGGTACCCTTGGTGCCAGAGCTCTGCTAGTCGTCGTGCCCCTCGACATGCTACCACTACCCTCCCACATGTCCTTCATGTGTGGCTACTACTTGGTGGGCTTGAAGGCCAGCTGGATCGTCCTGATCCGCCAATCTGGTAGTCCATGGCGTCTCGTGGATATCTACACCTAGCGAGAGATCACCCTTCCATCATTAGATATCGCCAGCATCGAGCCTCCTGACCCGCCGAACCCTCCTGCCTACTACGCATGAGACGTGTTGAACTTCTGGTACGACCTTCGTTTGCTGAAGGTTGTAATATGCAAAGTTCCCACACCATCAGAAGACTACATGGATTACAAGCTCATTGCCTTGTTCGACGGGGGGTTAGTCTATCTGGAATCTGGTCGCCATACATGGTTATGGGTCATCATCAATCTTGTTGACCCTCCATTTCTGTCTGATGCTATAGTGCATGATGGCATCGTTTATGCGGTCGACGCACAGATTGGATGCATATACTGGTGGAACTTATTGCCGTGTAATTGTTCTATCTCATCTCATCTCATCTCATCTATAGCTTATGAATACTACTTCATGTTGATTATTAGAAATTTAGAATAGATAGTATGTCTATAACCACATCATTGCTATATGTTCCTCTCATTTCCTAGATTTTTATGACCACACATGTTATTGTTAGAATTGATATGAGAACAATTGGCATCTAATGACTGTTAGAATAGATATTATGAGTATAACCTCATGATTGCTATATGTTACTCTCATTTCCAAGATTTTATAACCACGCATGTTATTGTTAGAGTTGATATGAGAACAGTAGTAACTGCTATGGTAGAATATGAGTAGGCCCTGGCATAGCTGTTCTCCCCTCATTTTTACATGATGTTTGAACCATGAGATACTGCTAGAATATGAAAGACATTGGCTTAATTTCTTTAACATGGGGTATGATTATGACGACGACATTGCAATTCTCTAGCTATGATCTGTGTCACTGTTATAATAATCTTCATTCCACACATACTGTGAACATGATTGTATATTCTTGTCCTTTTGGTCTCCAATTTGATTTGTTGCAGCAGACGCAGATGCGCTGGCCTTCATAATTCTAGGACCTGGAAATATACAAGTCAATGGGTGGTGGTTTATCACTCGTTCAACTAACAGTGGGCATTTGATGCTCATTCGCACGTACCAAATTGATCAAACCATTTCATCAAACCACATGTAGTACAATGCCTGGGGCGTTCACGACTGTTATGTCTATGGCTGCTTCATGTTCGAGAAATATCCTAGCTCCGTCGGGCCAGGTGTATTTAACTAGAGGCGGGTTTACAGCCTTGATAGCGGCTCCATGTTCCTCGGGCTCAATTATCCGATCATCCAACCAATCATTAATCATATCACCGGTGATGATTACCGTGCTATGCAACTTCCATTCACTAGGGGGAACTGTGTTTACACATCGTACCATGGGTTTCATGAATCACCATATCCAGAGATTTGTCGACACAGATTGCTGCCAAATGATCTTCAGTGTGTGAAAGGCATCAAGCTTCCAAGTGATGAATGGTTTTTGCAAACCCGACATGCGGCGATGTGGTTCATGCCAACATCAAATATGCACAACTTGATTTGTAGTGATATCTAGACTCAGCCATATATCCTGCTGCTATAGCATGACCCTCTTTTGTTGGATATTATGTACCGTAGTTAGTTTGAAGGATAGATAAATTTCTAGGGTCAAGTGCATCCTAACTCACCTGCGTAGCATTTACTAATAATGATGATGGAAATGCTGTGCAGAAGCCATATATATCAATTAGGCTTCAAGTGCATAGTTGTTGGTGAAAGTGTTGTCCAATGGGAATTATATGTTGTATTACTCCTGTAGCCTACAAAGTGTGTCGCACAACCTTGTAACCTCGTACTCCATTTCTAAATTTGTAGTACTGCTAGTCCTTTATACCGTATATTACGCTACTCGTACTACTCCTCTCTCCTGTTTTATTGGCCCCCTTCGTAATTTGTGTCAAATGTGGACCATAAATTTAACTAACAAATGTTAATGCATGTCACACAAAATTATATCGTTGGATTTGTATTTGAACATAGTTTCCAATGGTATAATTTTTTGTGTCATGCATTGACATTTTGTTAGTTAAACCTATCGTTAAATGTGACACTAAATACGACTAGTAAATAGTATGGTAGTACTAGTATACGTCGGTCAGATTATTCATCATTCCTCACACTGAATTGATGCGACAACATGCTGCGCGTGAGGTGACACAAGAGTCCCGTCGACGTGTTCGGTTCACCAAAGTGAGCCTCACCCCTCTCTTAGTACAACAACACTCTCCCATTCTCTGCAAAATCACTCTCCCATTCTCTCATGGTCTCCCCGCCTCCTAGCCGCCGCCTTGTTCTGATCTAGATGGTACGATGAGCGATGAGCTACTGGAGCTGCTATACTTCATGGGAAGTAGTCAAAAGGAAGATGCTGAAAAAATTGATGTCAACAAGGATGCTCTTCAAGCTAGCCGGATGAAGGAAGGAACCGGCGAGGCCGCTTCTGTGAGTATTCGTCCCTTCGCCCAATATGATGATTTTGATCCTTATGGGGGTTTTCAAGTCTTTAGAGTATGCATGTAGTAATGAAGCTGAGACCGCAGTTTATTGGGGTATTGTGGACTTCCGATTTGGAGTAGCACTTATATGTCGAAATCTTTCATCATTTACTTAAACAGTTGATTGATCATACATTGAGTACCATTTAACGGGAATTAACCGATGCAAGTCCAAGAAGGATTGGCCGGTGCTGTCGGCTGGCGTCAAGTTCGATCCCAAGGATCAGGAGCTGATCGAGCACCTTGCGGCCAAAGTGCATGTTGACCGCGCGAGATCTCACCCACTCATCGATTTGTTCACACCAACCATCGACAGCAAGCACAGCATATGCTACACCCATCCTGAGAAACTTCCAGGTGAGACATCGATCGACCGTCTACTTGCACAAATATATTCCTTTGTTTATACCTCTATTTTTCCTTTCAGACGCAGACCTAGTGAAGCAATTACAAGTTGACAGTTAATAAGCAAAGTGACTGCAACATGCCAAAGATGTTATGAAAATGCCAACTACGTACCCTAAAACTTGTATTCGCCAATACTGCAGGTATCACACTGAGTGGCCTAAGCAAGCATTTCTTCCAGTGCAATTCAAGGACATTCAGAAGGGGCACGCGGATGCATCGCAAGATAGAGTTGGAGTGTGGCATGCACGCGATGTGGCACAAGGCCGGCAATACCTTGCTGGTGATGGTCAACGGCCGACACACGGGCAGCAAAAAGGTTTTGGTGCTGAACACCAACAAGAACTTCGACCAACAGAGGACCAACTAGGTGATGCACCAGTAGCACCTCATGGACCTGGAGCAAGAGAAGGAGTGGGAGCTGGTCCTCTGCAAGATTTTTCACCAGACGAATACTAGGGCCAGGACTAAAAAGATTATAAGTTAGTTTGGTATTGGTACTTCTTCTACCTGGTCGTCTGCAAGTTGGTATTGTTGTTAAGGATCTTTCGGTATGAACTTGGCATTTGCTTCCAACCATCATGTCGAGGGTCAACGTGGATATAAATCTGAATCATTTGTTTCAAAACAAATTTTCAGGCACCTGATTTTTTCGATGGCTAGCATAAGCACCTGCCATTCGAATTGCCGGTTCTCCAAATTTTTTACATCTTCGAGTACGCACGGGATCTATCCGGTTTCACAGGCTGATAGTTGGACGTGGCACGTCGGGACTAGGCTGTGGCATGCCAAGCACAGCTGCAAATTGTTAAAAGAGAGGAACGATGGATTTGGGCCTTCCAGAACAGTTAAGTGTCGCAACCTCGATCGTGTGAAGCTCCTCCCATGGACTCAAAAAGGCCTAATCGGTTATTATTAGTTGAAATATGTAAAATATTCATAATAAAAGAACTATGTAAAATTGAATGAATTTAGTCCGCTTTCACTGAAAATCATCCGACTTGCATGAAATTCGTCCATGGAACTACAAGATGGCTGTCCATACAGAGCCTAACCGTAGGGAACCAGCAGGTCCATAGTCGTACGCAAGCAAGTGCATGCACTTATTATGACGAAGGAAAAATAATGCTGACGTCTGAGACGGTGAAACCCATGAAATTTTCAACATAGTCAATAAACGAGAGAATTCCACAAGCACACACTGATAACTGGGATCTAGTAGGTATATTGTTTTTTCAGGTTGAGCAACTATCAACTGGGTTGTAGACTGCCCAGGCATGGTTTTGGTTCTAACAGGCCCAAAGCATGACGACAATGGGGCAGAAAGATCCAGCAGGTATCAACTGGCCTCTGGCCCGCCAATCTTAGTTATATTTTCTCTTAGAACATTCGCAGGTAGCTTTTTTACTAAAGAAAACGCACAACCAAGTTCTATTTTCCTCTAGAAACACCATGTCCTACTTCTGTTTTCTGATCTCTACCTATAATTTTACTAGTTCATGTACATATATTATTATATTGAAAATACGTAAAGTTCCCTTTTCATCCTTACATCCTTATTTTTGTTGTTGTTTTTCCTCCCAACACTGATTTTTTTACCACATGTTTTTCCTAAAACCAACTCAATTGTCCCACGTCTTATTAGCTTACCAAAATAAAACAATATTTTAATTGGAAAATCAATAAGTTCTTAAAAAAATCTTTATCATTTCTAGATTAAAACAGTTCGAACTCCACCGAAATATGCAAAATTAGGTTGAACTTTTTGACCGTGGTCCTGTGCAGAAAATGGGTTGTAATAAATTCCTAAAGAATTAGCAAATGGGCTGCAAATTATAAAAAAATCAAATGGGCTCTATGTTGTCTGCCATAGATTTGGAGGCAGACTTTTGGGCCTACTAAGTTCATGCGTACACAAGCTTTCTCAAAAAATGGAACTTAGTCAACAATCGACTCTACTAGCATCAGACCGCTACATGTCAATCCAACAACAATCATGCTTCTTCAGTCTCTGATCTTCCTGCTCCAGCCGCCTAAACCAGTGCCGGCAGAACCGCCTCCTCCTGCCTCCCTTGGCAGGCTGTGCTGCCGGGCAGGCATCGCGGCCCCACCCTACTCGCATCCCTAGCCTGGCCATCCCTCTACTCACCCAGACCTCCTATTATTCCCCGGTGACGGCAGCCTCACACGGCAGGTGAACCAGTCAACCCTCGTACCCCATCCATGTGGGAAATAACTGTCGAGTCTTCCTCGGCTCCGGGTTGTTCCCTTACTTGGCCTTGCTGTCTTCCACTGCCTTGGTGCTCTCTGCGCGGCGTGGTCAATGTGGTCAATGAACGACATCCATCGGAAGAGAAATGCACGTGGAGAGGCTGATAGCTAGGTCCACGACCGCACGCAAGGAAGTGCCTCCTTATTATGCGCGAAATAATGATTCCTCCACCTGACATCGGGGACCCACCGGAAGGGCCTGTCTATTTTGCAAAAAAACATTCCTCCCGCTAACAGCTCGGACCCACCAGCTATATCTTCGCACGCAAAAAAGTGCCTCCTTATTACGCACAAAAAATAAATAACCCCTGCTAGCTAGGACCCACCATATTTGGAGGCTGACTTGTGGGCCTACTAAGTTGACGCAGCACAGGCTTTGTCAACTTAGTCAATATAAATGATTCTAGCTGTAGTGACCGTAGGATGTCCATCCAATGGCCGTCGTGCTTCTTCAACCTCTGGCCTTCTTGCTCATGTCACCCAAACCAGCATCGGCCGTGCCGCCTACTCCTACCTCCCATGGCCGGCTGTGCTGCCGTGCAGGCCTCACAGTTCCACACTACTCCCATCGCTGGCCGGGCCATTCCTGTACTCACACAGACCTCCTTTTATTCTCCGGTGACGGCAGCCTCACACTACAGCCCAACCAGTAAACCCTCGTACCCCCCTCTGCGGGGGAAACAACTACCAACTCTTCCTCGGCTCCGGTCGTTCCCTTACTTGGCGTCACCATCGTCTACCGCCTTGGTGCTCTCGGCGCAGCGTGGTCAACGTGGTCAGCGAACGACGTCCATCAGAAGAGGATTGTACGTGAAGAGGCTGACAGCTGTGTCCACGGCCGCATGCAAGGAAGTGCCTCCTGATTACACGCAAAATAATGATTCCTCCACCTAACAATGGGGACCCACAGGAAGGGCCTCTTTATTTTGCAGAAAAAACGTTCCTCCCACTGACAACTCAGACCCACCAGCTATATCTTTGCATGCAAGGAAGTGCCTCCTTATTACGTAGACAAAAATGAATACTCCCACTGCTAGCTGGGACCCACCATATTTGGAGGCTGACTTGTGGGCCTACTAAGTTGACGCGGACGCAATGCTCTATCAAGTTAGTCAATATAAACGATTCTAGCTGCAGTGACCGTATGATGTCCATCCAACGGCCGTCGTGCTTCTTGAACCTCTAGTCTTCTTACTCCAGCCACCCAAACCTGCGTCGATCGTACCGCCTGCTCCTGCCTCCCATGGCCGGCTGTGCTGCCGCGCAGGCCTCACCGCTCCACCCTACTCCCATCACTGGCCTGGCCATCCTTTTACTCATCCAGGCCTCCTGTTATTCTTCGGTGATGGCAGCCTCATACTGCAGCCAAACCAGTAAACCCTCGTACCCCCTCCGCATGAGAAACAACTGCCAAGTCTTCATCGGCTCCAGGTCATTCCCTTACTTGGCCTCGCCGTCGTCCATCGCCTTGGTGCTCTCGGCGTGGTGTGGTCAACGAACGACATCCATCGAAAGAGGACTGTACGTGGAGAAGATGACAGCTGGGTCCACCACCGCATGCAGGGAAGTGCCTCCTTATTACACTCAAAATAATGATTCCTGCACCTGAAAGCGGGGACCCACCGGAAGGGCCTCTGTATTTTGCAAACAAATGTTCGTCCCACTCACAGCTCGGACCCACCAGCTACATCTTCGCACGCAAGGAAGTGCATCCATATTATGCGCAAAAAATGATTCTTCCCCCTGATAGCCGGGATCCACCAGCTATATCTTCGCACACAAGGAAGTGCCTCCTTATCCTCCCTGACAGCTGGGACCCACCTGGTCGAACCGTACATAGGGCTGTCCGTCTGGTCGCGAACGTATAAGTATATACTGGTCGATCAGTCTCTCCGCAGCGATGAACCATGCCTAAGTAGGGAGTGGCACGTGTCGTAGTAGAGCCGCCGACGTAGCATGTCACATAGTCCCATCTATATCGTGTACACATACGTACAGCCACGCTGCAAGAAAGTAAATACGGCTACATACATACATATGGGCGGGGTCTCGAACGCGTACTCGCACATACATACAGCCAGGGCTCGTGTACATGGAGAGGCAACGAATGGCGGAAATGGCGTCCTGTTCATTGGAAGCCAACTGCTGGGTTGGAATGGAGAAACTGCGTCTAGTTCATCAGAAGGCAACGAAATACGTCCTGTTCATCAGAGGCGAACCGGCTTGGATAGAACAGCCGAAACGAGGTTTGGCGCAACGCAGAACGGAGGAAACGGCCTTTTGTTTGACCATGTACGGTCGAAACGGGGTCATGTTCATCGATAAGGGTCTGGCGTACCGCAAAACAGAGGAAACGGACTTCTCTTTGAGTGCCTACGGTCAAAATTGGATCCTGTTCATAGGGACGGTTGTGGTGTACTGCAAAACAGAGGAAACGGACTTCGGTTGGACTGCATATGGTCGCAACAAGCTCCTGTTCATCGGGAGGGGTGTGGCGTACCGCAAAATGGGACTCCATGAGCTACTATTCATCCAACATCTAATGCCTCGCACTAGCCTCCATGGGCTACTGTTCATCCACCATCGACTTCCTCCAGCCTCCACCTACTACTGTTCATCCACCACGTCTTCCTGCTGCCTCCACCAGCTACTGTTCATTCACGAGTTACTATTCATCCGACCTCCACCTGATACTATTCAGCCAACCCTTCACAGGGTCCTGTTCATCCAGCCCCAACCGACTCGGGTGTGGCGGCCTCCTCGGGGTCCTGTTCATCTAGTGGCAACGGCCTACTACCACGGGGTCCTGTTCATCCAACCCCAAAGAATGGTCACTGTTTATCAAGAGGCAGGATTGATCGGCTTCAGTTAAAAACAGTAGCGAAGGAATAGCTCGGGTTCAGTCAGCACCGAAGGAATCGCTCGGGTTAAGTTAACAGCCAAGGGATCGATCGATCGGGTTCAGTAACATAGCTAGTGCAATCGCTCGGGTTCAATAAGCGAATGCCTCGCTCGGGTTCAGTTAGAGCCCAATCCCTCGCACACACGCTCGCGTACCTATATGAGAGAAACGCGCAAACCTCCTTGCATCGCTCGGCCCCGACCACCCACAGTAACCGGGAACTCCCTGAAATTCTCCCCGCCCTTGTTTCTACCATGATTTGTTCTATCATGGACGGCCCAAAGAATGTCATGCAGGTGGGAGGGTGTGTACGCACGTGCTCGAACTTTGATATGGAATCTCACCATGATCCACACACACATGCCAAGATGAATCCACCTTTTGGTCAAATGCCTCTCATTGTTGGTGGAAACTGAAAACCTTTGCGGGCTAACGAATGGGCACGTCGCTGATAACCACACGAGGGAGAGTGTCCAAGAGGACCACCAATCCATCCATGTGGCCCAAACATGTTTGTATGAAAGAGTTGTGTGATGCTTCAAATAACCAATTCACGATTTGATGTGGCATATATGACTCACGAAATGATCAATAATCCCACACGGAGGTTCACAACTCGTAGTGTACTGCCGGACCCCTCCCCCCACCCCCCACACACATAGACACACACATCCTGAACCATCACAGCCATTCTAAGGCATGTCAAACTTTTTCTGCAGTGAACATGTGACCAAAGGCGGAGTGTCATGTTAAAACTTAAAAAAATAGATATCATTCGACCATTTTTATAAATTGGTTGATTTCCTAGGGATTTAATGTACAAAAATCAAATTTAGGCTACATGTGCACCAAAATAGATTGCAAAATCATATGTGTCCCTGGGTTCATGTTTCCCTGTGCAAGAGATTTCAAAACATTGAGAATATAGATTTTTCAAACTCAGTAAATCCAAAACTTAGTTGAACTTCATGAAACTTATCGTGGTGTCATATATGGACACCGGTAGACTATGATATTGTATTTTTTTCGTCAAATTTGAGACCCGTTTTGATATCTTCTTACAAACGGGAGATTATTAATAACTGACAACCAATATCTCATACGGATTATTTATTCGGACCGTGTGCGTTAAACCGTGCCATGCTTCGGTTAAGCAGTAAAGCGGCAGAATGAATCATCAATAAACCAAAAAATATATGTGCCACGACACGCCCCGTGTGTCGTGCGAGCAGGCATGAGTTGACGGGACGCATGCGAGCAGTCCGCCGTGCAGGCATACCGGGAGGCGTGCGTATTGATGGGAGGAGTGCGAGCAGTTGTGTGAAATGATGGTAGGAATGGCAGAAGTCTACCGCGCAAGCTCACCAGGAGGCGAGACAGCCTTTGACCGCCACCCGCCTCGATCCCACTGGTCTATCCTAATTGCGCGCCCGAGCCGCCAGCCATAATAGGCGGCCGCACCCCCGGTCCATAGTGGTCACCAGCGTCTGGACTCCGGAGTGTATGAGGATGCCGCCGAAGCGCACCATCGGAGGGAGTGGCAACGCCGGGGCTGGTTAAGCACCCACGCAATGCGTGAAGCTACGCACAGAGGTTGCCGTCGCTGCCGATGAGGTCTCCCGCAGGCAGCAGCATGACCTTGACTTCGATGTGTGGCAAACATATCATGTGTTTTCTCTGGTTACTCCCCCCCTCTATAATTTTTTTGGAATACAAATCTATGGTTATGTTCTCTTAGTCCATGAAATAAGAGTAATTAAGATCCGTTAGATGCATGTAGTGTATTGATTGTTTGAATGTTATCCGTATAGACTTAGTGATTAATTGTTTGTTCTGTACAAATGATTTTTGCTAATAATCCGACTAGGGTTAGCTTGCGTGCTAATAATTCGTGGCCAGATCTTGAGAATTGATTTTGAATGTCCTACATATATGTTTGTGCCTTTTTTCTTCCAGATCTTGAGATTTGATTTTGAGTGTCCTACATTTATGTTTCTGCCATTTTTTTCCTTTCAGATTGGTATGTACATAGATGAGGCTCCGGCCAGCGCCGCCGCTGGATGTAGATCTTGGACCCGGCTATGCGGCGAGAAGCGGCCACACCCCCTGGACTTGAGGAACTAGTAGAATCTCCGGCGGACCGCATCAGCGATCTCCCGGACGACATCCTTGGGGAGATCATGTCCCTTCTACCCACCAAGGATGGCTGCCAGACACAAGTCCTTGCATCTCGGTGGCGCATTCTTTGGTGCGCCGCGCCCCTTAATCTCGACTGTCGTCAGCTATCTGTCGATGATGATCCTAAACTCCCCGGAGCCATAATCTCCTCCCACCAGGGCTCCATTCAACGCATCTGCATCCCGGCATGCTACCTGCTGGACATACCCTGCATGGTAGCTGCTTGGCTGACATCCGTTAATTCGATAAACTCCAGCAGCTTGCGTTCTACCATTACTACAGCGATAGGTTACCACCAAGAATTTCATCTATGCCCTCACCATCGACGCCCATCTCATGGTTTTCCTCCTCTCTCCACACGACCACCTTGACCTGGTGCCATCTAGCAGACAATCTGGTACAAATGCTTCGACTGCCACTGTTGAAAAAACTTGCACTTGTGTTGGCTGATCTATTAGTGGCATCACTTCACAGCATCATCCACTCCAGCTGCCCTGCACTAGAGTGTTTGGTGCTTGTTTTTGCACTAGGAATCCATATCCCTTGTCTCAAAATAAAGTAGCCTCACCTTGTAAGCGTTGGAATTCATTTTGAACGATAGGAGCTCATCATCGAAGATGACCCTTCACTTCAAAGGTTGCTCCTTGATTTTTGTTATATACCTTCGCAAATAACTATGGTCTCTGCGCCTAAACTGGAGACCTTGGGTGTATTTCCTCATCCGTTTGAATGTTACAAGTTGGTGGTTGGCTCCACACTTGTACAAGTACTGTATGTTATCCATGTACACTTTAGTAATTTGCATTTTTCATTTGTGTGCATAAGTTAAATATCATCTTGGAGTACACTTTCGTTGCTAATATTATGTTCTGTGCTGAATGAAGAGCTTGTCCATAGATGGTGTATCAGGGGTGGTGGATTCTGTCAAGACCTTATAAATGTTAATAGGGTGTCTTGATCTGAACACCACTATTGGGTTGATGCGATGCTTTCCATGTCTGGAGAATTTTTATATAAAGTTGATGATTTCACATACATTGAAAGACCATATATAATGTACTAGACTTAACCGTTCAACTGTTGCTCCTTTGACATACTTTATTTTAGACATTAACTGTTTTCAATCTTCATGTCTATTTGGGTACTAGGACTTCGAGAAAAAAGGTTTAACCAATCGATGGCAGTGGAAGCACAAGGATTTTCTCAGATCTCATGACATTCATTTGAAGCCAATAACGATGGAACGATATGCATTAAACCATGTAAACACTGGCTTTGTCACATTCTTCATGAGGAATGCAAGGGAACTATTGTCCCTGAGGATTAAGTTTTTCAACAAGAAATTTCTCACGGAACTGTATGTTGAACATCATAAAAAGAAGTTTCAGGTGGACCTAACAACTTGTCATCATCATGGACCAGTAGATCTTTTGTACCGGGATCGTGATTTTATGGATCAGACTGATCCATTTGATTGTGACTGCCAAAAACTTTGGTTGAGTTAGATGTTATTGCCCTTTTCAATCCGGGTTATGTGTAAACCTAATGAACAATTAATCCTTGTGCCTTTGTACCTTTGTAAGCTGGAGTTAGATATTTTTGCCCTTTTAAACTAGGGTTTGACCCAGATGTTCTTTCACACCGAGCTTTGATCTTTGTTCATTATTATAGAAGCCGCAAGTTCTTAGCACTCGCCTGCACCCACCAAACTTATTTTCAGCTAGCACACCAAATGGGATGTAATTCTTAATAGTACAAGCTGCATGGCAGTGGCAGATTTGGATTCTGACATTTGGGACCCACGAGGAAAATGCCTATCTAGGGCGGTGCCGACTCGATAGTAAACGTTGAGAAACCTGGTTTTAAAATTACTATAAATCCAAAACATGCCTCAAAATCAGGAAACATCGCATGATGTTATAACATGGCACCAACATGCTGTGGTAAAAAATAGTCCAATTTGGGACAAGTTTTGGTATAAACTTCTTACAAACGGAGCTTCTCTCAAGAAGCCTCATGGTTCCGAGAGGGAACTTGTCACCCATATGTGTGCAAAATGACATACGCTGTTTATTCCCGCCTTGATTTATTTTGCGAGGCAACATGCAACTATAGGAGTGTCGTCCTAGAAAATATGAAATTATTCAGCGTTCGTTTTGCTTTTTTGTGCATTGTTTGAGTTTTCTAGGCATTTTTGAAAATGCTTTGGTGTGTGCAAAGGTCATGTGGCTACTAGCCACCTATGTAATTGGATGTTTAATTTGGTTAAGGAATCAAGTCCTTATAAGTACATATTTGTTGTTCTATATGCAATCACAACGCACACGGACCATACTAGGAAACCCGTCGGTGATGAATTCATCAATCCCTGACAATCGTATACCAGCAAACGTTTGCCCACAACCCACACGACTTATTAGCAGAATTTTTTTATATTATTATGGGTCTTCGCACACATTTCTGATTAGGAACATGTTTGTCATATATCGCACAGACCTTGATCTGTCTGACCGTTTCTATAGTGTTGCCTAATCACAAACAATTCCTCTGTGTGAACTATATGCCGTATATCACACACACCTTCATCTCGCTGCCCGTTTTTGTTGTTCTGCCTCATCACAAATTGTTAATCCGACTGAACTGTATGTCGTATATCGCACACGCCTGCATCTGGCTTCCCATTTCTGTTATTCTGCCTCATCGCAAACAGTTCATTGAACTGAACCATATGCCCCGCATCGCACACGCAACTAGAATCTGAACCGTGTTTGATGTATCCGCCATCGCAAACATTGTGCATGTTTTTTGATGGTTTTTTTACATCACCGTTTGCGATTAATGCATCGCACACAGTTTTGTGAAAGGGTCTCTGGTACGTCCATTTTGCATCATGCTTTTATATCGATATTTATTGCATTATGGGTTGTTATTACACATTATGTCACAATACTTATGCCTTTTCTCTCTTATTTTACAAGGTTTATATGAAGAGGGAGAATGTCGTCAGCTGGAATTCTGGGCTGGAAAAGGAGCAAATATTAGAGACCTATTCTGCACAACTCCAAAAGTCCTGAAACTCCACGAAAGTCAGTTTTGGAATATATTAATAATATTGGGCGAAGAAAGCACCAGAGGGGCGGCCACCCACTGTCCACGAGGGTGGAGGGCGCGCCCTACCCCCCTAGGCTCGCCCCTGCCTCGTGGGCCACCTGGAAGCCCCCTGATGCCCATCTTCTGGTATAAGGTGTCTTTTGCCCTAGAAAAAATCATAAGGAAGCTTTCGGGACGAAGCGCCGCCATCTCGAGGTGGAACCTTGGCGGAACCAATCTAGGGCTCCGGCGGAGCTGTTCTGCCGGGGAAACATGCCTCCGGGAGGGGGAAATCGTCACCATCGTCATCACCATCGATCCTCTCATCAGGAGGGGGTCAATCTCCATCAACATCTTCACCAGCACTATCTCCTCTCAAACCCTAGTTCATCTCTTGTATCCGATCTTTGTCTCAAAACCTCAGATTGGTACCTGTGGGTTACTAGTAGTGTTGATCACTCCTTGTAGTTCATGCTAGTTGGTTTATTCGGTGGAAGATTATATGTTCAGATCCTTTATGCACATTAATACCCCTCTGATTATGAACATAAATATGATTTGTCAGTAGTTACGTTTGTTCCTGAGGACATGGGAGAAGTCTTGTTATAAGTAGTCATGGGAATTTGGTATTCGTTCGATATTTTGATGAGATGTATGTTGTCTTTCCTCTAGTGGTGTTATGTGAACGTCGACTGCATGACACTTCACCATTGTTTGGGCCTAGTGGAAGGTATTGGGAAGTAATAAGTAGATGATGGGTTTCTAGAGTGACTGAAGCTTAAACCCTAGTTTATGCGTTGCTTCGTAAGGGGCTGATTTGGATCCATATGTTTCATGCTATGGTTAGGTTTACCTTAATTCTTCTTTCGTATTTGAGGATGCTTGCGAGGGGGGTTAATCATAAGTGGGATGCTTGTCCAAGGATGGACAATACCCAAGCACCGGTCCACCCACATATCAAATTATGAAAGTAACGAACGTGAATCATATGAGCATGATGTAAACTAGCTTGACGATAATCCCCATGTGTCCTCGAGAGCGCTTTCTTTTATATAAGAGTTTGTCTAGGCTTGTACTTTGCTACAAAAAGGATTGGGCCACCTTGCTGCACCTTGTTTACTTTTGTTACTTGTTACCCGTTACGAATTACCTTATCACAAAACTATCTGTTACCGATAACTTCAGTGCTTGTAGAAAATACCTTACTGAAAACTGCTTGTCATTTCCTTCTGCTCCTCATTGGGTTCGACACTCTTACTTATCGAAAGGACTACGATAGACTATCACTTATAAACACGTATATGCAAACACATCGGCGCGTTCGCGTTTAACCATTTTTCTTATTTATTTTAGATAAAAGAACGAGGCAAAGTATAGAAGAGCATACGCATACTAATTGTTAGATTAGGTGTTGTAGCGTAGCAGTAGCAGCCGCTGGCTCATGCACGCCTCGACGCGATTTCGAATCCTGCCTCCGCCAGAGCTGTGTGGAATTTTTTCAGGCGAAACACTTTTCTGGCCAACGAGGATGCATACGTGATTACATAAAAACTAAGGGTCTTTTTAAAAAAAACTGCCATGTCAGCAGGTGACAGAGGGCCCTGCCTGTCAGATACAGCATTATACGGCGCTTAGACCGTTTTCAACGATTAGCCTCAAAGGTGGTACTGACTTGCAAAAAAAACGAATAATGGTACTGATTTGGTAAAACGTGCCGAGTGTGGTATTTCCATGCAATTAAGTCTTTGCTTATAGACGTATGCCTTTTGGTTTATGTAATGCACCTGCTACCTTTCAAAGATGTATGACTCCTATATTCTCTGACTTTTGTGAAAAGATTGTTCAGGTTTTCACGGATGATTTCTCCGTGTATGGAACTTCTTTTGATGATTGCTTAAGCAACCTTGATCGAGTTTTGCAAAGATGTGAAGAAACTAATGTTGTTAATGAAGGTATTGTCTTGGGGCATAAAATTTCTGAAAGAGGTATTGAAGTTGATAAAGCTAAAGTTGATGCTATTGAAAAGATGTCGTGTCCTAACGACATTAATGGTATAAGAAGTTTCCTTGGTCATGCCGGTTTTTATAGGAGGTTCATTAAAGACTACTCCAAAATTTCTAGGCCTCTGACTAATCTCTTACAAAAAGTTGTTCCTTTTGTCTTTGACGATGATTGTGTAGAAGCATTTGAAATACTTAAGAAAGCCTTGATTTATGCACCTATTGTTCAACCACCTGATTGGAATTTACCCTTTATTATGTGTGATACTAGTGGTTATGCTGCAGGTGTTGTTCTAGGACAAAGAGTTGATAAAAAATTAAATGTTATCCAATATGCTAGTAAAACTCTAGACAATGCCCAGAGAAATTGTGCTACTACTGAAAAAGAATTTTAAGCAGTTGTATTTGCTTGCGATAAGTTCAGACCTTATATTGTTGATTCTAAAGTAATTGTTCACAGTGATCATGCTACAATTAAATATCTTATGGAAAAGAAAGATGCTAAACCTAGACTTATTAGATGGGTTCTCTTGCTACAAGAATTTGATTTGCATATTATTGATAGAAAGGGAGCTGAGAACCCCGTTGCAGACAACTTATCTAGGTTAGAAAATGTTCTTGATGACCCACTCCCTATTGATGATAGTTTTCCTGATGAACAATTAGCTGTCGTAAATGCTTCTCGTACTGCTCCATGGTATGCTGATTATGCTAATTACATTGTTGCTAAATTTATACCACCTAGTTTCACATACCAGCAAAAGAAAAAGTTTTTCTATGATTTAAGACATTACTTCTGGGATGACCCACACCTTTATAAAGAAGGAGTAGATGGTGTTATTAGACGTTGTGTACCTGAGCATGAACATGAACATATCCTACGCAAGTGTCACTCCGAGGCTTATGGAGGACACCACGCTGGAGATAGAACTACACATAAGGTACTGCAATCCGGTTTTTATTGGCCTACTCTTTTTAAAGATGCCCGTAAGTTTGTCTTGTCTTGTGATGAATGTCAAAGAATTGGTAATATTAGTAGACGTCAAGAAATGTCTATGAACTATTCACTTGTTATTGAACCATTTGATGTTTGGGGCTTTGATTATATGGGACCGTTTCCTTCCTCTAATGGGTATACACATATTTTAGTTGTTGTTGATTACGTTACTAAGTGGGTAGAAGCTATTCCAACTAGTAGTGCTGATCATAACACCTCTATTAAGATGCTTAAAGAAGTTATTTTTTCGAGGTTTCGAGTTCCTAGATACTTAATGACTGATGGTGGTTCACATTTTATTCATGGTGCTTTTCGTAAAATGCTTGCTAAGTATGATGTTAATCACAGAATTGCATCTCCATATCACCCACAGTCTAGTGGTCAAGTAGAACTGAGTAATAGGGAGATTAAATTAATTTTGCAAAAGACTGTTAATAGATCTAGAAAGAATTGGTACAAGAAACTTGATATGCATTATGGGCCTATAGAACTACATATAAAAATCCTATGGGTATGTCTCTGTATAAAATGGTTTATGGAAAAGCATGTCACTTACCTCTCGAACTAGAACATAAGGCATATTGGGCCATTAAAGACCTCAATTATGATTTCAAACTTGCCGGTGAGAAGAGACTATTTGACATTAGCTCACTTGATGAGTGGAGAACCCAGGCCTATGAGAATGCCAAACTGTTTAAAGAAAAAGTTAAAAGATGGCATGACAAAAGGATACGAAAGCGTGAGTTTAATGTAGGTGATTATGTTTTGTTATACAACTCTCATTTAAGATTTTTTGCAGGAAAACTCCTCTCTAAATGGGAAGGTCCTTATGTTATCGAGGAGGTCTATCATTCCGGTGCCATAAAAATCAACAACTTCGAAGGCACAAATCCAAAGGTGGTGAAAGGGTCAAAGAATCAAACATTATATCTCAGGTAATCCCATAAATGTTGAAACCAATCTTATTGACACCGTAACCCCAGAGGAGTACATAAGGGACACTTTCCAGAATGTTTCAGACTCTGAAAAGGAATAAGTATGTGGTACAGTAAGTAAACCGACTCCAAAACAGTTCTAATAGCAATTTTCTCCGTTTTGGAATATTTGAGAAGACAGGAAAATAAGAAGTAGTCCGAAAGGGACACGAGGCATCCACGAGGATGGAGGGCGCACCCCCTGCCTCATGGGCACCTCGTGTGCCTTCCGGACTCCGTTTTCTTGCACGATACTTCTTTTGGTCGGAAAAAATTCATTATATAATCTCCCGAAGGTTTTGACCACCGTACCACGACACAATCCTCTGCTTTTGTTTGGAGCTATTTTTCTGACAGATCTAGATCACCATGACGTCTTCAAGCGCCCCCAAGGACAAATTTTTAGAGAAGTTCATCAACCCCTACCTCGCGGAGGTGTGCAACACCCTCAAACCATTGAGATGCGTGAGGGGGTGCTGCACATCCGCGATGTTGAGGGACCAAGGAGGACCAGAAGCGTGGAGACAAGACTCGAAGCAATGGAGCAACAAGTTTTCAAGTGCCAGGGGATGGTGGAACGCGGACTCAACACCAACCACATGATGATCGCGGAGTTCACCAACAACCACAAGCTGGATGCCAAGAACATTGGGGAGACCATCTTCAAGCTTAATGAGAAAATCGAGCACCTCCAAGCCCAGACCTATGACCTGCAAAACCAAAACTGTGAGTATGAATATAGATTCAAGAGGATGAGTTTGGTTGTAGATTTGAGGATCCCGGAGACTCGATCATCCTTCTATGATGGTGAGCCTATGCCTTGGAAGATCGACGACAAGCCTACATCATCAACAACTCCATCATCACCACCTCCGAAGAAAGAGACATAAATACATGGGTATGGGCACTCCCCTTGGCAACTACCAAGCTTGGGGGAGGTGCCCCGGCATCATATCACCATCACACTTCTATCTTTACCATTTTTCTTAGTTCGATCCTTTTGGTTAAATCTTGATCTAGTCGAATAAAGTTTAGTATGATCTGGCTTTGAGTTTTTGTGTTAATCCTTATCTATGTAATCGAGTCCGTGAGCTATATATAATAAAGATTAGTCTTGAGTTGAGGGCTTGGTTATCTTGCTATGATCTTGAGGGAATAAAAGAAAAAAGAAAGAATAAAAAGAAATAAAGAGATCATATTGATCTTATGGAGAGTAATGACTTCACATATAAAGAGTATGATGCATAAAAGTTGTTGGGAGTTAACAAACATAGTTTTGGTCATCGTTGGAATTAATAGGAAGTAATAAAGAAAGATAGGTTTTCACATATAAATATACTATCTTCGACATCTTTTATGATTGTGAGCACTCATACAAATATGACATGCTAAAAAGATGATGTTGGACAAGGAAGACAACGTAATGGGTTATGCTTCTTATATCCGAAGTAAATTATATTGTCATGGATCATCCAACATGTTGAGCTTGCCTTTCCCCCTCATGCTAGCCAAATTGGTTGCACCAAGTAGAGATACTACTTGTGCTTCTAAATATCCTTAAACCCAGTTTTGCCATGAGAGTCCACCATATCTACCTATGGATTGAGTAAGATCCTTCAAGTAAGTTGTCATTGGTACAAGAAATAAAAATTGCTATCTAAATATGTATGATCTATTAGTGGGGAGAAAATAAGCTTTATACGAGCTTGTGATATGGAGGAAATAAAAGCGACGAACTGCATAATAAAGGTCCCTATCACAAGTGGCAATATAAAAGCACATGACAACCTCTGCTTCCCTCTGCGAAGGGCCTGTCTTTTATTTTTGTGTTATACCTTATACAAGAGTCATGGTGATCTTCACCTTTCCTTTTTACACTTTATCCTTTGGCAAGCACTATGTGTTGGAAAGATCCTGATATATATATCCAATTGGATGTGGGTTTTCATAAAGCATTATTGTTGACGTTACCCTTGAGGTAAAAAAGATGGGAGGCAAAACTATAAGCCCCTATCTTTCTCTATGTCCGATTAAAACTTCATACCCATAAGTATTGCGTGAGTGTTAGCAATTGTGAAAGACTAAATGATAGTTGAGTATGCGGACTTGGTGAAAAGCTCTTATATTGACTCTTTCCGATGTTATGATAAATTGCAATTGCTTCAATGACTGAGATTATAGTTTGTTAGTCTTCATCGAAGTTTTTGATTCATCCTTTACATTGTGAATAGATTGTTACTTTAGCAGAAGAAATCATATGACAATATATATGTATATATATATGTATATATATATATGTTGCTATTCTAAGAATGATCATGATGCCCTCATGTCCGTATTTTATTTTATCGACACCTCTATCTCTAAACATGTGGACATATATTTCAATATCGGCCTCCGCTTGAGGACAAGCGAGGTCTAAGCTTGGGGGAGTTGATACGTCCATTTTGCATCATGCTTTTATATCGATATTTATTGCATTATGGGCTATTATTACACATTATGTCACAATACTTATGCCTTTTCTCTCCTATTTTACAAGGTTTACATGAAGAGGGAGAATGCCGGCAGCTGGAATTCTGGGCTGGAAAAGGAGCAAATATTAGAGACCTATTCTGCACAACTCCAAAAGTCCCAAAACTCCACGAAAGTCAGTTTTGGAATATATTAAAAATATTGGGCGAAGAAAGCACCAGAGGGGGGGCACCCGCTGTCCACGAGGGTGGAGGGCGCGCCCCCTGCCTCGTGGGCCACCTAGAAGCCCCACGATGCCCATCTTCTGCTATAAGGTGTCTTTTGCCTAGAAAAAATCATAAGGAAGCTTTCGGGACGAAGCGTCGCCGTCCCGAGGCGGAACCTTGGCGGAAGCAATCTAGGGCTCCGGCGGAGCTGTTCTGCCGCAGAAACATCCCTCTGGGAGGGCAAAATCGTCACCATCGTCATCACCATCGATCCTCTCACTGGGAGGGGGTCAATCTCCATCAACATCTTCACCAGCACCATCTCCTCCCAAACCCTAGTTCATCTCTTGTATCCGATCTTTGTCTCAAAACCTCAAATTGGTACCTGTGGGTTGCTAGTAGTGTTGATTACTCCTTGTAGTTGATGCTAGTTGGTTTATTCGGTGGAAGATTATATGTTCAGATCCTTTATGCACATTAATACCCCTCTGATTATGAACATGAAAATTATTTGTGAGTATTTACGTTTGTTCCTGAGGACATGTGAGAAGTCTTGTTATAAGTAGCCATGTGAATTTGGTATTCGTTCGATATTTTGATGAGATGTATGTTGTCTTTCCTATAGTGGTGTTATCTGAACGTCGACTACATGACACTTCACCATTGTTTGGGCCTAGGGGAAGGCATTGGGAAGTAATAAGTAGATTATGGGTTGCTAGAGTGACACAAGATTAAACCCTACTTTATGCGTTGCTTCGTAAGGGGCTGATTTGGATCCATATGTTTCATGCTATGGTTAGGTTTACCTTAATTCTTCTTTCATAGTTGAGGATGCTTGCAAGGGGGGTTAATCATAAGTGGGATGCTTGTCCAAGGAAGGGCAGTACCCAAGCACCGGTCCACCTACATATCAAATTATCAAAGTAACGAACGCGAATCTTATGAGCATGATTAAAACTAGCTTGACGATAATTTGCATGTGTCCTCGGTGTAGGTGTTCTGGGAACGGGGGTCCCTAGACTTGCCTGCCTGCGGCCCACGACGCGGCTCCAGTCGTAGCCCAGTACGGCCCGTCTTCACCAGCAATCACTCAAGACCCTCGCGAGGGGCCAAGCCTCGCGAGGCGGATGGCACAGGACCTCCTCGGGGGCGGCCTCACCATGCTGGCTCATGAGGGGCGGAGAGATAAAGGCAAAACAAACCTCGCGAGGTTCCAATGACGTAAGCCATGACGACCGAGACCAGGCGGGCGCCAGCGCGCACAGTGTCCTTGTTTCCTCTTTGGTGTTAAGGAGGCAAGCGCAGGCGAGGAGTACCAAGGCATCAGGCAAAGGTTTCCATATCGGTGCAACGAGACCAAGACTAGCAGGACGATAGGACGGAGGTCACCGTGGAGCCCAAGACGGCGTCACCACCAGAGCCTTTGGCAGGCGAAGACCACCTTTAATCAGGATAGCTTTTACTAGCTGTCCCCCTTCAAATTGGCCATTGTTGGCTCCCTTCCTGCTCAATACTTGGGAAGAGGACGAGGGCCTCTATAAATAGGACTAGCCACCACAGTAGGAGGCAACGCATCTCGAACTGATTCAGATCACCCTCACACCCACCAAGCACAAGAACACCTAGCCTCAGGAGGCTGTTCTTCCCCTTGTACTGTTCATCCTCAGCTCGAGAGGCAATCCACCACACCACACTGGAGTAGGGTATTACACCACAACGGTGGCTGAACCAGTATAAATCTCGTGTCTCTTGTGTTGCGACTTTGTCGAGCCAAGCTTTGAGATCGCGGTGAGGCTGAGGGTGTGATAAGGTAGGGGGAAATCTTCATGCGCACCCCAGTGTTCGAACCTCAATGGTTTTGCCGGAGCCCAAAATTCGACATTTGGCGCGCCAGGTAGGGGTGTGCCGAAGCTTTTCTTCCGTCGATCTGCGTCTCGTCGCTTGATCGCATCCATGGCGGATGCTCGCCGAGCTCACGCTGAGTGCTGGGCCCCCTCGCCACCCGCGATGCTCAGACGGCTCCCGTCGGCGGGCCTCCCCGTCGTTCTTTGTCACCTGCCGCCAACGCCGCCACCGGCTCGGCGGGGAACGAGCAGCAAGCATTCTCGCTGCACACCTCGGTGCGGCGGGACGGCCGCACCGCCACTCCATCGCTGACCCCGACCAGCTCGTCGTCTCACGCCCGTCGCGCTCCCACGGACGCGCAGAGCGCGCTGTGCATGGCACGCGAACTTCTACGCTACCGCCCCATCGATGACCTCTAGAAGGACTGTTTGGACCACATCGCCGAGCTCATCAGCGCCGCAGGGGGCTCCCTCGCGCCGTCCCTCTTGCTACCTCGCCCTCCGCCAGCTGCGAGCGACGTGGCTGATGGAGTGCCACCACCACCACCTCCGCTCCAAGACGGCGTCCTGGCGCCAAGGCATGCGGCCCCTCGGCGCGACCCTCCGCGCCGGGCGCCCGTGCGCGAAGAAGGAAGCTGCCAAGAAGTTCCCCGTCCACAAGAAAACGCTCCCGCGCTCCCAGCACAACTACAACAAGACCGTGCGCCGCCTGCGGTGGCGGTGCGCGGACATCAAGGGTAGGCTCCGCATCACCAAAGGGTCCCGGTGGCCACCGCGGGCTGCCGCGCTTTCACTCCTGAGCTGCGTAGCGTCGCATGGCCGGGCATGTTCAAGCTTGACCTGCCTCCTCGCTACGACGGCACCCCCGACACCGCGGAGTTCTTGCAGCTCTACGAGCTGAGCATCGAGGCGGCCAACGGCGACGAAAAACACATGGCGAACTGGTTCCCCATGGCTCTCAAGAATGGTTCCCGCTCATGGCTCCTGAACCTACCTCCCGGCTCCATCTCCTCCTGGAACGAGATGCGCGACCGCTTCGTCACCAACTTCGAGGGCACTCGCGACCGCCCTCCGGCCGCGGGTGACCTGTGCCATGTAAAGCAGCAGCCAGGAGAGACCCTCCAAAAGTACATCGAGCGCTTCCACAATGTTCGCCTCAAGATCCCCAAGGTGACAGACGAGGCCATCATCTCTGCGCTTTCCTATGGCTTTCGCAATGTCAAGATGAAGGAGGAGCTCGCCATCCACGAGGAGTTGTGCACATCCTCGGAGTCGTTCAACCTGGCGACCAAGTGCGCGAGGGCTGAGGAAGGGCGCCTTTCCCTTCTCGAGCTCCCGGCTGCTGACCTGGAGGAGAAGAAGGCCAAGGTCAAGGACGTGAAGCGCAAGGGGGTGGCCGTACTCGCGGCGGAGCCAGACACGAAGCGCGACAGGGACCAGTCCGAATCATTGAAGACCATCCGGCCATTCTGCGCCTTCCACAACGTTCACAGCCACAACACCAACGACTGTCAAGAGCTCAGGACCATTCGAGATGGACGCCTCGGTCGACGCCCCGAGCGCAACGACCGGGGCTACGGCCGAGGAGGAGGACTTGGCGGGGGACGCTGGGATGATCGTGGCCCTCGCCAGGAGTGGCGTGACCGGCCTCGCGAGGACCGCTGGCAGGACCAGCCTCGCGAGGGCGCCTGGAGGGATCAGCCTCGCGAGGACCATCCTCAGGGCAACGCTGGGCTTCCTATGCTGCCGCCACCACCAAGAAGGAACGACGACCATCATCAGGACGAGGGGGCTGGGGGCTCCCAGGAGCCGAGGGCTATCGCCTGCATCCTGGGTGTTGCTCAAGCCCCAGCCTCTCAGCGAATCTTCAAGCAGTTTGCTCGTGAGGTGAACGCAGTCCTCCCCAGGCTCGAGGCCACACGCCCGCTTAGGTGGTCCAAGTGTGCCATCACCTTTAGTTCGGCAGATCAACTCAGGTGCGCGGCCACCGCTGGCGCTCTCCCGATGCTTTGCTCACCCGTCATGAGCAACGTACAAGTCACCAAGACCCTCATCGACGGCGGCGATGGGCTCAACGTCATGTCCGTCGAGACGTTCAACAGCCTTCAAGTGCCCTACGATCAGCTTCAGCCTACCAAGCCCTTCTCAGGAGGGACCGACGGTTCCACCATGCCGATAGGGCAGGTCCGCCTCCCTGTCAACTTCGGACAGCGCAACAACTACCGCACCGAGCTCATCGACTTTGACGTCGCCCACATCTGTCTGCCATACAATGCCATCCTCGGGTATCCGGCTCTGGCCAAGTTCATGGCAGTGACACACCACGGCTGCAACGTCCTCAAGATGCATGGAAGAGGTGGGATCATCACAGTCCTCTGCGAAGAAAGAGATGCGGTGTGCTCCCTCGAGCGAGCCTTCCAAGCAGCGTTAATCGAAGACCCCGACAGCAATGCAGCACAGTACCCTCCTGACGTCGTCCCCAAGAAGAAGAAGCAGCTACTCCGCACTGGGCCTTGGGAGAACGGCGCCGCAAGTGGGGCCAGGTCAGGATCAGCGCCCGCGCCTGGGGTGCCTCCCTTCCTCGCATAGGAAGGCGCGCCCGGCGCCCTCCTCGGGCAGGGCTCGGGGGCTCTCTTCTGGAGGGCCTCAGACCTCGCCAACCTCACGCTGGAGGCGCTCGGGCACCACGTGGAGGCGCGCTTTGCAGCACGTTTCCCACAAGAGGACGCCGGACAAGGAGCGCCCGGCGCTCAGGAGTTCATTGCCAAGATCACTCAGGAACTGCAG
The DNA here is from genome assembly GCF_018294505.1 of Triticum aestivum. Taxonomy (NCBI): domain Eukaryota; kingdom Viridiplantae; phylum Streptophyta; class Magnoliopsida; order Poales; family Poaceae; genus Triticum; species Triticum aestivum. Next base: position 256,185,322 of record NC_057811.1, read on the forward strand.
GATGCAAGAGCCATGCGCGGCGATCGCCGCTCACCGCGCGCGGCACCCCATCCAGGCGAGGATGGCGGGCTGCGTGTCTACATTGACGTCATAGGGCTCAACAGGGCCGCATCTTTGGAGCTTGTCTGGCCTTCGCGCGTGGGACGCTGTGAGGGTCGGCCTCACAGCTATGTTCGCATGCCCTTCGGCCTGCCGAGCGTGGCATGCGCCTTCCAGCGCAACCTGCAGAGCATCCTGGCGGCTCAGGAGGCCAGGCATCACGCAGTCCTGGTGGAGACGGAGACGGTCCTCAAGGAACCGCCTGGACCCTCAGAGCCTCCTGAGGCTCAGGGCTCCGGTGGCTCGTGAGGAACAACCCCTTCATCACGCGTCTTCAGCTGCCCCAACACCCCTTCGACAACAGAACCAGGTGACATTTTCCAAGTTTATTTAGCTGGGAGCGCCCCTCGGGCTGCATCATTCCCAGGCTCCGTGGGTCCGTCTCTGTGGCATGTATCCCTTTACATCTTTGGCTTACTTTGCTGGGGGCGCCCCTCGGGCTGCATCATCCCCAAGCCCCTCGGGCCTGACCCAATGGCATGTATCGTTCTTGCATTCACCTAAGCTAGTCTGCTTTTCATGCTTAACCTATCTGTGATTATCGCCTGCTTGATTGTCATCTACCACGGGAGTTGTTCACGCTGGCATGGCTCTTGTGCTTGGGTCCGTCCCTGCAACATCGATAAATCTGAGCTGTCGAGCTCTGGCCCACGGCACGCCCCGCGCACGTCACCTCACGAGGCCCTCAGTGTCTTCATTCTCTTACGGAACTACCAGTGGACGGCCGGCAATCATAATGGCAATCCGTGCCCCTCCTCGCGCTGACTTGCAGGAAATTCCCGAGGACAACAGTAGGCGGTACCGCAGGCTCCTCCTTCTCCCACGCGATTCGCTTGCACGTTAAAGGGGGGGCTCCTGAGCATCACGACTCAGGAGCTCCTACTGGCTCTCTAGCCCACACCCCCTGGCCTTGACCACGGCATGGCGACCTGGCATACCAGTGGCGGCTGAGCTCACTCGAGGGCCGGGACCTGAGGACTTAGAGCACGAAGGAGAGCGTGGGGAGGAAAGAGAAGCACGCACGGGCCTAACCTAGCTGCGCCACGGCCGACAGCGCACAAGTCTGGTGCGACACAAGGAAACGACTCCAGACTGTCAAGATAAGTTTTGCGATCCGACCAACCAATCGCTACGGCACAGGATCCTCACTTGCTGCAGCCCTGCCGCGGCAACGTCGCCTCCCTTTCTTACCTCTTGGTGGTCGCTTGCGTGCTAAAGGGGACCTCTTGAATATCGCATCTCAGGAGCTCTTACTGGATCTTGGGCCGTGTCAGGACCCCGATTCTAAGTCACACTGATCTAGCCTGTAACACCTCATATCACATTGCGGCCTCACGCACGATACTCCCACGGGTGCCGCCTTACCATGGCCCGGGACCGTTTGCGCCTTTTGGCTCACGTATATGACAATGTCGCTAGCATCCATATGACAGAGAACCCGGGCCGACATGGCTAGTCGTGAACCCAAAGCGGCACTAACGTATGGGGACAGGCATACATGAATCAACATCGAACGTGTCGGTCAGCAGCGTGTGAATCCGGGCTATAGCACTGGGCTAACAGGACTCCGGGAACCCGGGCTGTAGCAGGCTAGGCAGGACTCCGGATGTCACCATGTGACATTTCCCCGAAGGGACAGACACAGGAACGATATGAAACACATGCTGGCCAGTCAAGTGTCCAGAGCAGTAGTGCTGGGCTAGCAGGACTCCGGTGAACCGGGCTGTAGCGGACTACCATGGCTCAAGGAGGCACTAGACTACATTTCCCCATAAGAGAGGCTACCAAGGATAAACAACTAGATTGTCGGATCCCACACATACCAAGCATTTCAATCATACACACAATATGCTCGATATGTGCAAATACAACATGGCATCACAACAAAACTCTACAACTCAAAGTACTTTATTTAAAGGGCTCCAGAGAGCCTTACATAACCTGTTCATACAGATAGGGGTCACATGACCCGACACTCAAGTCATACAATCATACAAACACATGCGGAAGCAACTTGTCTGGTTACAGACACTAGAAAGAAAGAAGGCTTGACGAAGCCTGTCTATCTACGTAGGCCCTTCACAAGCCTAGATCACCACCTGGGTGGCATGTCACTCGTCGTCGTCGAGTTCTACATAGAACCCATCGGAAGGGGCGGTGTTGTCGTCTGAAAACAGTAATTGAAGCAACATGAGTACAAAGGTACTCAGCAAGTCTTACAACAGATCCTACTATACATGTTCATTCTCAAGAAGGTAGTGGAGTTATTGCAGCAAGCCAGCTTTGACTCTTGGCTAAGCTATCCTACGAGACACCACTTGTAAAATAGTTTTCGCACACGAGTCCACTAATCACCATCTCAATACTCCACCGTGGATCCTCCCTCGTCATCCCACGAGAGAGCCATCCGCGGTACTCACACTTATCTTGAGGCTTTTAGTAGTATCCATTTACTTGTCTATGAACTGCATAAGCGACCAAGTAGTCCTTTACCGCGGACGCGGCTATTCGAATAGTTTTATACCCTGCAGGGGTGTACTTCGTCACACACGCTCTCACCACTTACCGTCGCTACACGACATGTACTCGGCAACCTTCAAGCGGAAGCCCAATGTGGGTGTCGGCCACAGCCTACCCAAACGCTCAAGTCTCTAGTCCAGGTGTATCGCCTATTCAGGTTCCATCCGCAGGGAGTCCGGCCGAGGTTTCCACATACGGCCCCAAACGATGTGTGCAGGGTTCCCGGACACCAAACGGGCGACTCGGTACACTGTGCCACGAGCCTACCGCATCACAGCCCACCCCTTGGTCAGCGCTGTCCACGGCCTCCAGCTTACTACAAACACCAGAAACTACGTGCAACTCCTGGACAGAGGACAAGGGTGATTAAGAAGCCGAGGGGGTCCATTGGTTTCGGGCCCAATGCGTGGTAGTAGCTGAATCTTAAATCACGCATACAGATCTCAGTTCTTAGGGACGGTCTCAATGAAACAACCCACCATGTACTCCTACATGGCCTCCCATCGATACCTTTACCAAATCGTATTCAACACCTCACTCTCAATACCGACACACGCTTTCACTCTAGTTCATCACCCTGATGAGCCAGACCTGACACGACTCTAAGCGTAGCAAGCATAGCATTCTAGGAACACAACATGGCTCAATCAACTCCTACACATGCTAGTGGGTTTCATCTAGTTACTGTGGCAATGACAGGTCATGCAAAGGAAAGTGGGTTCAAGTACCGCAACACAGAGCAGTTTGAATCGCGTTGTCTTAATGCAGTAAATGAGAGCAGAAGCGAGAAGATGGGTTTGTATCGAAATGATCAATGGGTTGCTTGCCTGACGGAGTGGTGGTGGGATACTGCCCTTCAGTTGGATACTCGTGAGTATCCTCGGAGGCAGAACCTACCACAATGAACACATCGAAGCACAATCAACACCAAGCAAAGTGCAACAATATGATGCATGCATGAGACATGGCAAAATGGATGTATTGGGCTAATGCAACTAAGACCAGATGGGTTTGGACTATTTTGAATCAATGATTCAAATTCCAAGTTCATAAATGGCCCATGTTAGTGCTTTATCTTGTTCTGCATTAAACAGTAGGTTAATTTGCTTAAACATGCATGAAACCAGTACAGATGGATAGAATGGATTTTTCTGATCATTTTTCATATATAAATCTTTTCATTCTTAGCTATAGATTATTTTCTATGATTTTTTGAAGTTTGTGATAATTTCTGGAATTTCCTGTATAAGAATAATTCCAGTAATTAAGTTACTTATTACGTCAGCAGTGTGTCATGATGACGTCAGCGGTCAACGGGGTCGTCCAGGTCAAACCTGACGTGTGGGTCCCCTGTGTCAGTGTCACTGTTAGATAATTAAACTAATTAGAATTAACTTAAATCTAACCCAGGTTAATTAGCAGGCGGGCCCCACTTGTCATTGACCCAGGGGAGGTCAAACCCCTGGTCAATTGGGCGGAAGCGCCGGTGTTTAGCCGCCGGCGAGGCCAGACGCGGCGGTGGGGTGCGGGATCCATGCTCCGGCGACCAAATGGGAGGCGGAGAGCATCTACTCGCAGCTGGGAACGAGCCGCATCGATTGGTGGTGGTGGTGGAGCTCGGGGTCGCCGGAATCGACGCCGGCGACGAGCTGTGCGGCTGCCGGGGTACGGGTGTAGTCGAACCCGTCGCTAGAGAGCACGACGAGGGGCGTGCGATGGTGCTACGGGCTCCTGGCGATGCAGTGAAGCTAACGGCCATGGTTGTGCGACCGTTGGATGGTCGGAGCCTCGTCGGCGACGATCTCGGTGGCGACGCGTGCGGGTGAGCTACGTGCAGTTGCTACAAAGCTCGAGAGGGAGAATGGAGAGGATAGGGAGGTGGCCAGGCTCACGGTGGTTGCGACGGAGCGGACAGCGAGGTCAGGGGCAAACTGCTGCGGTGGTGACGGCGGAGGGGATCTCCGGCGGTGGGCGGTGAAGGCGAGGTCGAAGCAGTGGCTTCGGGGCAAGCGAGCGCTCGGGGCTCGACTTGCTCGAAGGGGAAGGCGACGGTGGAGCTGCTGGACACGGTGGGGCGGCGCGAGGACGACGGTGGGAGCGGCTACGTCGGCGGGAGGACGGCGGCTGCTTCGGCCATGGCGAGAGAGAGCGAGGGAGAGGCGATGGGGGCGAATGGAGGTGTCCAGGGGCTCGGGGGCGCGATGTGGTGGTCGTCCAGCTCGTCCACGGGCGGGGCGGCAAGCAGGTGGTGCCGTGGCGAGCTCACGCACGCCGGCGTCACCTCAGTGCCTGCTCTGGCGGGAGCAAGCAGCTAACTGGCCATGGGCCAGCACAGTGCTGGGCCGCCAGGTGGGCTGCCAGGTAAGTTCCTTCTCTGCCTTCTGTTTTTCTTTTTATTTATTTATGTTCTGTGTTTTTAAATAGTAGAAATACTATTCCATTTAGGAAAATCCTAAAAATATTTAGAGGCACCTTTGAAAATATTCTCAACAGCCTAAAAATACCTTCAAGATTATTTGGGCATTTTAAAATATTTATAGGATTTAAATTGCCCAAATGCAAATACTTATGGCTTGGTGCAAAAATCCAGAATGGCCTCCAAAAATATGAAACCATTTTTGGCAGAGGTTTTAGCCAGGACCAAAGATGGTGAGCATTTATGGAGGGCATTTCAGGTTCATTGGAAAGGATTTTAGTAAACCCTAGTTGTGTTCAGGGGGGTGCTGGGGGTTTCTGGCATCCCCATTTCAAGTTTTTGTGAAAAGTAGACATGATGCAACACTCTAATGCATGAACTAGCTAGGATGTGATAGGCCGCTTACCTCCTGGCCTTGACCACGGCATCGCGACCTGGCATACCAGCGACAGCTGGAGACCGGGACCTGTCAGCGTAGAGCCCCAAGCCGTCCCGAGGATAGAAAGGGGAGACTGAGCCGGAGCAGGACACGCGCTCGCAAATTTCATAATAAGGATAATGCCAACAAAAGACATTACAGGTCCTTTACACGACCCCACGGGGTTCATTTTGATTCGTCACAGAGAATAAAAGAAAGGAAATTCATGGAACCCTATCTACACGCGCCAGCGCAGCTGATTCCATCATCAACAGTGGGCCACGGGAGGCTGGCGCCAACCCCATCCAGATCAGCGACGGCGGCGGCCGGATGCTGCGGCCTTGCTCCGGGCTCGCCGAGAGCTCGGGGCACATAGCTGTCATCGCTCGTCTCTGGGTTCTCGTAGGGCTCAGGAGAATCGCTGGCCTCCCAAGCGCCACCACTGTTGCTGGATGAGTTGCTGGCGAGGTGGGCGGCAGGCCCAGCTCCTGCCGTGGCACCGTTCAGGCGGCCCTCTTCGGGGCAGCACTCCAAGCGATGGCCTTCCGCGTCGAAGACCTTGAAGAACAAGGTGGAGGCATTGTCGTACGTGAAGTGGATCGCAAGGGCGCCTTCTGCACGGCAAACCCGGGCAACCTCGCCCCGACCGCGGGTCATGAAGATCTTGCCCGGGGAGACGGCTTCCACTTCCGCTCCGGTCACCGGAGCATCACAGTTGGCGTGCTGCAGCCATAGCTCGAGGGGCCCCCTCGGAGGCATCTCGGCGGAGAAGAACTGGGGGAAGCGGATCCAGGAGCGCGGAGGCATCGCCGCCCAAAGAACGAGTTCGCGCGAGGAGTCCACAACATGGGCCCATGGGGCAACGATGTGCGCCACCATTGCGCGGTGACCACGGCCGTGGCGTGGGCGACGCCGCTCAGCGCTCCTTCCTCCTGAGCCCTCGGCTTGGTCATATAGGGGCAGCGGATACCCAGTAGGTGGCCGCTCGTACCAAGGTGTCGGAGTAAATGGCCACGGGTAGCCTAACCGACTCCCGCTGGCTCTTCGAAAAATTATCAGGCCAATCGAGCCTTCAAGCATCCAGAGCATGGGGCCGCCTTCCTCTGGCCGGCTATTCCCAAGGCCGACTACCAGAAGGCGACCCGGCCTCAAAAACCTTCCCGAAGAAAGCTACGGGATGGCCGACTCCAGGAAGCCGGCCCCAAGAGGACCGACTCCCAGAAGCCGGCCGTGAAGAGGACCGACTCCCAGAAGCCGGCCATGAAGAAGACCGACTCCCAGAAGCCGTCCAAGATTGCACCCACCAAGGCTGCACCCACATAACGGTGATAAGACGGGGCGTGGCCGCAGTACCGCCCACTACCCCCGAATCCCGGAACATGCATGGCCACAGGGCGCCGTACGGCTCAGCCATCCCCCGTCCGGCGCGGCACTGTAGCCATGTTGACCTCAACATCACCCACGACAGGCGCCAGTACGGCCCGCGGGCGGCGGGCCCCTTTAGCCAGAGAGACGCTCGAAGGCGGCCCGGCCTCCCCTAGTCGGCCCGGGGCGTAGCCGGCTCCCAATAGCCGGCTACCTCCCTCCCTCGAAACATGTGCATCATTAAGGAGACAAGACGAGGTGAGGCTACAGTGAGAGCCCGCAAGGCGGCGGCACTGTAGCCACGCTTACCTCGACAAAGCCCTCGTCATCAGGGGCAAGGCAACAGTAACCAGCCGCCGACAAGGCCCCCAGGCGGTGGGGCCGACCTGTCGGCCAAGAGGCCGGCAGCCGGCAGGACCCACCAGTCGGCTGGCCCCAATGGCCGCTAGAGAAGCCGGCGAGCACAGACACTGACGGCTGGGACCCGCGCCCAGCCGGATTACCATTGTACCCCTGGGGGTAGGCCTATATAAATCCCCCGGGACACCCATGCAAAGGGTTGATCTCATAGAGTTTTACACACCACATAGAGAGAAAAGGAGAGCTAGCCTTGCCCTTCTTCTTCCCCTAGCCAAACAGCTCAAGGAGCACTTGTAGCTACTCGTGTTGATCTAGTGATCATGCGGAGACCCGCAGAGCAGGACTAGGAGTGTTATCTCCACGGAGAGCCCCGAACCTGGGTAAGATTCGCCGGCGTGCATGTCTTCGCCTTATCCCGTTTCCAGGCACCGGCGATGTCTTACTGGCTCCCACAATGAAAAACCACCCGTTGGCATATGTCGCACCTACCACCCGACATTTGGCACCCACCATGGGGCCAGGTGCACCGTCGTCCGGAGACCTGTTCCGGACGGGAACCCTTTTTCTCCCCCGCGAGCGTAGCCAGCCCGCTACGCCCGATGGCGCTTGCCCTGACGCGCAGCAAGGTGTCGACGATGCCTATGCGGCGAGCTGCCTCGCCGACCTTCTCGGCGAGACTCGCATCTCCGACGAGCCCGCGTCCGACACGGGCACAGACTACCCCGAGAGCCGCCTCGTCCGTCTCCTCGACAAGCTCCACGTCTCCAGCAAGCTTGCTGTGGACTTGGAGTCGGTCGGCTCCACCGACCCGATGCTTGTCGACTCCAACACGACATCGCTTGACGCCTTCCCCACCGACATGGTAATCATCGACGACCCTCTCCCTCAAGTCGACAGTGGCAGCAGCGTGTCACTGAGGTGCTTGTCATCAGCCATGTCGCCGACTCGGGCGAGAACGCCCACGACGCCCTACAAGCGGCGCTGCACGACTTGTCCGTCCCCATCCCGGCCGACGCCGACGCCGAGACTCTGGAGGCACGCCGCCTCGCCCTCATCGCGGAGGGCCAGAAGATAGCATCCATGAGACGCCTCACGGAGGCTCACCAGCGCGAAGTCGACCGCGCCGCCTTTGGTACGCCGCCCCCTGGCGGGCCGAGCCGAGCTGGCCTCGTCAAGAAGCGCGGCGCGGCCATCGCCAGCATGCTGGGAGCAGACCACCCAGTCTACGCCATGCCACTCGAGAACCTGCGTGCCGCTCAGGCGGCCACGAAAGAGCTGAACGGGCTGGGGGCTGATGAGCTCCCCTACATGACTAGACGCATCCAACAGCTGATCGACGCGCTCGCAGAACGGCATGAAGCCGGCGCCCGCGCTGAGAGTTCTCCCCCGTGCCGAGAACACGTTGCGACATCCCGGACGCCGACTGCAAGCGGCGCCCACGCAAGGAAAGACAAGGAGCCGGATGCTAGCCGCAGCCGGACTCGGGTCACCATCAAGCGCGACGCAGAAGGCCGCCCCCGAGCAGTGGAACGACAGGGCAATCCGCCTCCCCCCCCCCCCGCCTCGTGGGGAGAGATATCCCAACCCGCCGCCTGTCACACATCCGACTCTCGGTGGCCGACTAGGCCACTGCGAAGGAGTCGACGAGAATGATGCCCGCCATCGGATCGACCGCCTAGCGCGATCCCTAGCGCTAGAAGAAGAAGATGATGTCGGCCCACCTTGCTTTGGCCCCCGCATCCGCGACGAGCCCTTCCACAAAGGGTTCTCACTCCCCAGAGACACGCCAAAGTACAACGGCTCCGTGAAGCCGGAAGATTGGCTGATCGACTACTCTACCGCAGTCAGCATAGCAAACGGCAATAGGCGCGTTGCCGTGAAGTACGTCCCTCTCATGCTTCAAGGCATGGCACGCACCTGGCTGAACAGCCTCAAGCCATACAGGGTCAACAGCTGGCTAGACTTCATGGAAGTCGTCGTACGCAACTTCACCAGCACATACAAGCGGCCTCCCAAGCCCCGCCAGCTCTCCTTATGCGTCCAAGGGCCCAGCGAATCGACTCGCGACTACCTCACGCGTTGGGCTGAGCTCCGCAACTCCTGCGAGGGGGTGCACGAGGTTCAAGCCATAGAATACTTCACCGCCGGGTGCCGAGAGGGCACCCTCCTCAAGCACCGACTCCTCTACGACGAGCCGACTACCCTCGACGAGCTGCTGATCATAGCAGACAAGTACGCCATGGCCGACTCCTCGATGAAGACCGAGCTCCGAGTGGACGCCTCTAGAAAGGTGGCCACCATCGAAGACGAGCAGCCCGAAGAGCGGCCCGCTCCCAAGAAGAAGGGCGGCAGGGCGGCTTGGCAGTCGGCCTTCTCCTACGAGCAAACTCTCGATGAACCCTGCAAGTTCCACAGCGGCGCGAAGCCGTCCAACCACACGACCCGGAAGTGCCATTGGCTCACGCGGATCTCTAAGGGCGAGGGGCTGGTGCCGCCTCCGCCTCCCGGCCCGCCGCCTCCAGGCCCCCAGCAGCCGGCTGTTCGACCAGCAGTCAGAGCCATTCATGATGAGTACCCAGATGAGCACGCTGCCTACGTCGTCTTCACGAGCCATATTGAAGACAAGCGCAGTCGACGCCGACAGCACCAAGAAGTCAACGCGGCCGCCTCCAGCAACCCCGAGTTCATGCATTGGTCTGAAAGGCCTATCAGCTGGAGCCGGGCCGATCACCCAGAGGTGATGCCGTCTCCTGGCTCCTACGCATTGGTGTTGGACGTCACCCTCGCGACAGAAAGGCGAGCTCCCCATTTCTGCCGCGTGCTGATTGATGGTGGAAGCAGCATCAACATACTGTACCGCGACACCATGGAGAAGTTGAACCTCAAGGCGAAGCAGCTCATGCCAAGCCGGACTGTGTTCTATGGCATCGTACCCGGCCTGTCCTGTTCCCCAATCAGCAAGATCAAGATGGATGTTCTTTTCGGAGACAAGGATCACTTTCGCCGAGAAGCGATCTGGTTTGAAGTAGTGGATCTAGAAAGCCCTTACCACGCCTTGCTTGGCCGACCAGCCCTGGCCAAGTTCATGGTTGTGCCCCACTACGCCTACCTGAAGATGAAGATGCCGAGTTCAAAGGGGATCATCACTATAGCTGGAGACTACAAGAAGTCCATCGAGTGCGCTGCAGCCAGCAGCCGACTGGCCGAGTCCCTCGTGGTTGCTGAAGAGAAGAAGATGCTGGACCGAGTCGTGGCCACGGACGGCAAGCAGCCGGCCCTGTCCCCCAACCCCAAGGAATATGATGCTCAGGGCTCCTTCCAGCCGGCCAAGGAGACAAAGAAGATACCTCTGGACCCGGAGAACCCGGAGAGGTTTGCTGTCATTGGTGCAAACCTGGACAGTAAATAGGAAGGCGAGCTCGTCGACTTCCTCCGTGAGAATTGAGACATCTTTGCATGGTCCCCAAAGGACATGCCGGGTGTTCCGAAGGATTTCACCGAGCACAAGCTACACGTCCAAGCGGACGCGAAACCAGTCAAGTAGCCTCTCCGCCGACTGTCGGAGGAGAAGAGGAGGATCGTAGGAGAAGAGATAGCCCGGCTCCTGGCCGCCGGCTTCATTATGGAGGTGTTTTTTCCAGAGTGGCTTGCCAACCCGGTCTTGGTGTTGAAGAACAACAACAAATGGTGTATGTGTGTAGATTACACCAGCCTCAACAAAGTCTGCCCCAAAGATCCGTTTGCCCTACCACGGATTGATCAAGTGATAGACTCCATAGCCGGATGCGAGCTGTTGAGTTTCTTGGATGCATACTCAGTTTACCACCAGATCAAGTTGGACCCAGCCGACCGCCTAAAGACCGCCTTCATCACACCATTCGGAGCTTTCTGCTACCTGACAATGACATTCGCCTTGAGAAATGCCGGTGCCACCTTTCAGCGTTGCATGCAGAAATGCCTCCTCAAGCAACTCGGCAGAAATGCCCACGTCTATGTAGATGATATTGTGGTGAAGACGGAGAAGCGCGACACCCTGCTGGAAGACCTCAGAGAAACATTTGCCAACTTGCACCGATTCCAAATCAAGCTCAACCCCGAGAAATGCGTGTTCGGAGTACCAGCCGGCCAGCTTCTAGGCTTTTTGGTCTTCGAACGCGGCGTCGAGTGCAACCTAGTGAAGATGAAGGCCATAGAGAGAATGGAGATTCCTACCAAGTTGCGAGATGTTCAGAAGTTTACCGGGTGCCTGGCCTCCCTAAACCGCTTTATCAGTCGGCTAGGGGAAAAGGCTCTCCCCCTGTACCGACTCATGAAGAAGTCCACCCACTTCGAGTGGAACGACCAAGCAGACCGAGCTTTCCACGAGTTGAAGAAGATGCTGACCACACCACCTGTCCTGGCAGCGCCGACTGAGAAAGAGCCCATGCTCCTTTACATTGCTGCGACTAGCCGAGTGGTCAGTACAGTCATCGTGGTCCAGCGCCCAGAAGAAGGCCGAGCTCAGTTAGTCCAGAGGCCGGTATATTATTTAAGCGAAGTACTGTCCACCTCGAAGCAAAACTACCCACATTACCAGAAGATGTGCTATGGAGTGTACTTCGTCGCCAAGAAGTTGAAGCCCTACTTTCAAGAGCATCCCATCACGGTCGTCACCGCCCCGCTTGCCGAGATCATAGGCAGCCGGGATGCATCCGGCCGGGTGGCTAAGTGGGCCATTGCACTGGCTCCTTACACGATCTTCTACCAGCCCCGCACCGCCATCAAGTCCCAGGCATTGGCCGACTTCCTTGTCGACTGGGCCGAGACCCAGTACCTACCGCTGGCTCCCGACTCCACTCATTGGCGGATGCACTTCGACGGATCCAAGATGCGCACCGGCTTGGGAGCCGGCATCGTCCTCACCTCTCCCAAGGGCGACAAGCTCAGATACACATTGCAAATCCATTTTGCTGCCTCCAACAATGTGGCTGAGTACGAGGCGCTCATACACGGGCTCCGGCTAGCTAAAGAGCTCGGCATACGCCGGATCCTGTGTTATGGCGACTCGGATTTGGTGGTCCAGCAGTCATCTGGCGACTGGGACGCCAAGGACGCAAACATGGCGAGCTATCGATTCCTCGTCGAGCAAATCAGCGGATACTTTGAAGGGTGCGAGTTCCTCCACGTGCCACGGGCCGACAACGAGCAAGTAAATGCCCTGGCACGGATCGGCTCCACCCGACAAGCTATACCAACCGGTGTCTCTCTCCAACGCCTCCTCAAACCGTCTGTCAAGCCGTCTCCAGAATTGGACTCTATCTTCGTACCACCTGCCCTTGATGCAGTTGGATCCGACTGGGGGAACCCAGCAGGCGGCTCGGGGACTTCGACAAAAGCGGCCCGGGGACTGCCGTAGTCGCACCCAGCTCGGGGACTTCAGAACCCGGCCCGGGGACTGCAGCAGTCGGCCCGGGGACTGCAACGACACAACAGGCGGTGGCCGACTCCAACTCTCCACCACCCAACCCACCCACCCGGGTCACAGTAGCCATACTGACAACAGAAGAAGTCACAGCTCCATCATGGGCCCAGCCCATCCTCAACTTCCTAGTAAACAGAGAGCTGCCGACTGATGAGATCTCGGCAAGACTAGTTCAACGCCGAGGCGGAGCATACGCAATAATAAACAGAGAACTTGTTAAGCGTAGCGTCACTGGAGTCTTCCAGCGCTACGTCGAGCCAGAGAAGGGCATGGCTGTAACACCCCGGATGTAACTTGCCATATTGGTAACTCCAACTCTTGCCATTTTCGGCTATGTGTTATGATATTCCCTTCGTGGTCGGGTTTTTTCTTTCGTTTTGCATTTTGTCCATGTCATGCATTTTCATATCATGTCATCATGTGCATTGCATTTGCATACGTGTTCGTCTCATGCATCCGAGCATTTTCCCCGTTGTCCGTTTTGCAATCCGGTGCTTCCATCTCCTCCGGTGCAGCCCTTTTGTTTTCTTTCGTGAGCGGGTGTCAAACGTTCTCGGAATGGACCGAGGCTTGTCAAGTGGCCTTGGTATACCACCGGTAGACCACCGGTCAAGTTTCGTTCCATTTGGAGGTCGTTTGGTACTCCAATGGTTAACCGGGTAACCGCAGATGCCTTCTGTGTGTTGAGGCAAAACCCCCTCTCTAAACAGCCCAAAACCCACCAAACTCTCTTCCATATTGTAGGTCGTTCGATCACGATCGTGTGGGTGAAAACCGCACCTCATTTGGACTCTCCTAGCTCCCTCTACCTATATATTTGCATCCCCTCCCGAAAACGTATGTAGTCCAAACCCTAACCATCGTCCCTCCACGCGCCGGACACGTCCGCCCGGCGCCGGGCAAATCACGCCACCGCCACGTCAGCATCCGCCGCCGCCCGTACCGCGCCGGCCCGCCCGGCCCGCTCCCAAGGGCGACAAGCTCAGATACACATTGCAAATCCATTTTGCTGCCTCCAACAATGTGGCTGAGTACGAGGCGCTCATACACGGGCTCCGGCTAGCTAAAGAGCTCGGCATACGCCGGATCCTGTGTTATGGCGACTCGGATTTGGTGGTCCAGCAGTCATCTGGCGACTGGGACGCCAAGGACGCAAACATGGCGAGCTATCGATTCCTCGTCGAGCAAATCAGCGGATACTTTGAAGGGTGCGAGTTCCTCCACGTGCCACGGGCCGACAACGAGCAAGTAAATGCCCTGGCACGGATCGGCTCCACCCGACAAGCTATACCAACCGGTGTCTCTCTCCAACGCCTCCTCAAACCGTCTGTCAAGCCGTCTCCAGAATTGGACTCTATCTTCGTACCACCTGCCCTTGATGCAGTTGGATCCGACTGGGGGAACCCAGCAGGCGGCTCGGGGACTTCGACAAAAGCGGCCCGGGGACTGCCGTAGTCGCACCCAGCTCGGGGACTTCAGAACCCGGCCCGGGGACTGCAGCAGTCGGCCCGGGGACTGCAACGACACAACAGGCGGTGGCCGACTCCAACTCTCCACCACCCAACCCACCCACCCGGGTCACAGTAGCCATACTGACAACAGAAGAAGTCACAGCTCCATCATGGGCCCAGCCCATCCTCAACTTCCTAGTAAACAGAGAGCTGCCGACTGATGAGATCTCGGCAAGACTAGTTCAACGCCGAGGCGGAGCATACGCAATAATAAACAGAGAACTTGTTAAGCGTAGCGTCACTGGAGTCTTCCAGCGCTACGTCGAGCCAGAGAAGGGCATGGCTGTAACACCCCGGATGTAACTTGCCATATTGGTAACTCCAACTCTTGCCATTTTCGGCTATGTGTTATGATATTCCCTTCGTGGTCGGGTTTTTTCTTTCGTTTTGCATTTTGTCCATGTCATGCATTTTCATATCATGTCATCATGTGCATTGCATTTGCATACGTGTTCGTCTCATGCATCCGAGCATTTTCCCCGTTGTCCGTTTTGCAATCCGGTGCTTCCATCTCCTCCGGTGCAGCCCTTTTGTTTTCTTTCGTGAGCGGGTGTCAAACGTTCTCGGAATGGACCGAGGCTTGTCAAGTGGCCTTGGTATACCACCGGTAGACCACCGGTCAAGTTTCGTTCCATTTGGAGGTCGTTTGGTACTCCAATGGTTAACCGGGTAACCGCAGATGCCTTCTGTGTGTTGAGGCAAAACGCCCTCTCTAAACAGCCCAAAACCCACCAAACTCTCTTCCATATTGTAGGTCGTTCGATCACGATCGTGTGGGCGAAAACCGCACCTCATTTGGACTCTCCTAGCTCCCTCTACCTATATATTTGCATCCCCTCCCGAAAACGTATGTAGTCCAAACCCTAACCATCGTCCCTCCACGCGCCGGACACGTCCGCCCGGCGCCGGGCAAATCACGCCACCGCCACGTCAGCGTCCGCCGCCGCCCGTACCGCGCC